>NW_011494929.1:1073593-1118670 GCF_000754665.1 Bison bison bison
ACAACGCTCCCTCCTTCCCCTCGGACCAGATTGAGATGGACATCTCAGAGAACGCGGCCCCGGGCACCCGCTTCCCGCTCACCAGTGCACACGACCCCGACGCCGGCGAGAACGGGCTCCGCACTTACCTGCTGACGCGCGATGACCACGGCCTGTTCGCGCTGGACGTCAAGTCCCGCGGCGACGGCTCCAAGTTCCCAGAGCTGGTTATCCAGAAGGCGCTAGACCGCGAGCAGCAGAACCATCACACTCTGGTGCTGACCGCCCTGGACGGCGGCGAGCCGCCGCGCTCCGCCACGGTGCAAATCAACGTGAAGGTGATTGACTCGAACGACAACAGCCCCGTCTTCGAGGCGCCCTCCTACCTGGTGGAGCTGCCCGAAAACGCCCCGCTGGGCACCGTGGTCATTGATCTGAACGCCACCGACGCCGACGAGGGTCCCAATGGCGAAGTGCTCTACTCTTTCAGCAGCTACGTGCCCGACCGCGTGCGGGAGCTCTTCTCCATCGACCCCAAGACCGGCCTGATCCGGGTCAAGGGCAACCTGGACTATGAGGAGAACGGGATGCTGGAGATCGACGTGCAGGCCCGAGACCTGGGTCCCAACCCTATCCCGGCCCACTGCAAGGTCACGGTCAAGCTCATCGACCGCAACGACAACGCGCCGTCCATCGGTTTCGTCTCCGTGCGCCAGGGGGCGCTGAGCGAGGCGGCCCCGCCCGGCACCGTCATCGCCCTGGTGCGGGTCACCGACCGAGACTCGGGCAAGAACGGGCAGCTGCAGTGCCGGGTCCTGGGAGGAGGCGGGCCGGGCGGCGGCGGCGGCCTTGGCGGCCCGGGAGGCTCCGTGCCCTTCAAGCTGGAGGAGAACTACGACAACTTCTTCACGGTGGTGACCGACCGCCCTCTGGACCGCGAGACCCAGGACGAGTACAACGTGACGATCGTGGCGCGGGACGGGGGCTCGCCCCCACTCAACTCCACCAAGTCGTTCGCCGTCAAGATTCTGGACGAGAATGACAACCCGCCTCGTTTCACGAAGGGGCTCTACGTGCTGCAGGTGCACGAAAACAACATCCCAGGAGAGTATCTGGGCTCGGTGCTGGCCCAGGACCCCGACCTGGGCCAAAACGGCACGGTGTCCTATTCCATCCTGCCCTCGCACATCGGCGACGTGTCCATCTACACCTACGTCTCCGTGAACCCCACCAACGGGGCCATCTACGCCCTGCGCTCCTTTAACTATGAGCAGACCAAGGCGTTTGAGTTCAAGGTGCTTGCTAAGGACTCCGGGGCGCCCGCGCACTTGGAGAGCAACGCCACGGTGAGGGTGACGGTGCTAGACGTGAATGACAACGCTCCGGTGATCGTGCTGCCCACGCTGCAGAACGACACGGCCGAGCTGCAGGTGCCGCGCAACGCCGGTCTGGGGTACCTGGTGAGCACCGTGCGCGCCCTCGACAGCGATTTCGGCGAGAGCGGGCGCCTCACCTACGAGATCGTGGACGGGAACGACGACCACCTGTTTGAAATCGACCCATCCAGCGGCGAGATCCGCACGCTGCACCCCTTCTGGGAGGACGTGACGCCAGTGGTGGAGCTGGTCGTGAAGGTGACGGACCACGGCAAGCCCACCCTGTCCGCGGTGGCCAAGCTCATCATCCGCTCGGTGAGCGGCTCCTTGCCCGAGGGCGTTCCCCGGGTGAACGGTGAGCAGCGCCACTGGGACATGTCGCTGCCGCTCATCGTGACCCTGAGCACCATCTCCATCATCCTCCTAGCGGCCATGATCACCATCGCTGTTAAGTGCAAGCGCGAGAACAAGGAGATTCGCACTTACAACTGCCGCATCGCCGAGTACAGCCACCCGCAGCTGGGCGGGGGCAAGGGCAAGAAGAAGAAGATCAACAAAAACGATATCATGCTGGTGCAGAGCGAGGTGGAGGAGAGGAACGCCATGAACGTCATGAATGTGGTGAGCAGCCCCTCCCTGGCCACTTCCCCCATGTACTTCGACTACCAGACGCGCCTGCCGCTCAGCTCGCCCCGGTCCGAGGTGATGTATCTCAAACCGGCCTCCAACAACCTGACTGTTCCCCAGGGCCACGCGGGCTGCCACACCAGCTTTACCGGACAAGGGACTAACGCGAGCGAGACCCCAGCCACGCGGATGTCCATAATTCAGGTAGGAGACTTTTAGCATCACTGGGACTTCACTTTCTTGCTGGCTTGGGGAGCTGTCCTGAAACCTTTGAAACAGGAAGAGCCACACTGCCAGCAGCTGTGAGAGGGGCACTTACGGAAAAGGATTTCCACTTGGGCCACTGCCTGCACAGCATAGTCTCCACATAACCCCTCCCATGTGAATAGTCGAAAATTTATAAGATGTAAAATGTCTTACTTTTGTTGCATTTTAGACGTTTATTTTTTTTATAGGTTTTAAAATGTTACCCGGGTTCAGTGTTCACAGTTTATTTTACTTTGCTGGTCTGCATTTCTCTCCACAACAGAGGATTACTAGAGTAGAACATTTTTTTCAGTTAATTCACTTAAAATTTTTGTATTTCATTAAAAAAAATCTGATGGCAAAAGAAATGTATTCCCCAGTATTAAGTAGCTAATTACTTTTTAAAAGAAGCTAACTACTTAAGTACAGCATATCAACCAACAAGCCGTCAGAATTTTCAGAGCCTGAATCATACCAGTTTTTACCACCACCCCCAAATCAGTGTTTCTATTTAAAAAGTATTCTAAAGGGCACAAATCTTATTAATTCTTCAGCTGAAACTGCAGACAGTGCATTAGTGTAGCTTAAGCTTGGAAATGTGAATTATATTCTGAAGATCTTTGAGAAACTTGAAAAAGTATAGGCTCTAGATATGACTTATATATATCTATGAAAAGTTTATATTTATTTTGTCCTGTGGTTTTCCTGATCTGTTTCCTTAAAGTAATTGAGAGATGAACAGAGTACATTGGAGGGCTGGTCTCATTCTCTGCTGTGAAAACAGGAGGCAAAGTTGCACTAAAGGCACCTGTACCAAAAAGAATTCCAGGATGCATTTAGTTTGCATACTGCATATTTTCAGTATATCTAAGTGATATTTAATATAAATCAGATAGTAGATTCACATTATTGGTATATGAAAAAAACTAACTGACCCAGCATGGGCTCTAGACTAACAAAAGCAGTTGATTGTACTGTGTTTAGTTATTGCCTAGTTTCTTTATCTATTATTGGGTTGTGTCACAAAAACAAACTTAATTTTTGCTTATCAATGTGTGTTGCTAAAGATTACTCTGGATGAGCAATACTTGCAATTTGAAATTGAGTTTACTGAAAGTGACATTTTGGGAGGAAAATTAGTTTGGGGCAAATGAAAATAATTTACTCAGAATTTTGTGCTTTAGAAAAACAAATACCTTTTAGTGACACTTGACTCAGTAATGTTTTTATTATTAAAAACATTTATTATTATAAAACAGAGTAGTAGAATTTCATAATCTTATCATTTTAAACAGAAGTGTAACAAATAGTAAAACTCAGCAAAACAGTGTCTTATAATATTTTAATGTCCTTGTAAATCAGACTCATACTGAACACTACTGAATACCAGAGTATCCATTGTAGTTTTAAATCCCATTTTTTACAATGTTTGCTATATACTAGTAATCATGATTTTTGGCGATCTCTATAAAACTGAACAAGAAATTTCTCCCATAAAAATTATAGTTTCTATGAAAGTCTGTGTGTAAAACTGGTATTTATGATAATTTCTATAAATACACTTGTTATATACTTTCTTATAGTTTTACCATTGACAGTTAAAAAGATATCACAGAGGGTTAGTGCTTAATCTTCCTCTTCAAGTACTATGAGTTGAAT
This sequence comes from Bison bison bison, assembly GCF_000754665.1. Lineage (NCBI taxonomy): Eukaryota > Metazoa > Chordata > Mammalia > Artiodactyla > Bovidae > Bison > Bison bison. The sequence goes on from NW_011494929.1 coordinate 1,077,481, forward strand.
TCTTATTTAGTGTCCAATAAGAATGAAGTTTGTGCAGTGAAATCCTCAGCAAGCCTGATTCCTGATCAGTTTAGGGAGAAGCAATCTTGGGTGGAAGTACCCAGGAGGCTTTGACGGACAGGGGTCCTTGAGCAGTGTTTACACCATACCGTCTTGAATCTGGCCATTGCCCGAGGGACAGATGATGATGATTCCTCTCATTAGCAGTAAAACTTGAGCCAGGGCAAATCTCACACACACACACACACACACACACACACACACACACACACACGCTGGGGAGAGAGAGTTTAAACAGAAAACAAAGGAGGCAAACTTCCTTGTTTTCCTGCTATTCCCTTTCTTCCAGAATCGTACTTCATGACATAAAGACACAGGATAAGTTTAAGTTCTTGAAATGGTTTCCAACCTGGCTCAGTTGCCCATATTGCTTCTACAACTGGGAGTTTTTGCAGTCTTATAAGGGATGCCTTTTAAGTTCCTAATATGTTAATTTCCTTGTAACTGTGTCAAGTTTTTCTCAGTGCCTATTATGGGGAACAGAGTAAATTGAGTACAGTGACCTTGCTTTTTTGCTTTCTTTTTTAAACTAGTGTGCTGCAAACACTTTGTGCAGAACTGACAAGCTCAAATTAAAGTGTTCAGGCATCCCATATTCTTGTTTCAAGTTCATTTATTAATGTGTGTTTATTTAACACAACCTGCTGAGGAAACGTACTATTAAACCCATGTCTTTCTGAAGGAAGAATTTTAATCCACAGAATACAGATGAAGAAGGAGCTATTGGGTCTGGTTTATCTTTATTTTCCAGCATCTTGGGTGCTGTTTAGAATATTCGCAGAGTATAAAATGAAAAAAAAAATCATACTGTTTTGAGATACACTGTTAAAGGGTGGTGAAATGAAATTTAGGAACTTTGGGATTATAAGACTCATGTTACAACGCAAATTGAAATTTTTCAGAAGATTTTGTGTGAGTTGCAGGCTCTAAAATTTTAGGATTAATATCTATAGATTTTTTGGCATGAATTTTTATTGAGAATAGATGCCAAAAAATCATGTAAGTTGGGGTAAAAACAGTGGTTTGTGAAAAAGTATTTTATTGAAGATTTTCTTCAAGTTTCTCAGCCCATTTAAAGTCAATCTATAAAGTGTTCAAACAATTGACTAGTGATTAAGACATCCTCAGTAGTGTGAATCATAATACAATATTATTATAATGAAATATCTTATTAACTTTAAAGCCACAAAAGTAATTTGGAATAAAACAGGAACACAGATTTTGTGGTCAGTTAGACAAATAGATTATTACACAAATTTATAAAAGCACTCTTCATTGGAGCAGTTTTCATGTGAATTATTTCATAGTTTAGTATGAGAATCTAAAATCAAGTGGAGGTCATTACAAATTGTCACAAGTTACTGCTAATCGTGACTTATCAAGAATTACTAGGTAGCTGGGTAAATTTTCCACAGGTGTTTTCAATGATGGCCTGGTTGCGAAGAGGAAGGAGGCTGGGGACTTCTCACTGGTGGGAGAATTTCCAGTTTTGTTTAAACTTCTGTGTTTTCAGTTTTTTTTTTTTTTTTTATTGGTAGCACATAAAATGTAGTCATCTTAATATGCTGTCATAGAAGAAAGTATGTTGAGCCAACAGAATAAGATATACTAAAATAAATTTTTGAAAGGAATACATTCTTACACAGTGTTTTACAGTTCAATTTTAAAAGATTCACATTCTGGTTGACTTTAGACTTTTTATCCTGGAAGAGGAAATCCTTTTGATATACCTGGATGGCCTTTTCAATAAAAGTGAATTAAACATATGAAAATACCTTCAGTCAATCCAAATATATAAAAATGAGATTGAGGCATAGAGGACTCTAGTATCATAATGTAGATAATAAAGTCAGTATCTTAGAATGAAAGGGTGAAAGACAAAATACATCTTTCCTAGCAACATTAACCGTTGTCTATCTTATTGCTACTTCTCTAATACAAGAGATTTTTGGCTTGGGGCCCAGATGAGTTCTTAAGACCACAATTTTCAAAACTTCATACTCTGGTATGGTAGGCATTTCAGTAACAATCACAAAGTATGTGAATAACTTTTTTTCCATTCATGATTTTCAAGAATCTTTTGCAGTGTTATTCCAAGATGAAACCATTTTATTAATCACATGCACTTATTTCCATAAACTTGATATACATCTCTATTTCTAGGGTTTGTGATGGGCTGAATAGGAAGGGAATATCCCTATCTTACTGCATACCTCTAGAATTATCTTGTCCAGTTCGGTTTTTTAAGTTTTTTTTTAAAGGTAGGTTTCAGTTCTACTTCAAATTCACGTGAATACACAATCATAAAACATATCTTTCTGTTTTTGAAGTTGAAGTGTTAGTCGCTCTGTCATGTCTGACTCTGCAGCCCCACAGATTATAGCTCACCAGGCTCCTCTGTCCATGGAATTCTCCAGGCAAGAATACTGGAGTGGGTTGCCATTCCCTTCTCCAGGGGATCTTCCCAAACCAGAGTTTGAACCTGAGTCTTCTGCATTATAGGCAGATTCTTTACCATCTGAGCCACCAGGGAAGCTGGCTTCCTGTTTTTACTATATTAAAAATAGTACGAATAAAGTAGGAATAAACTTTAAAAGTTACTCAGCAATTAAGGTGGATATTCAGCAGTTTGAGTTTCTTTGGAGAAGAGTTTAAAATTCAAATTATTATCATTCTTAATATGTTATTATTTTTATTCTTAGTTTTGTGTTTGCTTTTGAAAATCTCAGCTGCAGTGTAAATCTCTGTGCATTTCTCTATTTTATAATAAATAAAAAAACAAAAGTCATAACATTTTTACTATATGAACTAGAACCCCTAGGCTCACTTTTAGTATCAGCTGCTCTAACTGCTCATGAGGTAATAGTTTCTTTAACCAATATTTTTTAGTTTTCAAGAAAATTTTCAAAATATTAGCTAGATAGTACTTTAGTATCTTTAAGGTCTTATTCTTACATCTTTATCAGTCTTTTAAAATGTAAGAGTAAGATGATTTTTAATTTTATTTAAGTTCTTTGAGTGACTCTATAATTTTTATTGAATTCTATGAGTGAATTTTGTAATATCAATAATACTATTATATAGAAGTCTGGAAGGAGGATTTTATTCTTGGCATCATCTTGCTATTTAAGGCTGTGTGCAATCAGGCCATAGAAAAGCATGCTCTAAAATTCCTATTTCAACTGCTTGAACATATTTTTATTCAAGAAAATAAATTTACATGTTCTAAAGCATTACCTGTTGCCTGTCACTATATTGATCAAGTCAAACAAAAAATAAAATAAGAACACCAAAAAAGTTTTATTTATAAAGTTGCTCTTATAGTACATTTTATTCACTTTTTTATGCTGCATAGATATACGAGGTTAAAATAAATGTTATTTTTAAAATAATCCCAAACATTATCTCTTAAAAGACTAAGAAATATACATATTTAAATCTGTAGATAAATATTTAATATTGTTGAAAACAGTAATATTTATACTTCATCATGTTTCACTACTATTTTCCAGTTTCAAATTTTTCACTGTTAGTGCTGCTTATGTAATAAATGCAGTAGAAATACATCTATATAAGTAAGAGATGTAAATTAAGAAAATATTTTTAAAAATTTAAGGTTAATAAAGGTTTACATGCCTTAATTCAGTGAAGGCTGGCTCTGCCCATATTTATGAAAATGTGAACAATCAAACTTCCTGGAGAAATTAATGTATTCATGTACATGTGTATATGTCTTTACGTTTTCAGTATAATGTACATAAAGGTCAAGCACAAATATTAGCCCATTTTTATACTTTTTTATTTCAAAGGTAGTTTTCTTTTCTAGGATGAACTCAAACCTTGCTTTTTCCTTGAAAATATTTTTAAACTTGATAATCTCACTGTTTCAAGCTTCAAACATTTTGAAGTTCCTTAAAATAGAAGCGGTTATTCCAGAGTAGTTCAGGAACAGCTGGCTTTCAGTGGACAGTAGGTTGGAGTTTATGTAGATTGGGGCTTCCCTGGTGGCTCAGATGGTAAAGAATCTGCCCGCAATGCAGGAAACCCAAGTTTTCTGATTCTTTAGGTAGTGTGGTGGGGTGTCTAGAGGCACTGTGAGAGTATATGCTGGGAGCCTGCTGATGAAACCAGAGGGGGAAGGTGAAGCCACTGGAACTGGTCTCATGCTAGTTAGGAAGTGAAACTTAACTCCCCTACGCTGAGAAGTTTTGCAATACACTCAATAGTGGGTAAATTCTTACAAATGCACCTGTTAATTGTGATTTTAGTCATTGCTTCAGAATGTATTCCCCTCAGTGATGCTTCTGTTTAATAAATCCCATTGGGCATTATCTTAAAGCCATCTTTTAGTAAAGTCATTAGGGAGAGGGTGTTTTTTTTTTTTTTCCTATTGAATTCCTTCAACCAATGACTGTCTATTTGTTAGAGACTAACATAATGGTCATCTTGCCTATCAATTTGAAGATAGTGTTGACTTCTGACACCCATCTACGAAACGCTTTTAAATCTTCATTGGACCTACACTAACCTATTGTCAACCTGTTTTAGCAAAGGAGACATTGACAAGAATTCCCTTCAAAGGCACACAGTATTTTACAGTTAGTCATAGCTTTCACCACTAGCTTTGACAGTGATGTATTGCTATCCTTTGGTCTCCTGAAATAAATTATCTTATAATAAAGAAGTTCTTAATGGCATCAACATTCTGTCCTGTGACTAAGCAGAAGCCTGTTATTGCGTCCTTGCTACTGCAGAAGTATAAATTCAATATTTTTAAAGTAAAGCAAAAAAAAAAAAAAAAGATGTAGCAAAATACAGATGCAAAGTTGTGGAGTGTGGGTGGCACTTTTCACTCTTGTGCACTGTGTTCTTCCAGTGATAGACTGTAAAATTGGTTTCAGACAGTGTTTGAGAGAATCTATTGATATACATGCGACACACTTCTATTTGTCTGTTCTGATCCTAGTGACATTCTGATTACTGGTATTTGTAGGCTCTGCCCTGGATCTATTCCAAGGAGTTTTATTGTAGTGAAATGACTCTTACAGTTCATTGAGCATCTAGCATAACTGTGCTAAATATGATTGGCACGTTTGCATATATTTATTCAAAAAATAAGGCAGTTAAACAGCATAATTATGGGAAAATGAATCATAACAATAAAAGACCATTTAAGTTAACAAGCTTTGTGATCAAAGGATAAATACAGGTTGGATAAATTAGACTTTAGATGTAACTAATCTACATAAATAGACTTAGTTCTGATTAGGGGAATGGAATATATTAAAATAATTTAATGGTATAAGAAATGCATTTTATTTCATACATTATGAAATATTTAAAGATTTGAGTTATTTTCTATATATTTCTATTCTCTGAAATGGTCGTGAACCATATTTGTGTTGAATGAAAAACAAGCAAGGTAAAGATGGTTATCATCTTGAAACTTATTTGGTAGAATACACGCTGTAAGAAAAATATTTATTTTTTAGGCTTGTAATATTTTTGATTGATTTTTAATTAATGAAACATATTAAAGGGACCATTTAAAGGAAAATTTCTTGTTTACTTCTTTCATCAACTAGAAGCAGCCTTTGTAGAATATGAAAGTGTGAACATTAAAGCTCTATTTCATGTTTTCAAAGCTATATATTCATAATCGTTTTGTAGATATATGCTGTTTTCAAGAAACACCAGATACATGTTTGTAAATTATATTAATATGGACTATATTCTCAACTTTTCTAGTGCTATTTTGATGGCATATTTATTTTTAAGTGATAGGTTTAACTTGCATGACTCAACTAATTTCTTTCCAGCAACTGTGGTGCTTAGGTATGTTTTCTTAAGCTCCACTTGGTGGTAACTTTAAAAATGTAATTTAAGCATAAGTCATCAACTGGTATACTTTTACAATATTTCTACCTGAATCAGTAATCATTGTTAAGCAATGATTGAATTATACTTATACCTAGAATTTTCGTGTCCTCCATTTCAGTAAAAACTTTTGCTAAAAGCTCTTCATTTTATTTTGCACACAGTATATTTTAACAGAGTATACTGAAATTATTTTAGGACTGAATGTTTGATAGATTTTTGCTCTTTTTCCATAACACCAGAGCAACTGCATATGCACTTATAATTGCCATGAGAAGGATTATCCATCCACAGTATGAGGTTACCAAAATGCACTTTTACTGATGTCCCTATTTCAGTAGATGAGGTAACAGTAAGAAGTTAGAATGTTTGAGAAATAATATGTTTAAAATCTTAGAAAAACTTGCTAGAAAAAATGTTATCCCTTAGTATTTTTGAGAAAAATAAACTTAGCTTCAAAAAGGAAATATGTTCCATTTCAAATTTGGCAATTGCTTAGTTATACATCTTTATATAAATATTAGTTATAAAAATTTCTGGACAACTTGAAAAATAATTAGTTTTGATTTCAATAGTTCTATCAGCAAAAACCCAGGAAATTGCTTGATATTGGTGACTTCTATTACTGTGTCTTCTTAAGACACAAAATTTCTATTTTGCTTTGGCAGTTTTGCATCTGTTTTAAAATAGTTTATCCCAAATCAACTTAATGCACTGAGAATATGAATAAGAGGAGATATAAACCATGCAAAATGAAAGATAAATCAACCATCTATCATTACAAGCATTCCCATTAAGACAGAATTAAAGATTCTGTGCAATTTTACCTTCACATAGTTTTAAGGCAAGACACTTGATTGCTTTATGTTTATTATTTTAGCTTTGGATGACCTTGTGTAACATTAATGAATTGTGTTTTTTCTTTTTGTTTTAAACCAACCCTTATTCTCTTACTTTAATCTTGATTGATTAAATAGGAAATTTCTGATTAATGAGAAATGTTTGGCGATATAGGTGACTCTTTCTTGGCATGGCATAGGCACAAAGTGCATTTGTAATTTTAGGAGCAATGAAAATATATTGGTGCTAATGCATGAATTTAAATGTAGGATAAAGACAATTTATTGAGAGAAGATATTATATGAAAAATAGGAAATATTTTGATACAATACATAGGTTGAAAAAAAAGTTTATAACCTTATACTTTAAGTGTTGGCAGATGCACGGATAATAATTATTAGATGAATTTCCAGATCCTGACCTTCTAGGAAGGCTAGTATTTATTCTTAGATGATAATAAGGCTAAAAATAAGGGAACTATCTTAGTAAACAAATCCCACTTCCAGTCAAGATAAGGTTACTGACAAGAGTAACCTTGCAGTGTGGCCCTCACATCAGCTGTGCCAATACCAACAAATGAAGCAAAATGACTAAGCTTGGAGAAACAAGACAGGGAATACATTTAAGGAGACTTTTTTTTTTTTCTTTCTGATTTTGAGCAATTTGAGGTTTTCCATGATTTTTTTTTTTTATATAATTGAGACAATTACATAGCAATTTGGGTTAGAATGCATGCCCAGTTCCCCGTTTCAAAACCCAATTTGTTACCACCTGTGGCTATTTCTATTAAAAAAAAAAGAAACATAATTACTATGAGTCTCAGCAGTCTTAGAGTAAATTTTGCAATTACAATGCTTCCCTTGGGCAGATGTGTGAAAATGGCAGATTAATTCCTGCCAGGATCTTTCTGTTCCTTGTGCATTTTTAGTTTTGGTGTTGCCTGCTTATTAGAGTGGCTCTGTTTGCTCTGGTTAAAGGTTATGTCAGTGTTTCCATAATAAATCTCTAGAAATGAAGATTCACAAGTCAGCCATTAAATTTTGCCTTAGGTGAAAAGTTGACATGTAACGTCTCAGCAAAGGAGCAGTTATTATTTTCCATCACACTCTGTTGTTGGGTTAAGTTTGAAGTAAATGGTAGCAGGACCACTTGGCAATGTTGAAAAAGTAGGACTTAGACTAGCAGGCAAAAAGAAAAGTGCAGTCTTTTGAACTATGAAATAATATCTAATCAACAGAAGCTGATAGAGGTATTTTAATTCTGTGCTTCATCTCTAGCTACTTAATGCATAAGATTTTTAAACAGTCACAATAAAAATATTGAGGCTGGATAGCTAACAAGAGATTTAATACTCCATCAGTTTCCGTTCATTCCTTCTTTTCATTATGATGTGTAAAGTGAAAGTGTTAGGCACTCAGTCATGTCCAGCTCTGCAACCCCATGGACTATAGTAGCCCACCAGTCTCTGTCCGTGGAATTCTCCAGGCAAGAAGACGGGGATGGGTTTCTATTCCCTTCTCCAAGGGATCTTCCCTACCCAGGGATCAAATCCTGGACTCCTGCATTGCAAGCAGATTCTATACTATCTGATTCACCAGGGAAGACCTGAGATGTGTACACGATATTCTTAATAAAGACCTAATTGATTTACACTCAAAATAACTAATGTTTTTAAGTTTGAATAGTTTTGAATCTCTGGCTCAGTGTTATAACTCTATTCATAAAGTTAATTTATCACAAAGTGGTCTAGATAGGAGAATGGTTGAAGACAGTGATCACATCCATCTTGTCTTTGTAGTTGACAGAACTTAACATAGTTTAATACATAGTAGGCACTTAAAATATGACTTATTTGTGATGTCATATGATTACTGATCAGATGTAAGCCAGGGCTCGGATTCAAACCTAGAAGCTATTCAGGTTAAAGCTAAGGTTGTTTATAGAAACATGTTGAAATATTGATCTGTTGGTAAATAATGTATTTGAAGGTGGCCTATTTGATCATTTTTATTCATAGTTATTACATTCTTAATAACTGCAATGAAAATTTCTATGTTATACTGATAATATTGCCAGTCCATGGGAAAAAAACAGGTGGTCAGTGTTCACAATTTCCACAATATGTTTATATTTATGTGTGTAGATATATCAATATGGACTTCCCAGGTGGCACTAGTGGTAAAGAACCCACTTGCCAATGAAGGAGATAAGAGATGAAAGTTCAGTTCCTGAGTCGGGAAGATCTCCTGGAGGAAGGCATGGCAACCCACTCCAGTGTTCTTGCCTGGAGAATCCCATGGACAGAGGAGCCTGGTGGGCTACAGTCCATAGAGTGGCAAAGAGTCAGACATGACTGGAGTGACTTAGTATGCAGGCATATATAAAAAAAAATATATATATATATATATGTTATCTCTAATTTACATCACATCAACAGAAACAATGTTGGTCAGAGTATCTTCCTTTTGTTCTATTACTTGGTATGGTTTATAAAATATTGAAACTATGCAATTCAGAGGTTATATGTTAAGATGTTATATGTTATATATTTTAAGGCTTTGAAAACCCCACAGCTGTAGTAAACTAAAAAAGTAGAGATTTTCCTGGCAGTACAGTGGTGAAGAATCCACGCTATAATGTAGGGGACACAGATTCTATCCCTAGTTGAGAAACTAAGGTCCCGCATACTATTGAGCAGCTAAGCCTGTGTACCACACCAGATAAATAAACTCAATAAAGATTAAAAAAAGAAACTAATGTGATCGTTTTTTCTATGTTTTAATTTTAAGATAATTATATGTATAGAGACTCCATAAAATGTACTTATTTTCTAAATTAATTTTTAATAAAATGAAATGATAGATAAATGGTAACTAGTAAATTTTGATTAAATTTATTTGTATTTATTGACATCTAATTTTATGAGTTAATAATTTTCATAACAGCCATTTGCAATTTATAAATGGGAGAAGAAAATCACTATGGGCAGTTATCAAATTCATGTAGTAATAACCCAATTTACAAAAACTTTTCTTAAAATTTCAGAATCTATCTTATGATAGATTGATATGATATGATATGATATCATATGATATGATATTTCAGTTCACATATTTGGGGAACATAAACTACACATTCATGTAAACAATATTTTCCCATTTCAGTAGTGTTGTTTAAAATGCATCCACACTCTTCAGAGTTGTTCAAGCCATATTCATTAATTCAAGAGTAAGTTATGAAATATTTTAAAGAACTCTTAATTGAAATACTTTACTGCCAATGCAGGAGATATAAGAGATGCAGGTTTAATCCCTGTGTTGGGAAAATCCCTTGGAGTAGGAAATGGCAACCCATTCCACTATTTTTGCCTGGAAAATCCATGGACAGAAGAGCCTGGCAGGTTACAGTCTGTAGGGCTGCAGAGTCAGACAGACTAAATGCACACATGCATATACACATTGCTTTTAAACTACTACAGGACTTAATTACTATTTATCTAAATTTTAAATTTTGATGGAAAATTCAGGTCAAACAATAAGGAGGCTTGGTGGAACAAAGGCTTCAAGCAGAATGAGCTTTCACACCATATTACAAATTTAATTATCCTCGTTTCACAGAAGAGTCGAGATTCAAAGTGATGGAAAAAAATAATGGAAAGCAACATAGAAATAAACATTTAGGAAGTTCAGAATTCATTGTCAACTCCTATTTATGAAAAACCAAAAGACTGTAATAAAGAGTAAATTAATAGTGTCAAATATTACATCAATTAGCCTATGAATAATAAGTTCTCAATGGGGATATTTATAGTCACAATTATATAAATATTATAGTTCAAGTCCATCTGTAAATTCACCCTGGATTATTTGCTATTTGGGAGGAAGAGGGCCCATCAACAGTCAGTGCTGTTCTGTCCAGATGAGCGGTCAAGCTGGATCTTGATTCATGGAACTATTAGATACCAAAGACCCGTGTATCCAGGGCAGACATTCCTCTACACAGTGGATCCAAGCTGGACCTGAAATATTAATATTTCATAATCTGTCTGAATTTTACTTCTTTCCAAAATGTGCTTGTTCTTGAACTATCATACATGCTTTTTTTTTTTTTTTTTTAAGAATACAGCTGAGAAATCTTCTGGAAAGGTGACTTCCAAATAATGTTGGTAGAATGTGAATGGTTTGCAAATATACTATTTTTCATGAGTTTAATTTCTTTTCACATAAAACCAAATAATCTAAACACATGTGTCATCTGTTTATAAATTTCTCAAAAAGTTGTTTAAATAACTGAAATGTATCATCAAAACACATAATTTGAGTGAAGCAAATGGAAAGAAATTATTGTTTATATTTTATACTGATCTGTTCTAATTTTTTTCTTCCTATCTTTGCCCTCTGGTATCTTTTCTGTGATATCCATTCAGAAAACATATTTTTACGTAGATAGCTTCTACATTTATGTATAACTTAAATATTTTAAAATATGTATATATATTTAAAAGGATATATATATATATATATATGCTATGCTAAGTCACTTCAGTCGTGTCCAACTCTGTGTGACCCCCATAGACGGGAGCCCATCAGGCTCCCCCGTCCCTGGGATTCTCCAGGCAAGAATACTGGAGTGGGTTGCCATTTCCTTCTCCAATGCATGAAAGTGAAAAGTGAAAGTGAAGTCGTTCAGTCGTGTCCGGCTCCTAGCGACCCTATGGACTGCAGCGTACCAGGCTCCGCCATCCATGGGACTTTCCAGGCAAGAGGACTGGAGTGGGGTGCCACTGTCTTCTCTGATATATATATATATGTATATATATATGTATATGTGTGTATATAGATTGATGAGACCTTGGTGGTATTTCTCACCAAATTACTACTTAACTGTACAGTTGCCCATCAGTATCTGTGGGGGATATATTCTAGAACACCCTGAATTCCAAAATCTAAAGATGCTCAAGTCCCGTATATAAAATGGTGTAGTAATTACACGTAGCCTACACATATCCTTCCATGTACTTTAAATTATCTCTAGATTACACACAATACCAAAGGCAATGTAAATGCTATGAAAATAGTTGTAAATATAATATAAGTGCTAGGTTAATAGTTGCAACTTACAGCAAATTCAGGTTTTGCTTTTTGGAACTTACTGGAATTTTTTTCCCCCAAATGCTTTTTGTTTGAGATTGGTTGAATCTGGGGATGTGTGACCTGAGGATATGGAGAGCTGACCATATGTACATTTGGACTTAAGATCATGTAGTTGATTTCACATAGTGGAGCTGTACAGGGGTACGTTGAATTTCAGATGGGTTGGATTCAAAGTACTATGTTTGGCATTATTAAAATGCACCTAATAGACAAGATACATTTATTTAGTTAAAACTAAAAAGCTTCTTATTTCCTTTAATCTAAACTTGAGTGTATATTTTAAGAAGTAAAGTGTTGATATTCTTTTTATATAAAAATGATAAAATGAACCTCTCCACATGACTCCCTCATTTCGTTCTTCAGGCAAGAGTGTGCTCTATTGAGATATAGTAGAGAAAGGATTTTCCATCTGCCACTCCTGAAAATAGAATGCTTAGCTTTTTACCTCTTGATAAATCTTCTTTATTTATTTATGACTATGCAAGTCAGAGAAATATACTAACATATCAGTTCCTAACATAAGGAAAGGAAATTTATAGTTAAACTTGGTCAACAAATTCTTTAAAGTTATTTTCATTTGAAATTTCCTGTTAAGCTTCAGTGAACTGCTTTATTTAAATAGTCATCATTTAACTAGAGAAATTTAATCTCCAAGGACACATCTGTTATTTAATGATATTATAGGTTGGGTTTTGTTTGGTGGAAGTGTAGGATGCAAAGGTGCTAGGGGTTGGAAAAGGAAAGGGGCTGTAATTCAGTATACCCAGGTAATATGATATAAATAATTGGAAAATGGAGATATCATTTCAGTTGGTTAATTGTAATAAACCTATTATCTTGTTAGAGGATTAAGGTAGAATCAACATGTTTGGAAATAGATAAAAGGTGCATGAAAGCATTTAAAATTCAATCATTAGGTTTTATTGCACCCATCTGCTCCCAGGAAATATAATTGGAAATTTGATTCATTGACCTTTAGCTGCCATTTTGGATCATAGTTCCAAAGTCTATGTTTTCAAGTTGGATATTTGAAGTTAATTTGATCAGAACCATACTCAGTACATTTTTAACTCAATTACCTTTTTGAACAGAATTTCAAAAAATGAAATCAGGCTTAATGGGCTGGTGTGTATTTGACAATAGCATCAGCATAGTTATTTAATTCTGGATCTGGTTAAAGCAACTAATGTTCAACTTCATTAAGGTTTCTATTAACTGAAAAGACCGGCAAACTTTTTATGTTGCTTTATTCACAAACTCCTACTTCTCATTAATTATTCTCTGGATCTATATTACATTAATTTATAGTTACAACATCCAATTACAGGAAAATTACCTACCATGACATATGAAAAAAACAGTATTTAGTATTACAGGTGATTATCCTTAATTTAAAAAAAAAATTGGCACTCCTCAAGCCCCTTATGCCAACATAAATATGATGCTACAGAGCCCTCCTAAAATATTTCTTACACTTCACTCAGAAGAGTGAAATGTAATAAAATTACATGCCTAACAGAAGAAATAATTATGTAAATTGATCATGATTTCTTGTCAGTGTTTGTCAGAGCTCTGTTCACTGAAGTTCATGTAACTTGGAAAAGAATCACGATTAAACAGATGTTTCTTCAGCCTTTGAGATCAAATTTCTGAAATATTTATATAGTGATGAGCCAGATGTACAAAGCTTAACCTTATAATCCCATTTCGCAGCTTTTCCAAATACTTGGAAACTTGTTAAGTATGAAGCTGATTATTTTGGCAGCATAGTTCCATTAATAGGATTCAGATCTCCCTTATTTACAAGCGAGTGCTGTTAATGTAATCTAGTATATTAAATCGACATGGAAACTGAAAAAGAATCCATTTAAGGGTTCACTGACAGGGAAGGGTTTCTCTAAAGCTCTTTTTATTGTTTGTTTTTTTTTTTAATTGACTTCTTTTAGAAAACACATGGTGCAGGTGAATGATGTAAGTGTTTTAGGTACTACACTACTACCACTTTGGTGTGAAGCAACTATAACTGATTTCTCATACGTTTATCATAATCTTGATATATACCATATATGACAATGCATCTGCCCTTTACAAATATCCCCTTCAGCATCATCTCAGTTGCAAGGCCTTGCATGTCATTTGACATGTGAAATTATTTTAAATGCACTTATTCTTTTTTTAATGAATAGAGGCAATACAGAGTAATATAATAATGTGTCATGATTTTCATTTTGCTTATTTATTGGTTCTGCAATAATAGATGGAGAACTTATTGTTATGCTTTCAGTTTGAGCTGTTTATTAACCATGCTACTAGGTGCACCATTTCATATTTGTGACGTTCTGTCCTCTCAAGAAAAAAGAGTATCAAGATTCTTAAATCAAATTAGACTAGGAAGAGTTTTATACTTGGTCTTTTTTTTATATTAAGTGCATAGCTATTATCAGCTTTTACCTGACTCTGCTTGAATAATAAACCCATGCTCCTTCAGAGAGAGGAAAAACCTGTTTTTCAAACTATATGTGACCACTCAATTCTCTATTTCATAAAGTAGGAAAAAGGAAATAGACTATCAGTGACTAGAACAATTCTACTTTTTATCTCTCTTGGGATATTTATCTACTTTGCATCTTATATTTATAAAAAATGTGTCTAATGGACCAAAAATAAAGAGACATAATATTCTTAACATTGCTTATCATCAAGGAAAGGCAAATCAAAACCCCTCACTTCACAGCTGTCAGAATGGCTGCCATCAAAAAGAACACAACACGTTTGCAAGAACATGGAGAAAAGGGAACCCTATACACTGTGGATGTGAATGTAAACTGGTGCAGCCATTTACATTTTACTCCATACTATGAAAGGCAGTATGGAGGGTTCACAAAAACTAAGACTAGAACTACCATATGGCCTAGCAATTCCACTCCTGGATATATATCTGCAAAAACATTTTTAAAAAACCCACTAATTTGAAAATATATATACACCCCAGTGTTCCTAGATCATAGCAGCATTATTTAAAACTGCTAAGATATGAAAGCAACCTAAGTGTCTATCAACATATGAATGAATAAAGATGTGTAACATGTATCGTATATATACACAATGGAATACTACTTAGCCATACAAATGAATGAAATTTTGCAATTTGCAGCAACATGGGTGAACTTGGAAGGCATTATACTAAATGAAATAAGTCAGAGAAATATAAACTTTGTATGATAGCACTTATATGTGGAATCTTACAAATATAGCAAACTAGTGAAAATAACAACAACAACAAAAAGAAGCAGATTTGTAGATACAGAGGGCAAATTAGTAGTTACCAGTGGGAAGAGGGTCAAGATAGGGGTGGGAGTACAATCTTCTGGGTGTAAGAGATGTTCAAAGATGTATTACACAAGATGGGAAATAGTGCATTTATTGTAAATGGAAAGTGACCTTTAAAAGTTTTCTTAAAAAATTCTTACAGCTCTAAAAATAATCAAAATTGCTTGGAAAAAAGGAAAATATCTATTTTTACAAGGAGAGGCATCTAGCTATCCTTCATGGTCAAAGATATTAAAAGCTAATTTCCATATTAATTGGCATAGGTCTGAAAACAGATTTTTTTTGAAAAGCTAAGTATTTGCAGATAAACTAGAGAATATTTGTCCAGAAGACCTGGCATGCGCAGAAAATATTCAGATAATGACTTTAAATAAAGTTTCAAGAATAATTACACATTTTAATAAAATAACTGTGCAAATACTGACCAAAAATCCCATATAGAATTAGGTAACCTATAAAGAAGAATTCTTCAAGGACAATGGATATGTAAATACATGTTGAATAATAAAATCTTTGGACCATTATTTTTTGTGTGTGACATATTAAAAAATAAGTTTCTCTGTTCAGACTGTGCCTCTATATCTGTGTGGTCAAGACCCAGGCACTGCTGGTCAAGTGCCTTTTAGATTTCAACTGCTCTAGAATTGATGCTTTTGAACTGTGGTGTTGGAGAAGACTCTTGAGAGTCCCGTGGACTGCAAGGAGATCCAACCAGTCCATCCTAAATGAAATGAGTCCTGAATATTCATTAGAAGGACTGATGTTGAAGCTGAAACTCCAATACTTTGGCCACCTGATGTGCAGAACTGATTCATTTGAAAAGACCCTGATGCTAGGAAAGATTGAAGGCAGGAGGAGAAGGGGACAACAGAGGATGAGATGGTTGGATGGCATTACTCAATGGACATGAGTTTGAGTAAACTCCAGGAGTTGGTGATGGACAGGGAGGCCTGGTGTGCTGCGGTCCATAGGGTCACAAAGAGTTGGACAAGACTGAG
Source organism: Bison bison bison (assembly GCF_000754665.1). Classification (NCBI taxonomy): domain Eukaryota; kingdom Metazoa; phylum Chordata; class Mammalia; order Artiodactyla; family Bovidae; genus Bison; species Bison bison. Next base: position 1,093,739 of record NW_011494929.1, read on the forward strand.
CGACTGAACTGAACTGAACTGATCATCAAACTGGGAATTTGTAGTCATCCTCCAGGGACTACGTTTGACCACAGGAAAAGTTACTCCCTTCCTGTTTGATTTTTAGCAAGTCACTAGTCTCCATAAGAAGACAGTTTACTCTTGGGACCAACAACTGTTACAAAACCCTGATATTCAAAAATTCAAAGAAAGATTAATATGTTTAATTTTGAGTTGTTGTACCAGTCTCTGCTAGGATGGGCAATACATGACATACATACACACACACACATATGCGCACACACACACACACACAACTAGATTTTTACTGTATAATATTGTAGGCAGCTGTATTTCAATTTTAAAATCTGATATATTCAAAACAATATATTAAAGCTGCTTTTACTCAAATTTATATAATATAGCATAGATATCTTTCTATGTCCATAATGTATTTTCATATAAATGATGGAATTCTTGGCCAATTATGAACATGTTACAATTCATTTAATCTTACTCTCATTGACAGACTCTTTTTTTTATCTAAATTAGTTTTTATTTATTTATTTATTGACATATAATTGCTTTACAATGTTGTGTTAGTTCCTGCTGTACAACAAAGTGAGTCAGCTATATGTATACATATGTCTCCCTCTCTTGGGCCTCCCCATGTCACTCTTTTGTCTCACTCTAGGTCACCCCTATCCCCCCAGCTCACTCATGGAGGTCACTGCAGAGCTGAGCTCCTTGGGCTATATAGTCGCTTCCCACTAGATACCGATTTTACACATGGTGTTGTATACGCGTCAGTGCTATTCTCTCAGTTCATTCCACTCTCCCCATATCCACATGATTGGCAGATTCCTTACAGTGAGATTCTCTTTTCAAGGCCTTGGCTTTTTAAAGCAAATAAAACTTGCTTTTCAGTCCAGAGCAAGTTGCATAACTTCTTTTTCCCTGTTTTCTTACCAGGTGTAATAATAATATTTGTTACTCATAATGCTGTCATAAGTGTTAAGAATGAAATATGATTGTGCTGAAAAATAATATTAATGATACTAAATTCCAAATAAATATTAACCATATTAGTATTTTTGTTAACAGCAAAAGACAGAAAACATTCTGGAGAAGTTAAACTTTGGGCTTCTAATATGTAGACATATTTCCTGAAAAAACAAAATTTCAGTAGGCCTCAATCCTAGATTATTTATGATTGAGTGAAGTCGCTCAGTCGTGTCTGACTCTTTGCAACCCTGTGGACTGTAGCCCCCCAGGCTCCTCCTTCCATGGGATTCTCCAGGCAAGAATACTGGAGTGGGTTGCCATTTCCTTCTCCAAATTTATGATTATAAAAATGTAATTTTACTGGAATGCAAATTTGTTTTACTGTAAATTTCTATTTTGAGCTCTTAAACTAAGAGTGATCACTTTTATTTTAATGTTAGACATTTTAAAATGTGATTGATTTTTGATAGAATTTGTCTTGTGAAAATTTGTTTCTAGATGTCTAAAACTTCTTTAACCACCAAAGTAAACTCTGAAGGGGAGAGATGTTATTAAGTCTTCCTTAGAATTGTGCTTTTTATTCAGGGAGACCTTGTGAGAAATAAAGCTCACACGGGGTAGAAACTGAAGAGAAGTTTCCATGAAAGAATTGTAGGCAATGAACATTAGAAAGTTAGAGACATATGACAGCATCTGATTTCATTTGCACTTCTTTTCATGTGAGAAAATCAAAGCACAGAAATGTTACCACAGCTTGCCAGGAATAGAGAACTAATGTCATCTGACTCAGAGTTTAGGGTGTTTACTCCTACACCAGTTGGGATATCATATTTGACATGCATTTCTATTGAGGTATCTGTAGAGTATGAGAACATCTTATAGCATGAAAATTGCTGCTATGAAGTAGTACAACTTACTTCCTAAACTGCAGGTCAATTTAAAAGATAATTGTTGAAGGCTTCCACATAGGTTAAAGCATCTGCTTGGAATGTGGGAGACCCGGGTTCAATCCCTGGGTCGAGAAGATCCCCTGGAGAAGGAAATGGCACCCCACTCCAGTACTCTTGCCTGGAGAATCCCATGGAGGGAGGATCCTGGTAGGCTACAGTCCGTGGGTTCGCAAAGAGTCAGACATGACTGAGCGACTTCACTTTCACTTTCTTTCACTTTCCACATAGTAAACGTCAAACACTCCACTGGAGCCCATGTACAGCATATTGTCACAGGGTCTCTCAATGGGCAACCAGCAGTAGTGTCAAGAGGCTCTCTACTTGTTCCTAAATACTGAAAATACTTTCAAATTTTGGAGACTCTAGAAGCAGCCCTGGAATCTCATATTTAATCATAGAACTGGCTTTGATTCTTTTATTCTCATCAAAAATTGTCTAGTAGACGTCATTATTTTTATTTGTGTTTGATTTCAGGGCTGACTAATTATAGGAATAAAGCCATTCAAGTGGGTGTGACCTGGTATTAGAAGTCTGTAGAGTGTTGGTTAACAAGCATGCTTAGAATAAAAATAATCTGTGAGATGCATCAGACAATGATAAGTAGAATAGAATAGAAAGAAAGGATAATACACACAAAAGCAAGATGAATCATATAGCACTTGCAGGTTTTTTATTTGAAAGAGTGCAACATTTTGAGTCAAAAGAACTTCTTCATACTACTTACTCATATTGGGACCTCTGGCTAGTCTTTCATGAAGTCCACAGGCATCAGTTTCTCCATCCATAAAACAGAAATAATTATAATAGCACCAGTCAGTCAGGCTGAAAGGAAATAATAGACTTGAAAGAGTTGAAATACTGTGATGACATCAACCTCTAAAATGTAAAGAAAGAAGCACAGGAGACAAAGTTCAGCAAACTGAAGAATTCTTTTCTTTGGGAAGGAATGGGTTACTGTTATCCTTAAGAACACTCTAGAAGAACTTACAATACAGTTCAGGAAACTTCATGTGTCTAAGTGAATTTTGCTTTCAAGTGTTCCCATGATGGTACTGTTTCTGCAGTTTTAAATTGTTTGGAATTGAATACAAACATGCTATAAATTACCTAAGGCCTAAATCCACTTAAAAATATGATTCATTTTTCAATCAGATACCTTCTAAATGCATACTCTGTGAGAAAGTCTATGTCTCACAGAGGATGAAAATGACGAGGTTTTTTCTAAATCATGACCTGATGGCTCAGCAGATAAAGAATCCACGTGCAATGTAGGAGACAAAGGAGACACAATTTGATGCATAGGTCAGGAATCCCCTGGAGAAGGGGATGGCTACCTACTCCAGTATTCATGCCTGAAAAATCCCCTGGACAGAAGAGCCAGGTGGACCACAATCCAAAGGGTTGCAAAGAGTCAGACATGACTAAGCAACTAATCACATATGTGAAAATGCCTCATTACTATTGATATTTTATATACAGAAGTGAGTAGAGTAAAAAATGTTAATTATATGTTAAGAACTGAGACTTAGTCTTTCTAAGTCAGGAGCCTGCAACTTTTTTTTATGAAGGGACAGATAGTATCTACTCTAAAGTTCAGGGGCAGTATGGTCTCTGTCACAACTACTCAACTTTGCCATTGAAGGGTGGAAGCAGCCAAAGACAACATATAAGTGAAAGGGCATGGTTGAGTTTCAATAAACTTTATTTTCAAAAACAGAGAATGAGTCCCATAACCACTCAGAGTTCACCAACCAATTTTGTAAGTCATTCCTGTTAATAATATTTCTTATTTTTTTCTATTTGAGTGTCTGTTTAAAAACTGCACTATTTAGACTTTAAATTGTTGTTATTGTAGTCACCAAGTCATGTCTAACTCCTTTGCCACACCATGGACTGTAGCCTACTAGACTCTTCTGTCCATGGAATTCCCAGGCAAGAATACTGGATTCAGTTGCCATTTCCTTCTCCAGGGGATCTTCCTAACCCAGTGATAGAACCTGAGTTTACTCCTTTGACAGGCAGGTTCTTTACTACTGAGCTACCAGGGAAGCCCAGACTTTAACTGGTTTCTAACAAAATAAAAATGACTGTTACTTCAAAACTAGATATTTGATATATTGGAAGAATGCTTTCTTATTGTCTCATGAAGTGATTCTCTAGGAAAGGGTACTAGAGAAGAAAAATTCTAAGAATTAAAGTCTTCAAGCAAAAAAAGAAGGGGGGGGGTACTTGAATTAGGAATTAAGTGACAACCTGATAAAGAGTAGAGATATTTCATTTCATTTTGTGCTAATGTTTAATTAAAAATATGTTAACGTTAGTAAAGACACTTAACTTTATTTTAATTTCAGGTAAGAACACTAACCTAAAATAGACTATTTCCTTTGACTCATGCATTTTAAATGTGATACTTATTCCTATACTTCAGAGGGAAATGAAAAATATTCTAGTAATCTAATACTCATAAATTTGATTAATAATTAATTTTTCCTCAAATATAGGAATGCCTTTTTCTTTGTAATGTTCATTTCTTTTTTTTTTTTTTTTTTTTGTAATGTTCATTTCTGAGGACAAGTCTTCCAGATTCCTGTATGCTATCTTCTAATTTCCATAATTGTGCTTTCAAATTACTCTTTTGTTTTTAAACCAGAAATTCAAATCCAATGGGTATTTTTTAATTTACATTTTTATATAATTTTTGTTCTTTGGAAGGAATTAGTAAGTTATCTTTAAATCCTTGCAAAATGTTGAGGACTCAGAATTCCTCAAAAGTATACACTAATTACTGTAAAATACATTGTCTAGCTGGTTGGCTGAATCATTACTTAATAAAGAGTTAAAAATTCTCTATGCCTATCGAGTGTTAGAGGAAGGAAATGTGAGAAAGGTGCTACACCATTTAATTTCATCTTGAATTCCTCCTACTTTTTTCTTCTCTTAAGAATTGGAATGTACCTATACAGCCGATGACTTGAAAGGCTGATGCAAAATCATATCAGAAACTGATCTTGTTGATAAATTTTTCTTGCATTTGTGAATATAATCATCATTTTAAAAATAATTGACTGTCAATATTTTGAGGTTCAAGACTGGTGAATTATGCTTACCAAATCATTGGATGCATAAAGTTTTAAATTTTAGTGTATTGTGAAACAATAAACCAATGAAACAGGTAACAGCCATACAGATTGGTTTACTTTTTAGGTTAGTTATTTGCTTTTTAGAAATTTTACCTAGTGATTGACTAAATGTAATACCTTAAATTTGCACTTTAAAAGGTAAGTGTTCAGAAGTGCCTATTTTGACAACTGATAATATATGACTATAATGATGGTAATTATACAATTAAGCTTACTGTATGCATTATATATTTGATAATAGATGCCATTATTACCTTTTTAGGGCTTCCCTGGTGGCTCAGATGGTAAAGAATCTGCCTGCAATGCAGGATACCTGGGCTTGATCCCTGGATCGGAAATATCCCCTGGAGAAGGGAATGGCAACCCACTCCAGTATTCTTGTCTGGAGAATTCCATAGACAGAGGAGCCTGTCAGGCTACACAGTCCATGGGGTCACAAAGAGTCAGATATGACTGAGTGACTGGAAAAATCTAGTCATTAGAATTAAATATAATATTAAGCATATTAAAATAATTTAATATGAAAGTATAAAAAGAAAGGTACAAATGCCCAAAGAGCCATCTTGTTATCAGGGGTAATAGTAGTATTATTTTGTTTAGTATGTAACAATAATTTTTAAGATCATTTCAAGGCAATTCACATTAATGTCTCATTAAGTTATTTCTGAAAGTATTGGAGGATGAAGAATTATTTTTCTCTATTTCTCAGAGAGGCAGTGCATCAACTGACGGTTCCTGGCAGTCTTTGGCAAGTGTTACTGTTGTACAATGAATTAGGGACATGACAAGTGACCCTATGAAAGTCAGCTGTAGTTTCTCTGTTTAAAAAAAAAAAAATGTGTACAGTGACTGTATTGTGTCTCCTAGGGCAACTGAAGAGAATGAATAGTAAATATCAATAATACTGTTTTGTAGATCCTAATGTAGGGCAGCATACTGCAAATCTCCAAGTATAGAATAGTGATAATGGTGCTGTGATACCATTTACATGCATTTAGATGCAGTGAGGTAGAGTTTCAAAGCATTTCCATATTAGCTAAGTTAATTGGACTAAAAGCTGGTTTGAATCAAATAATCCAATTTTTTAAAATTTCTATTTGGTTATGAGCAAGTTTCTCAAAATTAATAAAATTAGATTTTAAAGAAATGTATTTTGTAGAAAGACAGCATTCATAGTGATAAGAAGTCAAATAATGTGTCACTAATTTTTCTCCCTCCCTTTTTGTTATTTCTCTTCTTATGTGGAGCATTCTAGAAGTTCAGGCTTATAATGAATTTCTGTTGGTGATATATATTTGTGTCGTTAGTTTTTTGGAGGCCCAATTGCAAAGAATTTAGTTTCAGGTATTCCCTCCGGGGGAAAGATTCTTCTATATTCTTCATAGAGATAGAAAAAGAGTACAATAGAAGGAAAGCAGAGGAGAGTTTCTTAAGACTAAATGTCTGATAAAGAGTTAAAAAGTAAACAAAAGAACATCAAACTTCCTCTGCTACTTGGAAGAAAAAGGGAACTGCATATTACATAGGGCTGAGATGGAGATGCTTAGCATCCGGAAGAGAATAGATTAATTAGGGATGTTGAAGTTAGCAATCTTTCAGTAAACTGGTTTGGATGCCTTTCCTAAGACATCGACTCCTGGCCTAATGTGGTGCCCTTGCCAGTGGAATAGCACAGTTAGCATTTCGTGGATCCCGGTGGCCTCTGGGCTCCAACTTTCAGCAAATATATAAAGAAAATGTGCATTTTTCTCTATTTTGTGTGCTTTTCCAGGTAACAATTGCTCTCATTTTACCTTTTGAGTATTTCAATTTTCTTCTTTCTTGTCAAAGATGACTTTAAGATCACAAATTGCATAATTAAATTCTGGCATACCAGCTATTATTAAAGTTATCAGTGCCGTTTATAAAAGGGTTAACATTTTCAAGAGTTTTTCAGATATAGCCACATCGCTTCAAAAATTCATCTAAGTCATCCGAGTTGAATAGTGGACTTAGAGTTCTTATAGGATATAGCTTGTCCCCCCATTTTTTAATTTAAAGTAATGTTAGTTTTTGCTCAATGTGGTAAGAATTTCTCTTTTTTTTTTCCCTTGTGCTTTTAGTAATGTAACACAAGTGTGAACCACACTGTATTTGTATAAAATGTACTATTTTGGAAATCATTGATAAATACAGTTATTGCCATACCTCATGCACTTTAGAAATTTCAAAGCCGTAGGTGCTGTCAGATAACTTTATAAGTGGTGGCTTAAAATGTTGTTGCCTACTTCAGCAATGTGTAGAGAACCACACCATATATTCTGTTGAAGGCAGAGCTATCAGAAGCAATGTCAGTATGAAAAGGCTTAAAGTGAATTATTCACCTCTTAACACTCCCTTGTGTTCAGACTGCTGCAAAGAGAATGCTTGTTATCAATGTGAAAAGCAGTGCCTTTGAATTAAGGGAAAAGTTCAACTTGTTTCATTTTGTTTGCAACCCAGTGGCATCAATACATACTATCAATCTTCTGTCCTTAATTCAAAGGTACTTTTAAAATTTCACTCCCCTGTTCCTCTGAATTAGGAAAACACTGATCATCTAAGTATAACTGAAACTATAACTACACATCCAATTGAACATTCATTTGTGAGAAGTTTTCTCTTAATGATGACTTCAAAGAGTCAAGTACACATTTTCGTTTTTCTTCAATAATTCCAATTCTAGATCAATAACACTAGAATGAAAGCTTTCTTCGTATTTATATTGCAGCCTTTGAAAGAACCTTTTTGTATTTGACATATCTGTCTGCTCTCATATGTTACAAAATTATAAACAGGCTGCTGGCACAGATATATAAAGTTTATTCAGATAAACATAAAACATTTATATTATATACACACATATATGTATATGTGTATAAATATAGTTGGTGAGGTAGATGCTTCTAGAACTTGGTGCAAAATGCTACATCTTTTGTCCCTCATTGTCTAATCTGTTGTCAGTATTATTTATTGTATCTTTATTTTCAAATATTATAGTTTTGAATTTTAGTTTTAATTTTTCAATTTTAGAACTTTCATTTTCACTCTATTTCTTGTCTTTAGGCCCAAGATGAGGATACTGCAAGAGAGGTTCTTAGGGCTCAAAACTTGAGGCACTTACTCTCAGGGTCATGCTTTTACATTCCTGGTCATTCTTCCAATATTCTAAGAGACTTTAAGGTCCTTGTTGGTTAATTCTGTCATCTTTTTCATGCCAGGGTCTCTTTTTATTGATTGATCTTTCTCCTAGGTATGGTTTATATTTTTCTGGTTTATTGCATGCCTTGTAATTCTTGATTGAATCTCAGATATTGCAAATTTTAAATTGTTTTACATTGTTTTACATACATTGAATGCTAGATTTTTATATTGTGCATAATTTGAGCTAAACAAATGCTTGTGGAATGAGTTTACCTACTGAACCTCTGTCCCAAAGGCCTCCTCTTTCGTAAGAAACAGACATAGAAACACAAAATAATATCAAAAAAATGCCAGCAGTTTTTAAACCACTGTCTTCTGTGTTTCCACAACAACGATTCTGGAAATTATATTATATATATATGTTATAATATATATAACATATATTTCTTATGACAAAGAAATTTTCACATATTATCTCATATAAAATTTAAACCACACATTTTAGATCGTCTTATCCTTTGATACTGTCAAAGTTGTAAAATTATTTTGATAATTTTTCATACACTTTGGGGCATCTTAGATGCTAATAATTTCATATTCAGTGTCTTTAGGCTTTACAAAGATTCACTTATTTACAAATATAGAGTGACTTTCATGAGATATTTTCTAAATTAAAAGACTAACCATTTCTAAGGCTGGTTCCTATTTGTTCATGATATAGCTACATTTTTTCATGCATTGAAAGGAAAAGCTTCTTTGCCATAAATGCAGTCTGAAATCTTTATTTACTTAAAGTATGTATTTTATGGCTGGGTAAACAAGAACTACACACAATAAAATGATCTTTGAAAAAAAATGAAAATTAAGCTAAATAATTCATATTTAAGATGACTGTCTTATAGAGTGTTGCTTGGGTTTGTTAGTGTGGGTATATAGAGTTTTAGATCTCAAATCTCTTTGTAGCCTGTCCAAATAAACATGGGATCTCTACATAGGGTTTTGAAAGTTAACTGTATACATTTTAAAGACAAAGTTCAGAAATACTCTTTATTGAGACTATTTAATGAAAACAATTTTAGTTTTATAATTCTCTGTGAGACAGAAGTATCTTCAGTGTGTATGAGATGCAGATGATTACCATATACATTTATATTTAGAATTACCTGTTATTAGCATCCAGTAAAATGAACCTTTTTTGAATGTGTGTGTGTGTTTTCATGTATAACTTCATGAAACTAACACCACAGTCAGCATACTAAGGAGTTCTATCACCCTAAAAAGCTTCCTTATGTTCTGTCTCTATAGTCAATCTTAACCCTGGCATCCACGGATTTATTCTTTGTCATAACAGTTTTTGCTTTTTCCAAAGTCTTATAAATAGAATCATACAATGTACAATTCTTTTGAGATTGGTTTCCTTCACTCAACATGATGCTTCTGCAATTCATCCAAGTTGTTGGATCAGTTGTTCATTTTTGTTGTTGTTTATAGTTTTCATTCTATATATATACCACAATCTGTCCACCTGTTGAAAGTTATCTGAGCTGATTCCAGTTTTGGCAAAGAGAGCTCTTGAAAATTGTACAGATATCTGTGTGATCATAGTTTTCATTTATTTAAGGTAAATATCAAGTTATTGGGTTAATTTTGGTCTTTTCTTTCCCCTATGGATCATATTTTTGTTATTATGTCAAAGAATTCTACCTAACACCAGGTCACATAGATTTTCTGCAGTGTTTTCTTCTTAAGTTTTATATTTTCATTTAGATCTGTGATCAATTTCAAGTTTTTAAAGTTTTTTTGTTTTGTTTTAATAAGTTTTTTATTTCTATTGAATTGCCTTTTGCAACCTGGTAGAAAATCAGTTGAGTATCTCTGTTGGTTACTTCTGAATAGTCTCCTCTGTCACATTGATCTATGTGTCTTTTCCATTGACAATACTACACTGTCTTCATTAGTGTAGCTTCATAGTATCTCTTAAAATAGGGTAATGTGATTCCTTCAAATTTAATCTTTTTTTTTTCAAAAATATTTTGAATATTATAGTTCTTTTTGTTTTAAATTCTAGAATCCTCTTGTCTGTAACTACAGAAAGTCATGCAAAGAATATGAATGGAATTATATTACATGTATAGATTATTTGAGGAACATTGATATTTTGACTATGTTGAATTTTTAATCCATAAACATGATATCTTTCCATTTATTTAGGCCTTCTTTGACTTATTCCATCACTTTTTGTAATGTGCAATGTACAGATTCTGTACTTGCTTTTATTTTTGTAAATAATCTGTTTAAGTATTTGATTCTCAGGAAAATATTATAAATCTATTGCTTCAGATATTTAAGTTTCCAAATAGTTCATTGCTATAATATAGAAATATGATTAATTTTTGTGTGGTGACCTTGAATATGGCAACATTGCTTAATTTATTTGTTGGTTTTGAGTTTTGTTTATTTTCATCTGTCTTGATTCTTATTTTCTGCTTGAGCAATACTATTACCTGAGTATACAACAACACTGTAAGAAAAATTTTTCTTCCTTTTCCAATTTGTGTGTCCTTCTTTCTTGCTTTATTGACCATACTATGGCTTTCGTGCATTGGAGAAGGAAATGGCAACCCACTCCAGTGTTCTTGCCTGGAGAATCCCAGGGACAGGGGAGCCTGGTGGGCTGCCATCTATGGGGTCGCACAGAGTTGGACACGACTGAAGCGACTTAGCAGCAGCAGCAGCAGCATGGCTTTCGTGCAGTGGTGAATAGAAGTGGTGAATGATTTCAGTCTTTCAAGTGTGATGTTTGTATGTTCAAGTTGCTAAGTCATGTTCGATTCATCGCAGCCCTGTGAGGTGCAGCATGCCAGGCTTCCCTATCCTCCACTATCTAAAATTCATGTCTATTGTGTCTGTGGTGGTATCTAACCATCTCATCTTCTGCTGCCCCCTTCTCCTGTTGTCTGCAATCTTTCCTGTCATCAGGGTCTTTCCCAATGAGTCAGTTCTTCATATCAGGTGGCCAAAGTATTGGAGCTTCAGCTTCAGCATCAGTCCTTCAATGAATATTCAGGGTTGATTTCTTTTAGGATTGACTGGTTTGATTTCCTTGCAGTCCGAGGGACTCTCAGGAGTGTTCTGTAGCACCTCAATTCAAAAGCATCAATTCTTCAGTGCTCAACCTTTGTGGTCCGACTCTCACATCCATACATGACTACTGGAAAAACCATAGCTTTAACTAGACGGACCTTTGTCAGCAAAGTGATGTTTTTGCTCTTTAATATGCTGTCTAGGTTTCTCACAGTCGTGTTAGTTATACTCTTTTTTGATAGATGCTGTTTATACAACTGAAGAAGTTTGTTTCTATTCCTGTTTGCTGAGAATTTTTATCATTAATAGATGTTAAGTTGTGTCAAATGTTGGACATATTTTTAAAATTTCCATTTGTATGCTTCTAATAGTTAAAAAAAATCTATTTTGACTCCTTTTGCTATTTTCAGCTCAACTTTTTTATGTACATCTAAGTGGTCATATCAAATTAATCTACTTCCACAAATAAAAAGTTTTCCCAGTTTCAGGCAACATGGTTCAGCTTTAGTAGGTGCTTTCTTTTCTTTATTCAGAGATACTAATTTTTAAAATTGGTATTTTATAGATTTATTTTTAGAGTTCTAGATGAGCAAGTAGTAGAAAATAGTATATCTTAGGAATAGTTAATTACCACCTACTGCTAATAAAAATTATGATTTCAAGTATCATTTATAATTTACTACAATTTGCTGAGCACTAGAAGAGAATGCATAAAGGGAAATATCAAAGAAACCATTTGTATCATACAGACTTTATCTACTTTGTTTGTTTACTTGATTTTTTATTTGTTTATGTTTTCTATAAAAAAGAATGTAAAGAATATCTAAACTTTTATCTTCATCAAAAATCAATACAACAAACCAAAAAAATGAAATTAGGATAGTCAAGCAGTTTCATAAATTAGTTTAGATTTGTTTTAAGTAATCATTCTGAGCAAATGATCATTGAAAAAAAAGTACCAAATATTTGCCATTTTATTTCTGAGTGAAATAGTTTAAAATGATCATCATATCCTACAGTTTAATTCAAAATGTTTACTTTAGAACTTTTCTGTTACTACTCATCAATTCTATGGATCCATTTTTTAACAATAAACAAATTATAAGCTTTAAAAATAAATGGTAAAACTTGCTGTGTTCAAGTTGCATTTGAAGGGAAAACATTCTAGTGATTCACTTTTATGGAAAAGAATGAAGTTTTCAAGAGTTAAATATATTCATAATTTAATTACTCTGCTGAGACCTGAAAGTCTATGTCTTTGACTTCAAATTTTACTTTCTTTCTAGACTTAAAATTTAAGAATTTTAAATGTACAATGTGGAACTCAATTTTTAGAATACACTGTTGGAAAATAGCTAAAAGCCCTTCTATTTCTACATTTAGCAGTTGATATATATGGCTTTTTGTCTGTTTTTTGTTTTACTCTGTAAATACTGTTATTTTGTATTCGGATTATTTTTAATGAGTTTTCAGATACCCTTGGAAACTGGATAATGAAAATGTTATTTTCTATATTAAAATCAGTGTGGTTTTTATAGTGCATTAGTCATAAGTTTGTTAAAGGCTAAATGGCTATTTCATTATAGTAATTATAAACACACACTATCTCTCACATTCCTACCTATTTTAATGGAAAAATGCAGACAGACATTATTAGTCAACTTCTGATACTCTGCTACTATTAAGTTTCAGACTTCTAAAATTGTACTTTGTGAAATTCCATAATAATAAGCCAACATTTTTTTGCTTTTTTTTAAACTACTCTTATTTCTTCTCCTGTATGTATCTTTCTATTTTACTCTTCCTCCTCTCTCTATTTTCCTCTTGCCTTTCTCCCTGCCTTTATTTTTTTCTCTTTCTTTCCTTTCCAAAATTCTTTCTTTTCTGACTGTCTGTTGTTTGTTTTTATTTTCATCAAAACAATATTTGGTAGCATTACCATTGCCCAGTGGTCACAAACACTCTGAGACATACATAGAAACATACAAAGACACGTTTGCACACACACTAGCACATAATTTAAAATAACCCTTCACTTACTTAGAAAATGTATTTCATTTCTTAGTTTAAGTCTCTTATTAGAATTGCTTAGAACGTTGATATTATGCAAACATTTTTAGTTACTGTCTCTATTACATCAGGGGAAGAAAAGTTTTCCTAGTCTATCTCCCTGTGTCTAACTGAATAGGGATCCATATTGTATGAAGTTCCACATAACCATAGCCATTAACATTACAAGATTAGCTGTAATAGCCCTGATATAGCAAATATCAGGGTTTTCCACTTTCCACTTTACATTTTACTCTTTCCGTAATGGGCTTCCCCGGTGGCTGAGTGGTAAAGAATCTGCCTATAATATAGGAGACACAGGAAACCCAGGAGATGTGGGTTTGATCGCTGGATCAGGAAGATCCCCTGAAGAAGGAAATGGCAACCCACTCCAATATTCTTGCCTGGAATCCCATGGACAAAACAGCCTGACTGGCTATGGTCCATAAGGTCACACAGAGTCAGACAGAACTGGGCACACACTCTCCCTAATACCCTGGATTCTGTTTCTGATCTAAATACTCAGGCTTAGCTTTTAGCTGACAGCAATAATGGGTTGATTCATGTTTTCAGCCAATTAAAAAAAAAATGAACTAGATGATTTTAAGTTTATATGTGGAGTTTCCAAGAAATTTTAGTTTTTAAAATTGCAAAATTCTTTTGCAAACAGTTTTGCTCTCGGTGTTGGTTTCCATTACTACTTTAATGGAAGATATTTATCTTTTAAAGATGGATAGGTAGTTATGGAAACAATTAAGGTGCTTCACAGAATCTGGAAATTTGTAAAACATATTAATAAAATATATCTGCTACCAACTACTAGTTAAAATAGATTAGGAGTGAGAAATTAATCTACCTTGTTTACCGTTGTCTTTGCATTTATCTTGACAAAGGTCATTAGAACCACAATAAGAAACAGATTAAGAAATTTGTGGAAGTTTTTCCTGTCCCCCAACTTCTAGCAGACAGTGAACCTTAGAGAATACTTTAAGCTATTACTCTCAACATTTTTTTCCATTAATAGTTTAAAAAGCCAAATAAATTATTAACATGGGACAAGAAAAGAGTCTTATTAGTTTAAATTAGCCTTATTTATAAGGAAAACACATATTGCTCTACATTAAGCCTTACCTTGGGTCCTCTGCTTCATGAATTATGTGCTTCTGTGTCACGGATACTTGCACGCTTGATGATCTTGTAGGAACCCATAGCTGCTTCAGAGCACAATGGTGTGATATGAAGTGAGGCAGAAAACAGGAGAACCTTTGTCGCTGAGTCAGCTGCAAGAAGAAGTAATGTGTATGAATGTACAGTATAGGGAGATCTATGAAAGATCTACTCTCTTTCTCCCAAAAGACTCTGTTCCATGGTACAAGGAGAATTCAGTTCTATTTGGCAGACCTCCATGTCAGTTTGGAAGCAGTAAAAACAACCACAAAAACAAGTCTCATTTCTCAGTGTCTTTAATTCTCCATGTTTTAAGTAACATTTTAATTCTCATTTTTATTTCACTTTGTTCTAATAATCAAGAGCTAACACCCCTCTCCCTTGTATTGAGTACAATTTCCAGTGTAAGGATGCAGCTAAGAATGAATTACAGAGATGAGTCCAGTCATAGGTGCTATGCTTGTGTTTGTCACCGGTACAATTTGAAGGAAAGGCTCTATATCTCTTAATTGAGGCGGGGATGACTTTAATACATCAAGGAGGGCAAAGAACCCCAGCAGATGATGCAAATTTGTTTCAAAATGAGTATTATTAAATAATTCATGTTTTTAATATGGAGAAATTAGGTCATTTTTCCACTCCTCCCACAAATGTTCAATCTTAATATCTAAGTAATGAAACAACACAGAGAATGTTATCTATCCTGGTACTAACAGAGAATGCCAGTTATGACAGGCTCATTGTTTACTTTAACAGGTAATTTGTGGACTGGAATCATTTAATTGTTCTGAGTACATAATTACATGTCAGCAATTTCCAATTTAATTAAAATGTACAAATCTGAAGATTAAGGGAATTTTTGAATTATTAATCATTTTTCCACTAGGAAATCTTGTTGCTCTGCAGGAGATTTGTCCAGTGTACAACTATACGTATTTTTTTCCTTCTTTTTCGCAGACAGACAATTTTCCCGCAGAGCCCAATTACATGGGCAGCAGGCAGCAGTTTGTTCAAAGGTAAGGCCTATTAAATAACTTTCTCGGCTTCCCCATTTGCATTCGTGTCAAAATTGCTTTGCAAGAGTCTACACTTCAGGTTCAAACTTGTAGAGACAATACTTTCTCTTCTTTTTCTTTATATGTATTTCAGTAGCTCCACGTTTAAGGACCCAGAAAGAGCCAGCCTGAGAGACAGTGGGCACGGGGACAGTGATCAGGCTGACAGTGACCAAGACACTAACAAAGGCTCCTGCTGTGACATGTCTGTTAGGGAGGCGCTCAAGATGAAAACGACTTCAACTAAAAGCCAACCACTTGAACAAGGTGAGTGAAGCCTTCCAATGCTTACCAAGTATAAAGCTTAAGCAATATTAAACCTCAGAATACTAGTTGTAGTTTATCACCTTGGAATGGAGCTTTTATAATATAGCAAAATAAACATCAATACTTCAGTAACCACAGAAAAATGAAGTTCATGGATTCTGAAGTTCATAGCCTGAAATCTTCCTAAAATGAGAACTTTTCCAAAGTCACTAGATTATACTTATTTTTATGAACATTTACTAACCTTTGCTGTTTTGCATTTTAGTAAAGGAAAATATGATATATGTTAACTAGATATGCACATTTTAATATATTAATATAAAGATTAAATGAATAAATTTAACATATTTAGGTGAAATGAAAACTTGATTGAAATTGTATAGCTCTTAGCAGGGTTGGTATTATTTTTAGTGTGGGTTTTAGCTCCAAAGTCATTTTTCAAGAGTCAAATAACAGCTAAGCCAGAGTTCTGGCTCCTTCTTTTGATTTACATCTAAGTCTTCCTGGATATCAAATAAACATGAACTTGTTTACTCTGATAGAGGTAAAAGAGAAATGCTTCTTCATGTATACATATGTCTTTTCTAAAAGTCTAACTTCAATTATTAGCTTGATATGTCTTTTTATTAATTGTGATATTTTTATTGTTTTAAACACAGTACAATGTTTATTAATGATTCACCCAAAGATAATTAAGCTACTCTTTTGTATAAGACTTAGATGTTGTGAAAAAGCTTTTTTATATCTAATTATAAAAAGTAAAAAGAACTGTTGCATAAGTTGAATTTCAGAGTTAGAAATGCATATTATATTAGTTAATATTAGTTTTCAAAATATTGATGATATGCAAGTATGTTTGATATTTAAGTTTTGAGGAGCTATATTTAAACTATTTGAACTTATTTATTCTTCTAAGTCATTTAATGATAGATGATTCATAGAATGTAAATTTTTGCCTCTAGTGTAATCTCTCCTATCACATATACATCAGCAGATAGAATGCTTTTTATTTATCTAATCATGTTGAAATTTCAATTCAAATATGCACATACACACATATATATACATTCAATACAGAAATTAATTAATATATATATATTTAAGTTTCTGCAATCAATATAATTATGCTGGCCTTATTTTAAGAATGACCCTCTCCAAAGCCTTGTTTTCTAAGTAATAAATGCCAGATATATTGTAGCAAGTTTTTGCATAACAAGGCAATATTGTTTTAAAAATTACTTTAAACAAAAGTTATTTGAATACTTACCTAATATTTGCAGTTCTTGCAAATTTGAATGATTATTTGATGTGACATATGTGGTCTTTATGGGTTTGACTATACAAAATCATATAAATATTTTAGGCACATTTTAGGTAATGAATTTTTGGATTTTGGTATGTGAATACACAGCCTAACAGACTCGTCTACGTCTGTGATAAAGTGGTTTGCATGTAATTCATTGGCTACTATTTGTAAAGCTTCATAGAGTAAGTAAAGCATTTACATTTACTGTCATATCTTCATGAGAAAATTTGTTAATTAAAACCAGGCTGCTGCTCACTGCAACTACTGCTAAGTCACTTCAGTTGTGTCCGACTCTGTGTGACCCCATAGACGGCAGCCCACCAGGCTCCCCCGTCCCTGGGATTCTTCAGGCAAGAACACTGGAGTGGGTTGCCATTTCCTTCTCTAATGCATGAAAGTGAAAAGTGAAAGGGAAGTCGCTCAGTCGTGCCCGACCCTCAGCGATCCCATGGACTGCAGCCTACCAGGCTCCTCTGTCCACGGGATTTTCCAGGCAAGAGTACTAGAGTGCGGTGCCATTGCCTTCTCCCCTGATGCTCACTATGAACTTCTTAATTCCTTTCCATACACTGAATGAGCAATGTAATTGATAAGAATGAAAAAAAAAAAAACCCTATAAGTAAAGGACATTTATGTCTGAAAATGTAGTTTATATTGAAAATCTGTTATTTTTTCCTATTTTGGTATCAAAAAGTAATATCTTAGAAGGGTAGCTATTAAAAGAACATATAGTTGATGTATATTTTAATTAATATTACACATAAAATAGCTTCTAGTCTACGAGTAAGAATGCCAATAGAGATGTCTCCTGTAAAAAAAGTAGTTTTCATGTATTAACAAACATGAGAAAATTATGAATCCGAAGGCCACACTGAGAAGATAATCTCTGAATTACATAGGAGACTGACTTGTACTTTAAAACATGATTTTTGAAGGATTAACTAAGAGTATTTGATTGATTGATGGATTTGGCTCATTAATTCATTTATTTAATAAATATCTATTAGATGCTTTCAATAGTAAGGAAAATTAGATACTTTTGGGACATCAGAAATAAATTTGATTTGGATCCTGCCTTCAAGAAACTGTTGGAGAAGGAAATGGCAACCCACTCCAGTATTCTTGCCTGGAAAATCCCACGGACAGGGGAGCCTGGCAGGTTATAGTCCATGGGGTCGCAAAAGAGTCGAACACAACTGACCGACTTCACACTTCAAGAAACTGTATGTAACTGTGGTAGAGATGGGAGACTCTCTCTGTGTCTCTCTCTCCTATCTCCTCTCTCATTTACCTGTATCTCTTGTCTCCCTACCTACCTCTCTATCTACCTCCAATCTGTCTTTTTCTGTCCATCACCTAGACCATCTTTTTGGCTCCCTGGCTCCCTTCCATTATGTTTTGTCTTTTTCCTATCTATGTATCTTATGTATACATCTATCTACCTACCTATCTAGATGCAGAGGAGGCTAGTATCTGTTGTTTTTACTACTTACCATAAACTATGCTAACTTCATTTTAACATTAGTTTATTTAACCTGAAAACTCTAAAATAGCTAGCATTTGTATCTTACATATAAAAAAACTGAGCTTATGGGGAACTTGTTAACTTGCAAAGCAGGTTGGAATTTTATCTTAGATCTAGATATGACCAAAATTTATATCTTTTCTATAGAACTTTATCTCCAAATAGTCAAATTTACTCAAATATACATTCTGATTCATTGCTATGACTAGATATCAAGTAAACATTGAAGGTTAAGTTAAAACTTGAGTTCATGTATATGAACCTTGGGGGAAAATATCAAAATGACTTATATGCATTGAATTATTAGTGGCTAAAACATAATATTCTTTTTGGTATTCATTGCATTTATAAATAGATGAATATAGTTCCTCTCACATTTATAGATGTTAAGAAACTTTGTCAGTGTTCCATGCTGTAAGTAGTGAAGTCAGCATCAGAAATAAAATAGCATGCCTCCAGGGTTTGTCCTCTTAACCAATGCTTTATACTATTCATATAATGAATGGTTTACTCAGAAAAGTAAATAAATAAATAGCAATCAGCCATTGTCTTGGTCATTGTAACTCTGTTAATTTATTTGAAAAGCATCGTAAGCGTCAATGCTAAATTAATTTAATGTACACCTATAAAGAGTAATTTCTTTTACAGATGAAAGAAGATGACAGCAGTATTCAAATTATTATCTCATGTCCAAGTTTCATATGTTAAACACTAATTTTTAATATCTTAAAAAAATCTCATAAAAATGGAAATAAATTTCCTTTAAAACAAAAAGGAAACAAAAAGAAACCTATTTATCACTTTTGCTCTTTCTAAAATATTTATAGTAGTGTCTTAATAGTTTTTAAAAAGTTGTAGCATGTTATATTTCGTATTTTTATATTAATTTAGTTGGCTTCTTTCCTTGTTTAAATTATCTCTATTAAGAAAAATAATGTTCTATTTCTAAATTAAAATACTATTTTAACTTAGAAATTAAAATCAATTTAAAAAATAATCTTCATATTTTCAATGGACATTTTCTATGCTAATAATAATTTCCCTTTGCAAAAGGTTAGTACATTTGAAATTTTATTTCATTAACTCAACTGTTGCTATTTTATTTTCTCTTTTGTACCATTAGATTTTTTCCATTTGTTTTATTCCTGTTATTTGTGTACTTTTGCTACCATCAGTTTAAGCATCCCAGATATACAGCATTAGTATGTGTTGCCCATTATTTTAGAAAAAAAAATTTGAAAGGATTCAGTAGCTAACTGATGGTATGCACTATAGCTGAAGATAGCTTTAAGGATTTTATGTTAATAAACCCTCTAATAGAAATAAGTTATTTTAGTTTCTCTTAGTGTGATTTAAAAAAAAAACACCTCTCAAAGAATGTACTTAGTTTCTTACTATTTGAGTTCAGTTTTCTGTCTGCCCTCTCTGTCAATAGATTTTTCCGCATATATTCGCCATCAAATATTAAATGTAAATAGGTAGATTAATTGGTAGATAGAAAGAGGAGGGAGATAATAGTAAAACAATCTGAATGTTTTGGAATTCATATGGTGCCCATAGTAGCACATTCACACACACACACACACACACATACATATTATTTAATAAGTCATTGTTTATCAGAATGACACAGAAAATTGACTAAAATACATTTGATCTTATTCTGCTGATTTTATATTTTGGAATGAGAAAAGCTAATTTATATCAAGAACTAATAAAAATGCATAATGTTACTTCTGAAAACGAGTCACAATTTTACAAAGAAGAAAAACTCTCAAAAATTTGTGAAGGTAATTTACAACTTATACCTCAGAATACCATTTATACTTACAAGGAAGTATGGTACCCTTGAATTTCTATCCATCAGAAGCCCTGTAAAGTATTTTGATTTTTAGCAATAATTGCTTTTTTTTTTTTAAAAAAAGATGTAATAAGCTCTCCCTAAAATTCAGTAGTCACTATTGATTCCCAAATAATAAATGTGCAGTTATCATAAATGCTGACCAGCAATTTCTCTGAGCTTCTTATTGATAGCTCAGTGACTGTTCTCAATTTTTCAAGGATAATCGGTCTTCTGATATCTTTATGGGTCACTGAAACCAACTCCTTGAGTTGAAGTCTCACGCTAGTGGAGTAGCATTGTTCATCCTGACTACTGATGGCCTGGCTTGTGCTAGAGACTGCAATGGAACACCACTCACATGGAATGCAATACCCTGTGGGGGCCAGATTGTTGGTGCCCTCCCTGGTGACTGAACTCCAGGACATTTCTGAGCCTCAGGAGTTGTTCCTTTCACATTCTTTTTTGTTTCTCATTTTATTTAATTGCCTTATGATTTCTTTTATTCTATTCAAGTCTCTGTCTCCCCTATTCTCTCTACTGCCAGAAAAATCTGACTTCTTAAATTATGTTCTGACTTCAAAACATTTCACAATGGAATCCCTGATTATAATCTAATAAAAATATAGTCAGTAGAAAGTTGAGAATAAATGAAATACCAAATAAAGTAGGTTTGCTCCACTGAATTCAGTTTTAAAACTAATTGCATTCTTAAGGGTTGCCTTTCCTCTTTCCAGAGGACATTCTAGAAAACTACAAAACTAAAGTTAAGAGATTTTTTTTTTGTAGCTGTTCCTTTTTTTCTTTAAGTTAGTATTTAAATGTTGCTTCTGGACCCCATATTTCATAGCAGGTTTATACTAGTTTCAATGACTGCAGTATTTGTTATATGATTTCAGAGTTTGGTGAGACTCTGAGGTCCACTCCTTTTAATCTCCCTCCCTAATTCACTGCATAATGATTGCAATGGCACCATATTTTTAATTATGTCTGGAAAGGAAACAGTTTCCACAACCTCTGCTTTACCACGAAGGAGCTATTTCAGAAAGCAGTAGTAGGGAAACAGGAGAGTAGAGGTTGAGATCCTTGTTCATGTGAGTGAATGGGGAGCCATGCATTCAGGATCTGGGGGGAGCTTATTGAGACAGAGGGTTGGGAAGCCAGACACAAATGTGACCTACATTACAATTTCCCCTAGAACTGACCCTGATTAGAAAAGTGCTAGCTTAGTACTTCAATGTTCTCAAGCTTCTGTTCTGTTTTCTCTTCTGCATTATGGTTACCTTCGAATCAAGCAGTGTATTTTCCCAGGCCTACCCAGAACAGGCAACAGCAAATCTACTTCTACAGAAGTAAGAACATGAAGATGGTGACTGTGTCCATCTTCTCAGCAGCCATCTGGCAGTCTCTGAAAATAATTTTTAAAAGAAATGTTGCTATAAACAATAGGAAATTTGTCTTAGGAAGGGAATGGAAAATTACAGCCATATATAGGGGATGGGAAGGAACTGTTAAATATTTAATGCCAGAGAGAAATAATTTACGAAATTTTAGAGGAACTTCTGCTTTATGATTTGCATACATGGTGTTTAAGAAATTGTATTATTTGCCAAGAATTCATATTATTTTCAAGCCCTGTGAGTTTTTATTAGCCTGCATCTATCCAAGAGCACTGTAATACCATTTTCGCCACCTCCCTGTGCTGTCTTTTAGGACCTTCCAAATTCATCTGGCTTTACATTTTACTAGATAAAATATTTTTCAAACTGTGAGCAGCTTCACTTTATTTTTGCTTACCAGGCTTTGCAACTGTCCCATGGATCACCTAACTTTAAAAGTTTCAATGACATCTCTTTTTCTCATGTGCAAACATCTGCTTCTAGAATTCAGCATCTGGTATCATGAAAATAGAGAGATTTTATCACTCTCACATTTGTTGCTCATCGTAAAGCCTTTCTAACAAGTGTTGCATGATTTACTATAGACTCAATGTGATTTTGAGATTCTCTTGCTTTTAATAAGCACAGCAATGACTTTTGCTGAAACATCCCAATTAGGAAATGTTGGGAGAGTATTTCCCAAACTTTTGAAACTAGTTTTGCTGTATACTTGGGGCAACGGAATCCTCCCCAGCCTTAGAATTACACACTCTCAAATATTCCCAATCAACTAGAGGATTTTAAATTCTTAAATAATATTTATAAATAATCACAATGTATTTTTTAATTTTTATAAGTCAAATTCTATACTAGTCATATGCATTTTTATGAAAGCAGGAGTGTGCCCATAAATGCTAAAAATATAAAATGGTTATCAGCTCCTTTGTTAATTAAGAACTGCAAGAAAATCATGTCATTTGGTCTAAAACCTCCCAGTAATTTCCTGTTATTTCACTTTAATAACATGTTCTAATATTGCAGGTTCTCTATTCTTTTGAAAGCCATATTACAGAACTTCATGGTAAGAATCCTTGAAGTATAACTCCTCTATTGTGTGTATAAGAAAACAGATTGACTTCCATGGGGCCTTCAGGCTAGCCGAAGAGGTAGTACTCATTCCAGGTTTATAATTTTCTGTCTAGAGCCCTTTTCATCCTTCTGTGTCATTCCTGTGTCACATTAATAGACACCTCAAAATCTCTGAAGAGGCACTTCAGATTCATCATCATACTTCTTTTCCTTATTAATCTGAAGAAGTCAACTGCCATACTCCAGAGCTTGATTCTTTCATACATATTGAATACATTCTTCACATAGTCATATATCTTATATATATTGAATAAAGATATTGAAATAAAGTTCCAAAAGGTCAATTAAATGTATCATTCCTTAAGCTATACACTGATGCTTCTGGATTATTTGTCACCAGGCATTCTGAAATAAATATTCTTTTCAATCTGGATACATTACCTATACCTCTCCTAACTGTGGGTCCTTGATACCTTCTTAGCATGCTAAGGAATGGTGGTGCCAAAAGAGATTTTCATTCATTCATTCAATATTTTAATAAATGATTGTGTCAAGGATACAAAGATATATGAAAACACAGGCTGGGTCCTCAAGAAGTTCACACCGTATTAAGGGAATTTGACACACAATCATGAGGTTGGTGCACTGAGAGGTTTGCCCTGAGTATCAATGGAGTCAGGAGAATGGAAACCATGCCCGGATTTGGAGGATCAAAGAACATTTCTGGAGAAGAAGACATCAGAGCTGATTCTTCAGCATATGTTTAGCTCATTTGGCAGAGTGAAGTTGGGGTGGGTGGGAACATGACAGGCACTCTCAGAAACACAGGAAAGGAAGCAGAGTTTGGCAAGCTGCTTAAAGGCATGTGAGCAGAGATGTGTGAGAATAGGAATGTAGAATAGAGCCTGGGGAGGTGAGTAGAAGCCCAATGATGGGACCACTGAAACACAGCCCTGGGAGGTAACAGTTCAGACTTCTTCTTAAAGGTATGATAGTTATGGCAGTGTCTTGGGAAATAGGAATACAATTAGAAAGCTGGGCAAGTAACACAAGGCAAGACAGTATGAGCCCTAGAGTGGTAAAGAAAGGAATGGAACAAAGTGGAAGATTCAAAAGTTTTAGAATTGCTTAGTATTCACTTGAAATTGATTTTGATATAAGGATTTCTAAAGGAAAAAATGACTCTGTTCATTTCCAAGGCAAATCATTCAAAATCACAGTAATCCTAGTCTATGCCCCAATCAGTAACGCTGAAGAAGCTGAACGGTTCTATGAAGACCTAAAAGACCTTTTACAACTAACACCCAGAAAAGATGTCCTTTTTATAGGGGACTGGAATGCAAAAGTAGGAAGTCAAGAAACACCTGGAGTAACAGGCAAATTTGGCCTTGGAATACGGAATGAAGCAGGTCAAAGGCTAAAAGAGTTTTGCCAAGAGAACGCACTGGTCATAGCAAACACCCTCTTCCAACAACATAAGAGAAGACTATACACATGGACATCACCAGATGGTCAACACTGAAATCAGATTGATTTTATTTGCAGCCAAAGATGGAGAAGCTCTATACAGTCAGCAAAAACAAGACCAGGAGCTGACTGTGGCTCAGATCATGAACTCTTTATTGCCAAATTCAGACTTAAGTTGAAGAAAGTAGGGAAAACCACTAGACCATTCAGGTATGACCTAAATCAAATCCCTTATGATTATACAGTGGAAGTGAGAAATAGGTTTAAGGGACTAGATCTGATTGACAGAGTGCCTGATGAACTATGGACTGAGGTTCATGACATTGTACAGGAGACAGGGATCAAGACCATCCCCATAGAAAAGAAATGCAAAAAAGCAAAATGGCTGTCTGGGGAGGCCTTACAAATAGCTGTGAAAAGAAGAGAAGAGAAAAGCAAAGGAGAAAAGGACAGATATAAGCATCTGAA
>NW_011494929.1:1118993-1121905 GCF_000754665.1 Bison bison bison
GATGCTGTGAAAATGCTGCAGTCAATATGCCAGCACATTTGGAAAACTCAGCAGTGGCCACAGGACTGGAAAAGGTCAGTTTTCATTCCAATCCAAAAGAAAGGCAATGCCAAAGAATGCTCAAACTACCGCACAATTGCACTCATCTCACATGCTAGTAAAGTACTGCTCAAAATTCTCCAAGCCAGGCTTCTGCAGTACATGAACCGTGAACTTCCAGATATTCAAGCTGGTTTTAGAAAAGGCAGAGGAACCAGAGATCAAATTGCCAACATCCGCTGGATCATCGAAAAAGCAAGAGAGTTCCAGAAAAACATCTATTCCTGCTTTATTGACTATGCCAAAGCCTTTGACTGTATGGATCACAATAAACTGTGGACAATTCTCAAAGGGATGGAAATACCAGACCACCTGACCTGCCTCTTGAGAAACCTATATGCAGGTCAAGAAGCAACAGTTAGAACTGGACATGGAACAACAGACTGGTTCCAAATAGGAAAAGGAGTACGTCAAGGCTGTATATTGTCACCCTGCTTATTTAACTTATATGCAGAGTACATCATGAGAAATGCTGGACTGGAAGAATCACAAGCTGGAATCAATATTGCTGGGAAAAATATCAATAACCTCAGATATGCAGATGACACCACCCTTATGACAGAGAGTGAGGAAGAAGTAAAGAGCCTCTTGATGAAAGTGAAAGAGGAAAGTGGAGAAGTTGGCTTAAGTCTAGTCAAGGCTATGGTTTTTCCAGTGGTCATGTATGGATGTGAGAGTTGAACTCACACATCCATACATGTGTGAAGAAAGCTGAGCACCGAAGAACTGATACTTTTGAACTGTGGTGTTGGAGAAGACTCCTGAGAGTCCCTTGTACTGCAAGGACATCCAACCAGTCCATTCTAAAGGAGATCAGCCCTGGGTGTTCTTTCGAAGAAATGATGCTAAAGCTGAAACTCCAGTACTTTGGCCACCTCATGTGACTCATTGGAAAAGACTCTGATGCTGGGAGGGATTGGGGCAGGAGGCAAAGGGGACGACAGAGGATGAGATGGCTGGATGGCATCACCAACTCAATGAACTTGAGTTTGAGTGAACTCCGGGAGTTGGTGATGGGCAGGGAAGCCTGGTGTGCTATGATTCATAAGATTGCAAAGAGTCAGATACGACTGAACGACTGAACTGAACTGAACTGAAAGGAAAAAATAATTTGATGCTCAAGTAAATGGAATATCACTTGAATTATTTAGTGCATTTTAATGCATTTAAGTAAGTCTTATGTAGTATATACCACATATAGTAAATTAACACATAAATATTTGAGATGTTAGCTTTTTCTCTAAAAGATCAATGTTTATTTGTACATAGGAATCAATTTAATAAACAAATTTACCATTCAAGAATGGTAGAGAGAAAAACAAACAAGGAGAAACTTCACTTTGATAGATCTTTGAGAAAAGTTTCAGAAAGCAGTGAGGTAGTATACAACTTGGTGTGCTAATGATTCAGGATTGTGACTTGGGTAACTGAGTTTTAGTAAAGTGGTAGACACAGGGTGAGCGTATCATGGGGACAGCATTTGGAAAGTCAAAACCATTTAGCAGATTAACAGAGAGACAACTTAAAATTACCATTTGGTAATGAGAGGAAAAGACCGTGATGCTGGGAAAGATAAGGGGCGGGAGGAGCAGCGGACGGCAGAGGATGAGATGGCTGGATGGCATCACTGACTCTATGGACATGAGTTTGAGTAATCTCTGGGAGCTGGTGATGGACAGGGAAGCCTGGCATGCTGTGGTCCATGGGGTCTCAAAGAGTCGGACATGACTGAGCGACTGAACTGAGCTGAATGAGAGGAGAGGTTGGTGATATAAGCTAGAAACCATTGACATAGTATCATACTTAAAGTAAACCGATGACAGGGATTATTGAGAGAAAAGGCAATAGGATCCATGCCAGAATCTGGCTAAAAACAACAGTAAAAGTTGGGAAAAAGTAAAGTTCAACAATTGTTCAATCAGCAAAGAGACAAGGCATAATCAGTATGTTGTATGACAAAGCAAAATCTGGAGGACAGCTACATGAGTTATTTGACTGAAGCCAAGAGTGTTTAGATTTCATTTCCAACAATCATAATTGAGAGCCAAATTAAATCAATTCATTAAGCCAATCTAGACAAGTCTGTTTTTATTTTATTTTATTTTTAAAGAATCAGGTTTGGTTTTATTTTTTCTGTTCTTTAACATAGTAAAATATGCATAACATGATATTTATCATTTTAACCACTCGTGAGTGTACAATTCAGTTTATTTCTGGGCTTTCTATACTATTCTCTTGGTTTATGTGTGCCTTTAGGCCAGTAACACACTTAAAATTTTTTAAATAGTGTTTAAATACGTATAACATAAACTATTTTGCCATCTAACCATTTTTTTAACATACAGTTCAATAGTGTTACATACACATCACATCTGTGCAACCAATCTCTAGAAATATGTTTGTTTTGTAAAAATGAAACTCCAACTTCTATTTCCCACTTCCCCCTGGCAGCCATTCTTCTACTTTAGGTCTCTATGAATTTATTAGCCTTTTTTGTTAACTGGCTTATTTTACTTAGCAGTGGTCCTCAAAGTTCATTCACATTGGAGCATATGTCAAAATTTCCATCTTTTCTAAAGCTGAATAATATTATATTTTATATGTATATATATATATATATGTATATACATATATATATATATATAAAATTCCCTGGTGGCTCAGACAGATGTAAAGTGTCTGTCTACAATGCGGAAGACCCGGGTTCGATCCCTGGGTTGGGAAGATCCGTTGGAGAAGGAAATGGCAATCCACTCCAGTACTATTGCCTGGAAAATCCCATGGACAGAGAAGCCTGGTAGGCTACAGTCCAT
>NW_011494929.1:1122005-1128335 GCF_000754665.1 Bison bison bison
CCTTAAGTGTACAAATAAGACCCTGTCTTCAGTTCGTTAGGTATACATATCCAGAATTGGACTTGCTGGGTCATATGGCAATTCTATTTTTTAATTTTTTAGAACTTCTGTCCTCTTTTCCATATTTATTACACTATTTTACATTCCCCCAACAGTAGAAGAAGGAAATGGCAACCCATTCCAGTGTTCTTGCCTGGAGAATCCCAGGGACAGGGGAGCCTGGTGGGTTGCCGTCTATGGGATCGCACAGAGTCGGACACGACTGAAGCGACTTAGCACCAGTACCAGCAACAGTACACGAGTTTTCAGTCAGTTCAGTTCAGTCGCTTAGTCATGTCTGACTCTTTGTGACCCCATGAATCCCAGCACGCCAGGCCTTCCTGTCCATCACCACCTCCCAGAGTTCACTCAAACTCACGTCCATCGAGTCAGTGATGCCATCCAAACATCTCATCCTCTGTCGTCCCCTTTGCCTCCTGCCCCAAATCCCTCCCAGCATCAGAGTCTTTTCCAATGAGTCAAATCTTCCCATGAGGTGGCCAAAGTACTGGAGTTTCAGCTTTAGCATCATTCCTTCCAAAGAACACCCAGGAGATGAGGACATCTCCTTTAGAATGGACTGGTTTGATCTCCTTGCAGTCCAAGGGACTCTCAGGAGTCTTCTCCAACACCACAGTTCAAAAGCATCAATTCTTCGGCGCTTCACAATTCTTTCTTCACAGTCCAACTCTCACATCCATACATGACCACTGGAAAAACCATAGCCTTGACTAGACGGACCTTTGTTGGCAAAGTAACGTCTCTGCTTTTCAATATGCTATCTAGGTTGGTCATAACTTTCTTCCAAGGAGTAAGCGTCTTTTAATTTCATGGCTGCAGTCACCATCTGCAGTGATTTTGGAGCCCCCCAAAATAAAGTCTGACACTGTTTCCACTGTTTCCCCATCTATTTCCCATGAAGTGATGGGACCAGATGCCATGATCTTCACTGAATGTTGAGTTTTAAGCCAACTTTTACACGAGTTTTAGTATCTCCAAATCCTCATCATCACTAGGCTTTTGGTTTTGCTTTTTTGATAGCAGCCATCCTAATGGGTATAAGGTGGTATCTCACTGTGGTTTTGGTTTGCATTTCCTTAGTAATTAGTGATATTGAGCATCTTTTCATCTGCTTATTAGCTATTTGCATATCTTCTTTGGGCAAATGTCTATTCAAATCCTTTGCTCATTTTTTTAATTTAAATTTATTTATTTTAATTGGAGGCAAATGACTTTATAATATTGCATTGGTTTTGCCATATATCAACATGAATCCGCCACGGGTGTACACATGTTCCCCGTCCCAAACCCCCCTCCTACCTCCCTCCCTGTACCATTCCTCTGGGTCATCCCAGTGCACCAGCCCCAAGCATCCTGTATCCTGCATTGAACTTGGACTGGCAATTTATTTCTTATATGATATTATACATGTTTCAATGTCATTCTCCCAAATCATCCCACCTTCTCCCTCTCCCACAGAGTCCAAAAGACTGTTCTATACATCTGTATTTCTTTTGCTGTCTCGCATACAGAGTTATCATTATCATCTTTCTAAATTCCATGTATATGTGTTAGTATACTGAATTGGTGATAAAAAAAAGTATGTGTTTATTCAAAACAAAATCTGAGGACAGTTCTGAATACATGATCTCACATCACTGGCATAAATGTATGATTCCAGAACTCACCACTTTAAAAAAAGGAACATTTACCTGAAATCATATATTTTGAATTTTTACTGTAACTCAGTAATTTTTTGTGTAGTATTTATTGTGTGTATTTATTATGCATTTCTTATTTATTATGTGTATTTGTAAAGTATATGGGGAGATCCCCTGGAGAAGGGCATGGCCACCCACTCCAGTATTCTTACTTGGAGAATCCCATGGACAGAAGAGCCTGGTGGATTATAGTCCATGGGGTTGCAGAGTTGGACATGACTGCAGTGACTTAGTATATATAGTATATGACACTGTCTTAGATGCTCTGCTGAGTATTTATTTAACAAATATTTGTTAGGTTTTTGGTATGTGTCAGGTACTTCTCCAAGTGCTGAGGATGGAGTAATAAGCAGAATAAACATTCCTGTTCACATGAACCTTACATTTGAATGAGAATGTGATTCTCAAATGAACCCTCTTCAGAGCCATGAACCCCATTCTCACAGAACTTATATTCAGAAAATATAAAAGATAGAAAGTAACATGCTATTGATTAGGTATAAATAAAAGTGTGAGAGTTTCAAAAGGAGGGATAGAATATTGATCATTATTCCAGGAAGACTTCATACATAAGATGAAATTTGAGCTAGGGCTTAAGGAATGAACAAAGCTTTTACTCTGAAATAGAAGAAATAGAACAGATCCATAAAACAACCATAGGATATAGAAGTAATATTTAGGGGATAATGAATAGTTCCGTGTGTCTAGAGGAAAACCTATAGAAGGAAGAAAATATGCAAATGGAAACAGGAAAAAGTGGTCAGTAAAGAAGGGGAAATAGGCAGTGATAGTGTCACAGTGGTCAAAGAGAGACAAGAAGCGTGTTGACTCTGCTGCTGCTGCTGCTTCTAAGTCACTTCAGTCGTGTCCGACTCTGTGTGACCCCATAGACAGAAGCCCACCAGGCTCCCCCATCCCTGGGATTCTCCAGGCAAGAACACTGGAGTGGGTTGCCATTTCCTTCTCCAATGCATGAAAGTGAAAAGTGAAAGTGAAGTCGCTCAGTCGTGTCCGACCCTCAGCGACCCATGGACCGCAGCCTTCCAGGTTCCTCCGTCCATGGGATTTTCCAGGCAAGAGTACTGGGGTGGGGTGCCATTGCCTTCTCCGGTTTGACTCTAGAGGAATTAAAAAAAATACACAAAAAACGGAGGCTCACAGACACCTATTCAATCTGATTACTACAGGTCTATCTTGGTTTCCATGAGAGAAGAAGTTATGATGGGGTAATGAAAAAGGGAAACAGATTTTTAAAGGTTATACGACTGAAGCATCATCAGGAAATGGAAATAGACATTTTTCTTATTCCAAGATAATAATGGAATAAGAGAAAGAAAGAGGGGAAAATAGCTAAAGAAGATGGTATTATAGATGGAAATTGCTTTAATTATTCAAGGTAACTGAGTATCAATATACTGAATAATATACTAAATAATCCACCTAGAAGGAATTATTGAAGAATTGAATTAAATAGATATTATTTGAGCATAAAAGTGGAGGCTAGCTTTAAAGTGAACATAAACTCTTTTTCTGTAAGGGAAAGAAAACAGAAGATTTGAAAAGATAAACAAGGATGTAGAGGCAAAAGTAAAGTAATTGTTGGTTCCAGTCTTCTCTGTAAAGTGGAAAGCAGATTTCATTAAGCTCATTATTTCACAGAAACACTTGTATAATATAAATGACACTCAGATTTGTGAAAAGCTAAAGGAGTTCAGACAATTACCAAGATAATCTATTGCAAAATGAACATCTGTCAAAAACAGATACTGCTATTATTTCATATTTATAAATTTGAAAAAATAAGAACATATTATACCAACCCGAAAATATAATCATATTTAAATTAGCTCCTCATGTACTTTTCAATTTTATAGCTTGCTTGGAGTTTTCCAAAAAGATGTTTTGATGTGTAAGCCTACAGTCTAGATTTTTCTAGAATTATATTGTTTCAAATTCTATTTAGAAAGATGATATCTGGCATATACCATATATTATATTTTAGCCCCACTGGGATCTGTGCCAGTACTTGCAATTAAACACATTATCAGTTTTGCAGTGAAAAGCCTTAAATATTCACACTAAATGGAATAAATTAATAATATAGATAGCCTATGTCAATTCAAGTTAGTTTCCTCCACCAAATGAGTAGCAAAATAACATCCAGACCTGAAATGTTTTTTTTATTTCAAAATGGGCAAGAAATTGTAGACTTGTACTCAATTTGCATATTGGAGCTTTCATTCCTTAAACTCTTGATAACTAATAGTATTGCTAATGATCCCAGTAGTAACATGATAAAAAAGAGAAACTATTTAATCGAGTTTCCTATTAAGTCATAATAGAAATCTGCAATGGGGGGAGTCTTAAGATCAAATGGGGATGAAAATATTCTATAATCATTTTAATATGATAAATACTTACTTTGGGAAGGACACTTAAATGTTTAATCATATCATAAGAAGATTTTGAGTAGTACTTTTAGGATTTGTAGACAGATAACAAATGTCCTCCTACCTCTGATACAGGATATATTTTTGAAACAAAATACATATTTCATAGAGATTGATTCCTCTGCCCTGGATTTTTTTTTTTTTTTGAGGTTTTGAAAATTCATACTGAGATGAAACTCTGTTTTGTTTTTGCCCTGAGTCATTTCCTTCCTAATTTTAATTACTGTGTTTATTACATAATATCCTTTTATAGCCATCTGAGCTTTTACCTCTAAAAGCTGACATTTTAAAGATATTTAAAAGAAGGATGGCAAGAAAACTTCAGAAAATTTTAATACATGCAGAATGCCTTCATGACGTGTGTTCCTCTACACGGTTGGAAAACAATAGACAACATATTGAATCTTAAGTAAATATACCTGATAATTTTATTTTTCACTCTTTGAGTTGTGACTCCTGTTCAGAAATGACTCTCATTAGCATTAATATATGAATGAATTAATTCCATACATTTTATTTCAGTACCCATGGATATGACTCTACCTTCAAGGTGTTTAGTTTTTGAAGTTGTCATTTCTCTGTCCATCTAGGTATAGTTCCATTTGTTAAATACTGTAATATATATAATAAGTAAAAATAAAATTAATTCTGCTGGAGAAATGAATGGAGAATTACTTCATGAATTAGATGAGCCTCTAATAGTGTCTTGTAAATAGAGTAGGATTGCAGGATACAGGTGAATTGAATGAAGATGGGATAATAGCAAGATCCAAGATCATGCTAAAAATGTCACAAGTCATAGCATGATCCAGGCTTCCCTGGTGGCTCAGACGGTAAAGCTTCTGTCTGCAATGCAGGAGACCTGGGTTCAATCCCTGGACTGGGAAGATTCCCTGAAGAAGGAAATGGCAGTGCACCCCAGTATTCTTGGGTGGAGAATCCCATGGACGGAGAAACCTGGTGGGCTACTGTCCAAGGGGTTGCAAAGAGTCGGACATGACTGAGTGACTTCCCTTTCAATTTCTTTCATAGCACGATCCAGGAGTGCAGATAAATTAGGGATATTTTTATTGGAGTTTGATGTATAGTTCTAATGGAGAGTAGTTGGACCAAATAAATGGACTAGGGTCAGATTATGAACACCTTAAATACTGTACTAAGAATTTTGAATCTAATTATATAGCCCATTAAAACTTTGAGTAGAGTTGATCAGAATTTTGTTGTAGATGATTCAATTAATATTATACCAGAGAAGGGTTGGAAATCAAAGGAGATCAAAGGCCAAGACTAATCATCCATCAAATTTCCAAACGGAGAGTAGCATGTTTAATATTTTCTAATTCTTGTGTATCATAATGTAATTTAATTGCTGAGCCCAAGAGTTTTCATTGAAATCATTCTGAGCAATAAATGTAACTCAAAATACAAATTATTCACTTCAAAGGACCATCTATTTGTGTCTGTCAATTATGAACAAAGTTGATTTTTCTCTTTCATTTTTATTTATAGCAGAGCTGAACACTCTACCTTAAATATCAATCTTAATGAAACCCTTGCTGCTGCTGCTAAGTTGCTTCAGTCGTGTTTGATTCTGTGTGACCCCATAGACAGCAGC
Organism: Bison bison bison; assembly: GCF_000754665.1. Lineage (NCBI taxonomy): Eukaryota > Metazoa > Chordata > Mammalia > Artiodactyla > Bovidae > Bison > Bison bison. The sequence goes on from NW_011494929.1 coordinate 1,127,831, forward strand.
CCACCAGGCTCCCCCGTCCCTGGGATTCTCCAGGCAAGAACACTGGAGTGGGTTGCCATGTCCTTCTCCAATGCATGAAAGTGAAAAGTGAAAGTGAAGTCGCTCAGTCATGCCCAACTCTTACGACCCCATGGACTGCAGCCTACCAGGCTCCTCCGTCCATGGGATTTTCCAGGCAAGAGTACTGGAGTGGGGTGGCATTGAGAGATTATAAATGTATAACAAACTGTATGGGCTTATCCAATCAGATAACAAAAGAACAGCTAATAGTTACAGGTCACTAAAAAGAAAATGAACAGCTGCTATATGTCAAGGACTGCACCAAGCACTTTCAAGCAGTTTGTCCTCATGGCAAGCTGGTGAAATGGCTGTTCTCTCTAATAGGTGAAAAACCTGAACATAGAGGACTGAAGTACTTGCCCGTGGTTGATGCCCCCAGCAGTGTAGCACTTGTCGCCCTGATGTCATGTGTGAGCTCTCTTCATTCTGGTTCTTTTTGCTTGTT
>NW_011494929.1:1128435-1155773 GCF_000754665.1 Bison bison bison
TCAATAACAATGTGAAAAGGAGAGTTCACAGGGAAGTTATACTAGTATTTCTAAATTGAAAATAGGGTATCTTACTTTTGAAAGTAGAGTTGAATCTGATGTATGTCTAAGTATACAGAGATATGAGCGGCTCTTCAGTACCACATATAATCATCTCATTGCCATCATTTTATTATTATCATCATTATGACTTCCTCTGCAGTGGTATCTGAGAGTGAGATGATTGTTCTTTCATCCTTATATAGACTGTTTGTCTTTACCCCAAATAACATTTATGTCAGCGCTACAGATCCTGCAGTTAACCTAGTCATTAGACAGAAGACACAATACTTGCCATCAAAATACTTAGCAACAAAATGCTAATATTTTGATACTATTTGGAAAATACTTTGCATATACTTCGAAAAATCCCCTTCATATGTGAGGGCTATTTTTTATCAATGTGTAATTGCTGTTAAACAAAGAATATAATAAGATAGTTCCAGATATGTGTTCTACCTCCCCATTCACTTCCATTGTTTGATAAAAAAGATACTTTTACTATTTTTGAGTAATAAACAAAATACATTTTGTTTTTAAAGTGCTATCTGTATCAAGCTCTAGCATTAGTTTACTTTTAAGCCTATGACAGACTACTTCAAGTTATCTATTATAGACACAAATTTAATTCCACTTTATTCACAATCCATAATTTGTAAAACACTGAAGTCCATATATATTCTTAAGAAATGTCACAGTTCTCTAGATATTTGATCAAAGTTTTTGTTCAATTAAAATGGAGCAAAAATGGAACAAATTCTATTTATTTCATTTTTCTACCTACAACACATTTTTTTCTACCTTCCCAGACTCCCCCAACTAGCTCCCTTCTAATCCCAGTTACTGGTACCACCGTCTGTCTAGTCACTCCAATCAGAAACACAGGGACTCCTTATTTCCCATCTCTTCCTCATCTCAGCTGTGTCATTAAGTCCTATTGTTACCATGAGCCAGTTCTACTTCTTCAGTTCACTTACCTTTGATGCATTTTATCCATCAGAGGCTACCTCTTTTTCTCACCACCATACCTTCCCAGGATACGTGGTCACCTGCTTCCCTGGCTGTCTTGTTTGAGATATAAGTTCAAATTTATATTTTGTTTGAGATATAACTTCAGCTTTCACTCCAATTAAGACTCTTTAATGGCTTCCACAGAGTACTTGAAAAATGTTAGGTTCTGACACTGACCCTGTGAATCCTCCCAACTTGTGACTCTCCTGCTAGCTCACTGTACAACAACTCTGGAGCGCTTCCTGCAGTTCCTTCTTTTCTCACTCAAGAGAGAGGCTTCATGTGCAGAAACCTTTCTTAGCATGAACTTGTCTCTCTCAGGGATCTGCATATTCTCTGCGCAAAGTAGATACATTTGTTCTCCAATGTAGTCCGAACGTTTAGTTTCTTAAATATGGGTTATTGTGGATAAAACTGCAGATTAAGATTTTAGGGAACTCGAAGTCCTTGAATAAACATTAAAGGGTCTTGATGGAGTAAATAGCATGATATTGAATTAAGCTTTAGAGAAGCCAGTTCTATAGTTAACAAATCCAACAAACATTTAATTACTTCCAGTAACTTAATTGAATTATCTCATTTACTCTATAGGGTTTTAATAGCTTTATAAGGTAAGCAAAATAGTTTTATAGGTAGTTTTTTAAGGGCTTCCCTGATAGTTCAGTTAGTAAAGAATCTGCCTGCAGTATGGGAGACCTGCGTTCAATCCCTGGGTTGGGAAGATCTCCTGGAGAAAGGAAAGGCTACCCACTCCATTATTCTGGCCTGGAGAATTCCAGTGGACTGTATAGTCCATGGAGTTGCAAAGAGTCGGACATGACTGAGCAACTTTCACTTTCAAGATAGGCACTGCCATTTCCATTTCAAATAGAGGAAATGACCAATCTAAGATCATCAAACTTTTATGTGACTAAGTCAGAATTTTAGCCTAGGGATCTGATTCTAATTTCATGAGTCTTTTAATTATTTCAGAATAGCAGTGGCCACATGAGAAATAACAAAGTTCTAACCAGTCTAAATGATAGTGGAAATAAGGGAGTCATTGGAATGACAATATTTGGAGAATAAAGACCTTAACATATGGGTAGGGAGTAAGAGACAGTCATCAAATTCTGCAATATTAAAAACTTCCACCAAGTCAAAACAATATGGTTGTATTACTTAATAGTATTGACTGGCTAAAGCACCATACAAAGAAAAATACATAGTATAATAGGATTGGGTGAGAAGAGAAGTGGATGATGTGAAGAGTACAATCTGTTTGAAATATATGGTTTCTGTATTTGAAATATGTTAATGAAGGCATTCAAAATATACTGCACTATTGAGGAAAAAGTGGATAAATTTGGGTTAGCTTTTGAGTGTCTCATTAATATTGGACTATATGATATGTACAAAAATTAGAGCAAGTAGATAAGCTGACATGTTAAGGAAAATAGTAAATCAGGTTTCTTCTATGAAATACTGGAGGCAAATTAGCAAAATGAAAGCTTATCTTATGAGTGGGTGCAGCAACCAGACCAAGGTTGGGCAGGTAAAGATTCCATAGGGCTTAGAAGTGCTCCTTCATATCACTGGGACCAGAGCTACATTTGCAGTAAAATAATTAGATTTTAATCCCAACAGGTAGTGTTCATTTATTTGTGAAATACTGATGTGTGCATGCATGCATACATGCTTAGTCGTATCCCTCTCTTTGCGACCCCATGGATTATATCCTGCCTGATATTGTTGGTGAAATACATGTACTGATTTTTAAGAGTGTCAGTTTATATAAATCCACCTAAAGTAATAGAGATGTGGTAAAAATAATAGTGGAAATGAAGGCTTTGCCAAAAGTGATAATAGATGATACTGAGAAAAGGCATAAAAGTACTCATACATTGAATAGTTACTAAAAAGAAGAGCAAGTGTAGTTCTTCAGGGCATGATGTGAGATCCCCTTGAATTCATACAAGAACATATATTTAAAATAATAAAGATTAAAGAAACAACACTCTAAAAGCCAAAGTTTTCTAGATTTCTTCCTTACATTTTACTGAGAACCCCGGTAGAATGTTTTTGCTCTCTCTTTGCTTCTATAAAATATTGAGATTTTCAAAAACTAGGCTACATAAAACTCCAGAGGTTAGGAAATACACTTCCTACTAGATTTTTTTGTGGGATATAACTGTGACTTTCTATCTTTTGATTACTAAATTCATTTTCTGTTTTATACCCACATGTATTTGTATGAAAACATAGGTGAGTTTGAGTTCACCTATATTTATCTTCAATATTTGAATGACAAAAGCTTATTTTTTTTTAAATTACACTTAGCCTATATCCATGAGAATATTATTAACTTCTCCAATGTATTGTAATTGTGCTTGGAAATTATATCAGGTTACTAGAGACTTGTCCTTGAAATTACAAAATGTGTGAACAATATATAATGTGTCTTCAAATAGATTTATTAGCACAAGAGTATTCAAAACCCATTAACAACCTAATTATTTCTGTGTCCACATGACAATATTTTATTAACCATCATTTACAAAATTTTGAATGTGGAAAAGAATAAAAAGAGAAGCTTTTTAAAAAGCCATAGGGCAATTTACTGATTTTTAGGTTATGAATGTGCATTAGTTGCTCAGTCGTGTCTGACTCTTTGTGACCCCATGGACTATAGCCTGCCAGGCTCCTCTGTCCATGGGAGTTTTTCAGGCAAGAATACTAGAGTGAGTTGCCATTTTCCTCCTCCAATGTATATTCCCAATCCAGGGATCAAACCCACATCTCCTGTGTCTCCTATTTTGCAGACAGATTCTTTACCTTCTGAGACATCAGGGAGGCCCTTTTACATTTTGAGTAATATGTTTTTATGAATAGAGGTTGCATGCTTTTCTTAATTTGCTTTTGGAATTGTGTTTTGAATATAAATATGTACATTCATTTCAGTATATTTATTACATCAGTTAATTTGAACACTCTGGATACTTTTATTAATACCATTAAATCAGCGTTTGAGTGATTTGCTGTCATCAAATCACTCAATTTCCTTCAGATATAACCAGTTTTTCTCTGGTATTAATTCAGTAATGTTAAACTACTCAATTTCACTTTAATAATAACACAGTACAGTCAGTAATTCTATATGGGGGGGGGAACCTATCTGTATCATGAATTATTTTAAAAGAAGATAGATTTCTATCTTGTTTTAATTCAAAGATGTACTGAAATTCAAATGAGTCAATAGTATGTTGCTATATAAATCCTTATTAACATCTTCAAAGATAAGTAGATGTGATAGATAGTAATTAGTGTGTTATCTATAATTTGCCTCCAATTTATTTAAGGGAGACTAAAAGTAGTTTGTTCCTTTAGAACTATAAGTACCCTTTTATAGTTCTGCTTCTCTTTTTAATGTTCAATATCCATTAAAATATTCAAAAAGGTAAATAAACCTATTTAGTAATAATTATATTGATGTATACTTGGTAATAATTATACTGATGTATAAATTAAACTGACACCTCAAAGTGATGCATATTTTTTCTATCTTCTCAAATATAGTTTATATTAAAGGATTAAACATGTATTTGTTCCAGAAACCGTACATGGCACTAGGGAAAGACATTATACACAAAACAAACCTAAGTCCTGATCTTTTGTTGCTCACCTCAGTAGATGTTTGTATTATTAAAAGTTCTTAGAACATCTAATTTGACTTTTTGTTACTGAGACACACCAGTCTGAATATACAACTTAGTCTACCATGTGAAAAATCAGCAGCTATTTGGAAATAAGCTTTAAAACTTAGGTGAGATAAAAGTATATCTTACCTATACCTGTGAAAGTTGTAGGATGGAATTTATATTCCCTTCATACTGATAAAAATATTGAGGAATGATATCCCGCATGGAATCCTTGAAGAGAAAAATGGCATGAGGTAAAATCTGAATAAAGTATGGACATTATTTTATCAATATTGGTTCACTTATTGTAACAAATGTACTATATGAATGTAGGATGTTAAGATAGGCCCATTTTGTGAGAGATCCATGCAACTCTCTAGTATCCTCTCCATTGTTCTGTAAATCTAAAACTATTCTAAAATTTTGAAATTATTTTAAAAATTATTAACTTTGGAGGAGAAAAAAATGAAGATACCAAATTGTGCAGAACTTTAGATATTAACTGAAGTATTTTAGCATTTTTAATGACAAGTAAGGGGACATTGAAATGTGTGGGCAGGAGACTAGTGTAATTAATGCAATCACTTAGGACACCATTTCCTACTACTGCACAGACAAATTGTAGGAAAGGAGTGGTGATTTCTAAAAGATCAATCTGATTCAGTAATTTTGATACAAAGTGATAAAGGCAGAATTAATGTGGTAGTCAGTATGACTGGAAAGATAAAGATTTGACACAGTACAATCAAGTAATTAACAGTATTTGTCAATTTATTAGATATGAAACCTATCAGAGAAATAAAGTGTGGGTGATTTAGAGGAGAGATGTATGACATAATAAACTGCATATAGAATAAAAATAAAATGTAATTTTAGATTTAGAAATTACAATTGCTGATAGTGTTATATTAGTTAGGGTAAAGGAAGATAAATTTGAGTTCCTAAGGTTAAATGAAAATTTAATCATTTCCTTCAGGAATATCCTTTGGTTAAATAATTTGAAATCTCTTGAGCAATGAACAAAGAATGTTTGGAATTTTTGAGCCTAGAGTGTCACTGTGGTCTGTTTTACAACGTTTTTTGTTATGATAATGATTGCTCTTTTATTTTAAATATTCATATTTTCTCATAAGTGCATCATGAACCATACCTCTTAATGCATAAACTAAGAATGAGGAGTAAAATAGGAAAATTTCCAGTTGCCAGACATCTCTTAATCAGTAATCTCTAATACATATTCAGAATATTAATTAACAGTTATAATAGAAGTCTAAGAATGGCACACTGCTCCAATTCCAAATTCATTTGATGAAATGAAATTTTAGGTAGTTAACTTTTATTTTATTCTCATTTACATTTCTACCTTTGATTATTAAAAGTAATTTTATGTTCTGTATTTCACAAGTGGAAAATAAATTACTTATGAAACTTTTTAAGAAAGGAAAATGATTTGGAATTACCGAATTTGAAATTGACCCACAAAACATCAGTAATGACTTGAGAGAGGGCACTGAAACTTATATTCCTATTGTTTGAAACGGTCCCTTTGATGTCTACCAAGTTTCCCAGAATGTTTTTGTAGACCATTTAAAGTCTTCAAGTTAGAAATAAATTTCGATTAAATATAGTCTCAACTGGGTTTAAATTGGCATTTTATAGACTTGACTGGCTCTTTAGGGTCATTCTTATGAAAGAAACCAACTCTTCGTTAACAAAAATTCTAAAGTTGCATCACCAAAAGAATAGCTATAAAATGATTCTCTGAATAATAAAGCAAATGGAGCAAATTGTTAAAACTGGGAAATACAGTGAAGGACATGTGGGAGTTCATTGTGCTATTTTTAAAATCATTCTGTAATTTTGAAAGAATTTAATAATAATTTTTAAACAACCACCACATAACAATGGGAGCTTTTTTGTTTGTTTCATTTTGGTTTTTTCCTGTGACATAGATTCCAAATGCTAGCTAATATTAAGAATTGTGTGAAAAGCCTAAATGTAAGTTCTCAGGCCTGGCTCCAATCTACTGAACTAGAATCTTCAGAGAAAGGTCTGGGAATCTCAGGTGATATGATGTTTGGAAAACATTACATGATGACTTCGACAATAATTTTTTTTTTTTAAGAATAAATGCAATAAGACAAACTGAGGAAAAATAAAATAAAATTTAAAAACACAACAAAAAAAGGAAAAAAAAATGATAATCTGGGTGGGAGAAAGGGCCTCACATTCATTGTTGATCTGTATCATTTCAGTTCAGTTCAGTTCAGTCACTCAGTCATGTCCGACTCTTTGCGACCCCATGAACCACAGCACTCCAGGCCTCCCTGTCCATCACCAAACTGCTGGAGTCTACACAAACTCATGTCCATTGAGTCAGTGATGCCATCCAACCATGTCATCCTGTGTCATCCCCTTCTCCTCTTGCCCTCAATCTTTCCCAGCATCAGGGTCTTTACAAATGAGTCAGCTCTTTGCATCAGGTGGCCAAAGTATTGGAGTTTCAGCTTCAACACCAGTTCTTCCAATGAACACGCAGGACTGATCTCCTTTAGGATGGACTATTTAGATCTCCTTGCAGTCCAAGGGACTCTCAAGAGTCTTCCCCAACACCACAGTTCAAAAGCATCAATTCTTCGCCACTCAATTTTCTTTATAGTCCAACTCTCATATTCATACATGACTCCGGGAAAAACCATAGCCTTGACTAGATGGACCTTTGTCAGCAACGTAATGTCTCTCCTTTTTAATATGCTGTCTAGGTTGGTATTAACTTTCCTTCTAAGGAGTAAGCATGTTTTAATTTCATGGCTACAAGCACCATCTGCAGTGATTTTGAAGCCCCCCCAAAATAAAGTCAGCCACTGTTTCCACTGTTTCCCCATCTATTTGCCATGAAGTGATAGGACCGGATGCCATGATCTTCGTTTTATGAATGTTAAGATTTCAGCCAACTTTTTCACTCTCCTCTTTCACTTTCATCAAGAGGCTCTTTACTTCTTCTTTATTTTCTGCCTTAAGGGTGGTGTCATCTGCATATTTGAAGTTATTAATATTTCTCCCTGCAATCTTGATTCCAGCTTGTGCTTCCTCCAGGCCAATGTTTCTCATGATGTACTCTGCATATAAGTTAAATAAGCAGGGTGACAATATACAGCTTTGACGTACTCCTTTTCCTATTTGGAACCAGTCTGTTGTTCCATGTGCAGTTCTAACTGTTGCTTCCTGACCTGCATATAGGTTTCTCAAGAGGCAGGTCAGGTGGTCTGGTATTCCCATCTCTTTCAGAATTTTCCGCAGTTTATTGTGATCCACACAGTCAAAGGCTTTGGCATAGTCAATAAAGCAGGAATAGATGTTTTTCTGGAACTCTCTTGCTTTTTCGATGATCCAGCGGATGTTGGCAATTTGATCTCTGGTTCCTCAGCCTTTTCTAAAACCAGCTTGAACATCTGGAAGTTCATGGTTCATGTATTGCTGAAGCCTGGCTTGGAGAATTTTAAGCATTACTTTGCTAGCGTGTGAGATGAGTGCAACTATGCGGTATTTTGAGCATTCTTTGGCATTGCCTTTCTTTGTGACTGGAGTGAAAACTGACCTTTTCCAGTCTTGTGGCCACTGCTGAGTTTTCCAAATGTGCTGGCATATTGACTGCAGCATTTTCACAGCATCATCTTTCAGGATTTGAAATAGCTCCACTGGAATTCCATCACCTCCACTAGCTTTGTTTGTAGTGATGCTTTCTAAGGCCCACTTGACTTCCCATTCCAGGATGTCTGGCTCTAGGTAAGTGATCACATCATCATGATTATCTGGGTCATGAAGTTCTTTTTTGTACAATTTTTATGTATTCTTGCCACCTCTTCTTAATATCTTCTGCTTCTGTCAGGTCCATACCATTTCTGTCCTTTATTGAGCCCATCTTTGCATGAAATGTTCCCTTGGTATCTCTAATTTTCTTGAAGAGATCTCTAGTCTTTCCCATTCTATTATTTTCCTCTATTTCTTTGCACTGGTCACTGAGGAAGTCTTTCTTATCTCTCCCTGCTAATCTTTGGAACTCTGCATTCAAATGGGTATATCTTTCCTTTTCTGCTTGCCTTTAGCATCTCTTCTTTTCACAGCTATTTGTAAGGCCTCCACAGACAGCCATTTTGCTTTTATGCATTTCTTTTTCCTGGGATGGTCTTGATCCCTGCCTCCTATACAATGTCACGAGCCTCTGTCCATTGTTCATCAGGCACTCTGTCTCTCAGATCTAGTCCCTTAAATCTATTTCTCACTTCCACTGTATAATCATAAGGGATTTGATTTAGGTCTTACCCGAATGGTCTAGTGGTTCTCCCTACTTTCTTCAGCTTATGTCTGAATTTGGCAATAAGGAGTTCATGATCTGAGCCACAGTCAGCTTCCAGTCTTGTTTTTGCTGACTGTATAGAGCTCCTCCATCATTGTCTGCAAAGAATATAATCAATCTGATTTTGTTGTTGGCCATCTGGTGATGTTGATCTGTATAGTGCTTTATATTTAAATTCAGAAAAATGTGGCATAATTTTATGATTGACATGGATAAAAGATGTATACTTTTGGACACGAATTTCACCATGAATACATGAAAAGAATAATGGAACTTTTGTTCACACAAGAAGATGATTTACAGATAACAAAGCTGTGGAGGGCACTCTCTTGTTCAGGAGGTGATCCTGAAGTATTCTAGATTATTTTCCCTAATCAGATGCAATCCCCAACCAGAATGGTTGGAATCTTGTGAGAGCACTTGTTCAGGATAAGCTGTGTAGAGAAAGATTGTTCATTTAAATCACTTAGAAAGAAGTGGGCTCCAAACAGCTTGGAAATGTTTCCTTTGCTGAAAAAGCTTAGTTCATTCACCACCACTCCTTCCATTTACTCTGAAATCATTAGAGGTTGTGGACTTATCTTTATTCAGATAGTTAGGTAGTTAGCACATTAAAAAATTCTATGGGGAAAATTGTATTTTATACAGCAAGTATAATCAAATTTCCATTTTTGTACTAGGCAACACACACTAACTCTTTGTATTTATCTTTATTGTTGTTGTTGAGTAAAAGCAAGGTTATTGACTATTATATCTGAGACTGATCTTTCTGTTTAACTCAAAATTCATTTTTGTAGTTTGCAAATATATACTGACATTTAGTTATCATCTACAGTTGCCTAAGTATTTGCAGAAATGCCATATACTAAATAATGTTGTTTTATTTTATCATCAAATACACAGAAGATGACTTGAAACTTTTAAAAACATTGTAATGAATGTTAGATCAGGAATCAGTAGACTTCAGTTCTAGTACTGGTTCAGTAGTAATACTAGTTGCATATCTGTGTCTTGATCTATGACCTTAACTTGAGAGTGAAAATGAATGTCACTCAGTCATGTCTGACTCTTTGCTATCCCATGGACAGTCCATGGAATTCTCTAAGCCAGAATACTGGAGTAGGTAGACTTTCCTTTCTCCAGTGGATCTTCCCAACCCAGGGATCAAACCAAGGGTCTCCCACATTGCAGGTGGATTCTTTACCATCTGAGCCACAAGGGAAGCCCAAGATTTCTGAAGTGGGTAGCCTATCCCTTCTTACCACCTTACAATGCTGTATTATATACCGACATAGAAAACTGAAAAGCAATGACAGCTCCACTTGAAATCTGCTGATTATTTTCTCAATGCAGAAATATGATTAATTCTACATAAGTAATAGCAATAAGCATCCATTAGAGAGGGAATTCATTTGTACCATCCAAATTTTCAAAAACCTATTGCTGCTAATGATAAGGATGATAATATATTAATAAATATTTCCAAGCAGTAAGGTTCATTTTCTTAGGCTCCAAAATCACTGCAGATGGTGACTGTAGCCATGAAATTAAAGGATGCTTGCTTCTTGGAAGAAAAGCTATGATCAACCTAGACAGCATATTCAAAAGCAGAGACATTACTTTGCCAACAAAGGTCTGTCTAGTCAAAGCTATGGTTTTTCCAGTGGTCATGTATGGATGTGAGAGTTGGACTGTAAAAAATACTGAGTGCTGAAGAATTGATGCTTTCAAACTGTGGTGTTGGAGAAGACTCTTCAGAGTCCCTTGGACAGCAAGGAGATCCAACCAGTCCATCCTAAAGGAAATCAGTCCTGAATATTCATTGGAAGAACTGATGCTAAAGCTGAATACTTTGGCCACCTATTGCAAAGAATTGACTGATTGGAAAAGATTCTGATGATGGGAAAGATTGAAGGCAGAAGAAGAAGGGGACGACAGAGGATGAGATGATTGGATGGCATCACCGACTCAATGGATGTGAGTTTGAGCAAGCTCCAGGAGTTGATGAAGGACAAGGAAGCCTTTCCATGGGGTGGCAAAGAGTTGGATATGACTGAGCAACTGAACTGAACTGAAGGTTCATGCATGTAGCATGTTTTTACTGTGTGTCTACAATAAACCAGGTACATTTTAGAAAGAGCAGACATAAGTCCTCATGGAAAATATGGCTTTCTAGCCACCATAGGGAAGGAATAGGGCAATAGAACCATGAAGGAAGTGATACGGCCAGGTGGCTCTCTAGAGAAGAGTTCCAAGCAGAGAGTGACCTGTGCAGTTCCTGTTAGCCTGGTGTATGGAATAAAAAGCACCAAGTCCAACGTTGCCGGGGCAGAGGAGGTGACTTTGAGGCAAAGGTGGTGTCAGATGAGGAGGAGAGAAAGTGTTAAATAGTAATATTAGGGCTGTAGGGAAAAGACACAATTCATGCTTATTTATCTTACTGATAATGCTTACGACCTGTTTATTGAAAGAATCATTGAAATAGTGTCCTCTTATATTAAACTATAAGATTTTTGTGAAGATTATAGGGTAAATCAAACCTGCCTGGACCTATTTGCATAGTTTCTCGATAGGTGTCTTTGAATGTATCTATCTATATCTCTGTGTCTAATCTATAATTGTATACATCACAATTGGATTCATCCACTATATAATTTGTACATTCCCTTTAACACTTAGCAATATGTCTTGAACAAATCCCTGATCCCTTAATTTCTTCCAAAGTAGTAGTCTAATTCATCTCCGTATTTAAAGTCAAAATTCAAACCTTTGATTGAGCAATTCTTTACTGAAGCACAATTCTATTTGGTAAATTGTATATAATACATATACTATATAATTATTTTTATATTTAATGCACTATTCTAATTACTCTTGCAGGCATTGTACTGTTGAAGATGTGTTTTACAATAATATATTTCATTATTTTCCTAAGAAGTGGTCCTAGGAGCAAATTACTGTTCAAAGAACAAAACTTTTCTTAAAGTTTCTTGATTAAAAACTAAAACTTCATAGAATTTAAAATAAAATAAATAAGCTATAGATTTCTCAAATTTTTCACATTCAAAACCATCCCATTGTCCATTATGTCCACAGAGGAAATATTCTGGAGGAAATATAATTAGTTTGTCATATTTCATATTTAACTAGACTTCAAAAATCATGTATTAAAAATAATTATTTGAATTTTTAAACCAGCACCTTAACTGTATTCATGCTGTTTTTATTATATTGTTGGTCATATTTGGGCAAAAATGTTTTCACAAATTAGTTTTAATTATTACTGTATGTCAGCTTAATGTAATAGAGTTTAGTGGATTGTGTTCAAAGGCTTTTTATACTATTAGAATGAAAAGATATCATTTAATGAAAAAAGGACTTTTGTTTTTAGATACTGCAGTTTAGAAAACTTAAACATATTACCATAATATTCATGAAGGAATATACCTTATTTTATCAAATTATTTAGCTGAAGTCAAATGAAAAAGGTGAAGATTACTAAAATCATGAATTTTTAGTAAGTGAAAAATACATTTAGTATATATCATTTATCAGAGAATTTGACTTCTGAATAAAACTGAAAATCTTCATGGGTGAGCAAAAAATGACTCAATACATGAGTCATAGTACAAATCTTTATAGTACATGTCCAGATAGCATCATTTATGTGAGATGATGTGTAATTTATAAAATGTAAAGTCATTACCTCTTGCCAGGTACAAATTTCAAAATAATCTAACCAGAGCATGTTCACTAATTGAATTACTATTATATTTTCTTCATCACACAGTATAGCTATATAACCTTTGAAAATCGTGTCTCCTGTGATTCTTAAATGCAGAATCATTTCATAGACATTTAAGTTCAATTCATTTGAGTTAAAAACTATAGTTTCTGAAAAATGTCTACAATATACTTTTAATTTCTGTCTTTCCTTTATTTGAATTATAATAAATTAATCATTTTTGGTGGCTATTTGCCAAGTCATTCATCAAAAATGTTTCCTAAATTGAATACTAACAATTATGGGCAAATATTTAAATTCTATTAAATGAAAAAATGGAAAGAAAATGAAACAAACATTTTTTTCATTTGAAATTAACTTCATTCATTCATTGATTCATGGCAGAATTTAATGGGATGACTATACTATATATTATCCAAAATGGTTCATTTTTTTAGGATGCAAGGGGCTTTTTATTACTTCAATTGAAGTAGATTTTTTAAGATAAATCTGAATTTATAGCAGTGATATACAGGAATTTTTGTTTAAATAATGGGATAAAAAGTGATTGCACAGGAAAATCAAAATATAAGTGGAATGGAGAGATTAAAAAATGAGAAGTAAAGATTGATAGTTTTCTATTTGGCTCCTCTATGATGATTTTTTTAAGTGTTAAAGTTTTCAACATTTGAATTTTAATTGTTAAAAAGAATGCTAGGTTTTTTTGTTACTCTTAGATGTAGAATGTGTACACATCAATTAAAAGTTTAATAGCTTTACCCATTTCCCTGTGTGTTTAGAAGTGAAAATAGGTGATTTGAAAGGGAATCCATGAGAAAAAAAATTTTTTTAATTTAATTTGTAGATAAAACAGCATGTCTAGAATAAATTTATTTGCTACCAAAGTGAAAGTGTATTGTCCTTACATATGTTGCCTTTGCCTGAATCAATAAATATATTAATATTATGGCAACTAATAAAGGTAATTTATTTTTGAATTAAAGGCAAATCCTAATATGAATGCATATTAGACTGTGTCTTTCTTTGAATATATACTAGAGTTTATTAATTTTTAATACAGAAAAACCTATTTAAGGTGACTTATGGTTTAATAAATGCCACTGAGAACAGGAAGTTTAAAGGCATATAAAATTCAGGAAGATAATTTCAACTTGATAATGTTTCACAAGGAAGACTGGTACAACTTTCTGTTATCATTCATTCACTCTTTCCTAGTGTACAGACATTGATACTTAGCATTTTCATGCTTTGAGAAACAGTTCTATACTTGTTAAGTTGTCTGCAATTTTGTGAATAAATAAATGAGAGTTCCTCCATTTCCTAGCCATATCCAGGAAGCATGCTGGCAGTTTTCACTTCCATACATCAACTGAATGCTGCTTTAACTAGCTTCTCTCTTGGTTTATCAGCAATTAAATTTATCTGTGTCAGTTTACTTTTGCTTTTTACATTTTTAATATTGTAATATCTTTTGAGGTTAGCTAGGCTGATATGTGGTAATCTTATAAGTCTTTTATTAAAATGAGTTAAAATAAACCATAAACTGATTTAGCTACCTCTGTAGTAGCTAACATATTTTACTTCATATAGAAAATTTACTTCTGGGCATTCTAAAATGATGTATGTATTTCACATATCTTTGGGACATTTCTAAAAGTAGCAGTATTAAATGAACTAATCTACAATGGTGGGGAAAAACACAGAATAATGTGTATTTTAAAATTCATTAATTCTAGATTATTAGTTTTCTTTCTGTTGTTTTTTTTCCTATTTTAGATTCCTATTCAAAGAAGAGGAAAAATCTGTTTAATTTTTCTAATTTTGATTATAAAAGTAAATTTCACTTTCAAAATGAGTTTCAAATTAAAAATATGTATACACACATATTTATATAAATGTATATATTTGGCAGTAATATAATCTGTGTGATGCAGTCTGGATTATATGAGTTTATTTTACAATCAAATTATTTTATGTTAATTTCTCACATGCATATACTTTTAGGAACTTTAAGGATTTCTTCAGTTGAAGAAATAGTGACATTTGGATTCATAGCTTTCTCATAGATAAAAAGAAATCCATGACGCAGCTTGGATTGGAGGCTACAGCTTCCAATGCTTCATCTTAAGGAATGTATCTATTGTTAGCACTTCCACTTTAAGATACTTTCACAATTTTCAGATACCAAGAAAGCTAGTGTTCTTAAAGTAGTAAGGGTCAACAATGGAATACAGATCAACATTTTTTCTATTTCAATAATTCATTGAGAATTGAAATATTCAAAGTAAATTTTTAAAAAGGAAACATGCATTCACTTTCATATTTTCTCAAATAATGCTCAAATTTCAAGATTTAGATCTACTAAAATTTTTGTTTTGCTTTTTCATGGTTCATTTTTTAAAGCTTCAGCATATTATTAGAAGAACTACAGGTAGATCAGAGTGGAAGTAGATTATGTGTATTTTATTTGTAATAGTGAATGAAATAAAATTGCATAAAATCACTTGTATTTATTACTTTAAATATTATAATAATTCAGCATTGGTAAGTGCCTTAGTTTTAAGTTTTCAGCTACAAAGAAATATATTTTAAGAAGGGTTAAACTATTACATAGCACTTTACTCCAAATAGCACTTTTTTTAATTATGTAAAGTTTTTTATGTTGCTTTTTTCACATTTTATGATCTCTTTATTGTTTTTGGAGAGTGTACATGTTGTCAGAGACAAACTAATACAGTTTTATAAATCCTTGATTTAATAAGAAAATAAAAAACAGTGTATTGAGTTTTTGCAGTTTTATATCCTATATCCTTTTATAACAAACAATTCAAATCATGTCTTCAAATCCAGTTAAAGTAAAAATAGTTTGTAAGAATGCTTCCAATGTATAAACTGTAGATGAATAAATTATAGAGGTCATATTACAGCATTCGGTGGTTTTCTTAAGGCAATCTACATAAAGAATGGCATATCAAGGAGGTCCAGATAATTGATGGCAGTAGACTGTGGATATTTCATACACAAGTTTTATGAGTCTTTTCCAGATCAAGGTAGATGCAAAATGAAATCAAGCCTACCTTGATGTGGCAAAAGTTGGCTCAATTATTGAGATAGGAATGCTATAAGCAGGTAAACCAGCCTATGTATATAAGTTGTATGCTGTGTTTTTTCAGCAAAAGGTGTTCGTTGTTAAAAATGCCTGATGGAGAGGGGTTGTCTCTGCAGTAGATTTTAGGGCACATTCTAATTGCTACATTATAAGAGCTACCTTCTTAATCTGTGGAATTATGTCAGCAACGCCTTGCATTCTCACCATAGAGAGCAATTGTTAGTTTCCAGTAAGTAATGAATATGAAAAAGATTCAATGAGAATGAGGGACTTTTTTTCCTGTTCAGTCTTGCTCTTATATGCTGGGCTTTATCCTGTGAAAAGGAGCAAGTTTAGCATTAGGAAAAGTGTTATGAAGCATTAGCTAACTCAGAAGTGAGAAACAAATGTTTAATCTTCCAAAATAACATCTGTGTGAATTCATTTGTTGTTGAATAAACACACTTAATACTAGTTTCACTACCTAAAATCAATATCATGAAAATTTTTATGTTTATTTTTACACATCCTGAATTGAAATCTCTCCTCTTGAAATCAGCATTTGATTATTAAATAAAATAGCCTTTTGTTTAGAAAAATTTATCACAAATTGTAAAACAGTGGCAATATATGGTAGTATAATTGTTCCATTTTAATAGTGTCTATTTTTTCCCCCAGTCCTCAGAGAAATCCTATGTAGGCCATTGCCAGATGCATCATTCTAGAGTATATTAATCAAGGATCTGAATCGGATGGCAACTCCTGTGTGTCCAAAGAGCTGGGTCAGGATGTTTCTATAACTCCCTGATGAGGAGTAGAAAGATATTGGCCTTTTGTGCTATATAGACTTCAGTGTTTTCTATTTTATTAACCGCTTGATTACTGCTCGGTGTACCTGCTAAGTAGGACACACTTTTGTTCCAGAAAGTGAAGGTCTCATTGTATGGTTGAATGTACTGGCTGCAAGAAATGAAATAAACTATGTTTTCCCTTTCCAAATAAATTAAAATCAAGGGTATGGAAGAGAAGGGAAATTTGAGTGGGTTTTTCTCTATCATAGAATATCTGGATATCTGGTATAAAACAATGGCTCCAAGTATATTGATAATTTGCATCTTAAAAAACAAATTCATAAAAAACAGGGACATGATCACATTTAGTTTGTTTATAAATCAGCCTCTCATTTAGGAATTCCAGCCTAATTCCGTGGCTATGACGTGCTGCCAGAAACAGGGTTTTTATGTAAAAACATACAAGATAGGTTGAGATTACAAATGGAAACAAAGAAAAGAAAGAAAAAGAAAGGAAGGGAGGAAGGAAATAGAAAGGGGAAAGGACGGGTGAAGATTGGTTTCTAAAAGTAAATTATGTCTTCAGGTGAAATTACATACACTGAAATGATTTTGATGAAAATAACCCATTTTTAAGTTATAATATGTTATTTCTCCCATCAAAATAATCTTGTCTGCAGCATGGTAAATTTTGGTTAGAAAAGTGAGGTTGGATTAAAAATTATGGACCAGTGCAGTGGAGCACATATCTGCCATTTACCACTTCCTCTACTTTGTATCCAACCCTTTATATACGTCAGCACTGTCCTCACAGAAAAAAGCTCTGTAATTTAAGTTGGTCGCAGGTTACCAAAGAAGAGAGTATGAATCAGCAAATATTCTTGTAGTTAAGACTGCTCAAATTATCTTCATTGTTTCCTGAAGAAATGGACATGAAGCAGAAAGCCCAGGTGCTGGTTTATTTCTGCCCCTTGTCCCTTTAACTCTGGATTGTCTTTTGACATTCTCCTTTAAAGATGAAGTTAAGTGTACTGATATATGTAAGCACGGTTTAAACTCTCTCTATATACAATGTTATTGTAACAGCTGTTCTTAGTAGGAAATAGAAATAGGTTGGTCTTCATATTTTATTTGTAATTATTATTTTGGTTTTCCAGACCAGTCAGCATTTTATGAAAATACTATCTTGATCCTAGAATGCAAAAAGGAGATCAGATTGTATAAAAGTATTTAAATCTTCAGTTTTAGTCAAATTGTCCTTATTTTACATCTTAAAAAAGTAATTCATAAAAAAGAGGGACATGTCGCATTAATTTGTTTGTAAATCGTAGCCTCTCCTTTAGCAACTCTAGCCTAATTCCCTGGCTATGACATGCTGCCAGAAACAGGGCTTTTATGTAAAAACACACAAGATAAGTCACTTTAAAAAAAGTGGACTTGCAATTTTATATAAACTAATTGTATTTAGTCCTAAAATTTTAAGAAATAAACCAAACAAATGATAAACATATTAAAATAGAATATCAATAAAAATGTCAGTGTTACTTTAAATAGATTATTTTAACAAAGGAAAACATACATAATACTTTTTGCAAGGAACATGAAAATAATTATTTATAGTTTTAAACTGTGTCCAGCAAAATATACTATATATTTCAAAGCATTAATAGTGACATATAAATTTATTTTTATCATTTATACTGGAAAATGGAAGTTAGTAGTTCTCTATTACAAACAAAATATGATTTTACACATTTTGAGCATTAACAATAAAAATTAGGTAGGTTTTTTCATGATGAGAAAAAAATATTTTCCTTCTGAGTAGTAATGAAACTGCTAAAGTTTTTGAATGTGTTAATATGAGAAAGGAATCATATATGAATGTTGGCAATATTTTTATCTACTTAAATTCCTCCCACATTCACAGTTGATTGACGCTCTCAACAAACTGATAATAGCCCACTCGATTTGTTTAAATAATTCTTAATTTTTTTGAATTTTCAAGTAGACTTGAAGAAATCATTAGGAAATACTTGCATCAAGGGTAATCATTTGTCTATGATCTTATTTATTTATTTATTAGCATTTTACTTTTTTAGAGCAGTGATTTGCTGTTTTATTCTAAAGTGGGGAAATCCATCTTCTAAGGAGACATCCTTATAGTTTTTTAGGCACCTGCTTATACTTTCAGATGATTCTCTCTCCATTGAGCTCTATGTACTTATTTTTATTAAGTGAAAACCCTATAAATACAGAATGGTTTTCCACTCTTTCTAGAACCTTATGCTATACAGAATAGTTCTTATTTATTCATGAAATAAAATGTTTTTTATGCATATTAGCCATGTTGGAGAACTGCAATTTAGCAAATTTTTGCATGAGTGTTTTGTGCTAGAAATCTAAAATACTTTATCCTTGACAAGATGGTAGATTTTTTAACCCAACATTACATTTGTGTTGGTTAATGTATTTAATATCCACTGTGTACAACTCACACAGAAACAAAATGCAAAATGATTGTCTTTATATCCTCTTATATAGTATTAAAAGTCAAATATTCTAGAAAGTTGGTTTTTTTTAAAAATCACAAATGAGCTTCCCAGGTGGCTCAGTGGTAAAGAATCTGCCTACCAATGCAGGAGATGCAAAAGATGTGGTTCAATCCCTGGGTTGGGAAGATCCTCTGGAGAAGGAAATGGCTACCCACTCCAGTATTCTTGCCTGGAGAATTCCACTGACAGAGAAGACTGATGGGTTGCATTCCAAGCGATTGCAGTCAGACAAAACTAAGCAACTGAGCACTGAGAATACTAATAATGTAATGAAACCCTGAACCCTGAAGTTTATATGCTTATTAGCATCCTTATCCTGTAATGCATAATTAAAGTAAATTTTGTTGTTGTTAATCTACAAAGAAAGTTGGAAAAGGGGCCAGAATCAAAACGAACAAGACTTCAATTCTGGAGTACTTCACATTAAATGAATTTAAAATATGTTTGTTATATAAAATCATATAGATCTTAATTCTATTTTGGGTTTTCATCATTCTTTTAAAAGTGTTAAAATATAGTATGCGTGTGGGTGCAGACTCAGTTGTGTCCGACTCTTTGTGACCCCATGGACTGCAGCCTGCCAGGTTCCTCTGTCCATGTAATTTTTCAGTCAGGAATACTGGAGTGGGTTGACACTTCCTTCTCTAGGGGGTCATCCCAATCCAGGAATTGAACCTGTGGCTCTTGTGTCTCCTGCATTGACAGGAGGAATCTTTACCACTAGTGCCACCTGGGAAGTTCAAAAAGTATAGCATAGTATCCCAGATAGTCTTGGTTCCTTACATGTATAAACAAGTCATAGCAACGGGGCATCTAAATTTAATGACACTAAACATCTGTAATCTTGGTAAAGGAGTAAAATGTAGATTTGGGGGTAAAAGTGTACACATAGATTTCATCAAGTGGATTTTTACCTTGACCTGATGTTCTTTGTGACATCATAGACCAATAAATGTTCTGGATTGAATTATTGCTTTTCAGTATATAAATATGGCGAGAATGTATAGAGGAATACATATAAAAAGGGGAGAGGATGCTTTGTTTATTTTTTAATAACAGAAGATTCTTTGTTCATAGACTTATTTTCAGTGCCTTTACTGGAAGATAGATTCTTATGGGAACAAACTTGTCTTACTGACCTGATAGAGAAATTGAAACTACACAGCATATGTATAGAGTCACAGTTTTGACACAGTTTTGAAATAAAATCAAAGTTGAAATGTTGGTCTTTATGGCAAAACCAATACAATATTGTGAAGTTAAAAAATAAAATTAAAATATAAAATTAGCATAAAAAAAAGAAACGTTGGTCTTTAGTAGTTCATATATATCCTACTTCTTTCTCTTTACTTTTATTGACAAACAGATGCTGATTACAGGGTTCTGGTAATTATTCCTCCTCATGAAATTGGAAATACTCACAGAGTGTTATGTTTTGCATAGTTTCGATTAGTAATTTTGAGCACTGTGTAGTGAATTGAATTTATCTAGTGTACAGAAATCTTTTAAGTAATACGATGCTCTTGAAAAATATTACATATTGTCTTTCATTCTGAAGCTGATTCTTTCAGGCCATAGAGATAAAATTATCAGAGATGTTGCCTTGTAGAAATGCCTTGAACACCACCAAACCCAACTTTCAGAGCTAGAGAATTCAAATGAGGGTTCACCCTCACGTTACAGAGAATATATTTCTGAGGAAAAACAATGACCTTTGGCACCTTGTAGAAAATCAATATGAGAAATACCAGCTAACCATTTTTTTGCCAACAATTGAAAGGAAAAAAATTAATTTAAAAAGGCTTGACATCTTGGTCCCCCACTCTGATTCATTTATATGTAAACAGAGCCCTATTTTGACAACTGTTTAGCTCAAGGCACAGATTTGAAGCATTAGAGATAATGGTAGATTTATTAGATTAACTTTTGCCGGCATCTCTTAGTGTCCTAGATAATTACTGGCCATGGTACATCTGAATGGTTTCAGCTTGTATGATTGTAATGCGTGCATTCCCTTGCAGGCATTGAAGTTGTGTCAAAAGAGATATTAGAGTTCTATATTTAGTTATGTTTCATTGATTTGTGTTTTGAAAATGTGTGTGTGTGAAATAATTCATATCTCTGGCTTGTTTCATCCCCAAATTAATAAACAATGCCAAAATTTTCTTTTTGTTAATTTTCTGAATTTTTAAGAAACTATTCTCATAGCTATCTTTCTAATTTCATTATTGATCTGTCATTCTTTTATTACTCAAGTGAGCACCATCAGAATTCCTTCATCAAATTTGTACATTACATATCTTTCTTTGTATGATTAGTTGATGCCTTCTCTTTACATACTTACATTTTTCTTCTGTATCTAATGCCTTTTTATCCTTTTATGTTTATATGCTGTACTTTACTTGCTACTTTCTCTATTAGATTTTTTACAAGACATTTTTATTACTACTTTTTATAGCTTTTAATTATTTGAAGTTTTTTGATTAAGTTAATATTTTATATAATTTTATCAACCATTCCCCTATGTTTGTTCATGGTGGTGCCTATTGTTTCTCAAAAAAGCAGTAAATATTTCCCTACTGCATTTTTCTGTGTATATGGATGAAACATATTTTAATGCAGTCAATAAACATACAATTTTTTTCCAATTTTAAAAGATAAAGATTTATATTATTTTCTAGATAAAATGTGGATCCCAAATGAAATTTTTGTTTTATTTTTAAATGATCTTGGAGCAAATCAAAGATTTCTAAACTTGTTCTTTATTTAAACTCTGGGTAGGTCATGGTTTCCTCAAAAAAAATCTCGGTCTATACCTATTGTCCAGGCATAATTATTAATAGTGGCCTCTATCACTTTCAAAAACACTCTTGTTTGGATAACAGATTATGTGGTGGCCCTAGTATAGGTGACTACAGTAAAACAAGAAGAAAAATACTTAGATATAGAAATATGGGGAAATAACTCTCCTTGGGATCAGGAGAATAATATTTGTTTTGCCACTGTCTACTCTGAAACTGTTTTCCTGCCTATAAAATAAAGACATTTTTTTTTCTTGAATGAGCTCTAGCATCCCTCTTATTCCTAAAATATAAATTATCACACCTAATTACACCTCTTTTGAGATTTAAACTGCACAAGGATGGAGTATACATATAAAAATAGGTACAAGGAATGAAACTTAGATGAATATGTTTAAGAGATGGCCTGATTGTGGGAGTGAATATTTGCTTTCTTTTGCTTAGACCTTTGTTGATATTGCCCAAATACCTTTGGAAAATATAAAACAAATTTATTTAATAATGTAACCATCATTCTGTATGTGAGCAGTCATACCAAGGAAATCTGAACTAGACCCAAGAAAAAGTTCAGGCCAAGCAATTCTATAAAGACAGTTATTTCTACAATGTTCAATAAGAGTTAAATAGGATGTACTTTTCCTGTGTCATCATTTCTTTGAATGGCAATAAACCAGAGATCCAACCAGTCCATTCTAAAGGAGATCAGCCCTGGGTGTTCTTTGGAAGGAATGATGCTAAAGCTGAAACTCCAGTACTTTGGCCACCTCATGCGAAGAGTTGACTCATTGGAAAAGACTCTGATGCTGGGAGGGATTGGGGGCAGGAGGAGAAGGGGACCACAGAGGATGAGATGGCTGGATGGCATCACCAACTGGATGGACGTGAGTCTGAGTGAACTCCAGGAGATGGTGATGGACAGGGAGGCCTGCCGTGCTGAGATTCGTGGAGTCTCAAAGAGTCGGACACGACTGAGTGACTGAACTGAACTGAACTGAAACCATAAGTAAATAATGAATAGAAGGCCCAACTAAAAATAAACCTTCCTCATTATTTTCTTCTAATAGTAAAGATATAATGGAAAATAATTATTAAAATGAAATTTAGTTTACTAAAAATATCAAAGAAAGCAAAAATTAGCATCACTTTTTCTGTTGTTTATCAAATTACCATATCCCAGTATTGCTTTATCTCTTTTGACTCTCTGATTTTTGTCACATAAATTGTAAAACTGGAGGGTGGGGAAATGTAGATGTGAGACATTCCATCTGACCTCCAGAAGGTCTGCTTCTAATTTGCATGTGGCCTATGTCAAATTCTTCACCTTTCTGGTATTTCTCAGATGTTTCCACTAAAAGATAGTAAATGTATGATTATGAGTCATCAAATGACTATTAGAGGTGTTTGATTCTCATGTTCTAATTTTAAAATACCCATAATTTTGCTGTTTTATGACAATATTTTTTTACAGAGCAGTCATGATTTAAATTATTTTCCATCTATTAATATTTTTCTTTGGGAACATGTATCTTGCCTATTTCTGCTTTTGTGTATTTGAACACACTTTTCTGTTAGAGAAGCATAGAGATACAGCTCTGGGATTCTGATTCCATCACTTAAAAAATCATTAGGAGCAAAAGAGTACTGTGCATTTATGATCTTTTCACGTCAACTGTAAACAACTATCACCCTCAGAAGACTAGGGGCTTCCCTGATAGCTCAATTGGTAAAGAATCTTCCTGCAGTGCAGGAGACCCTGGTTCAATTCCTGGGTTGGGAAGATCCACTGGAGAAGGGATAGGTTACCCACTCTAGTATTCTTGGGCTTCTCTTGTGGTTCAGCTGGTAAAGGATCTGCCTGCAGCATGGGAACCTCTGAGTTTGATCCCTGGGTTGGGAAGATCCCCTGGAGAAGGGAAAGGCTACTCCAGTATTCTGGCCTAGAGAATTCCATGGACTGTATAGTCCATGGGCTCATAAAGAGTTGGACATGACTGATCGATTTTCACTTTCACTTCTCAGAAGATTATGTGTTCTGTTTATTCAATGCTTAAATTGAGATGGTAAGTAATATTATAGTGAACATATTAAAAGCACCAATTATATGTTTTGCTTTGTGATTCTAAAAGAGTTGAAAAATGAGTAGCTCTTACTTGAAAGAGGTTCTGCCTTCAAACTTAGGTGTCCAAATTGTGCCATACTTTCCTTGACTTGCTGATCCTGCCATAGTGTTATAACCTAATCCTAGTGTTCATTCAGTGGTTCTGTGAACTAAGTGCTTTGCCTGCATCTGCTCATTTAACCCCACAATAATCCTATGAGGATATCCCCATTTTATAGATGAGAAAGTGAAAGAGTAGAGAATTTAAGGGATTTGACCCAGAATACATGTAGTAAATTTTCAGATCCAGCTACTGGGTTTGCCAAATTCAAGTTCTGTCCTTCCTTAATAGTCCAGTCACTAAACACAATTGACGCTTGTAAGAATCCAGCTCTAGAGACTGAAATTTTCATGGCCCTCAGGGATGGTGTGAGTATTCCCTCATGGCCTCAGTTATGCTCTCCGAGTACTGAATGGGCTCAGTAGTGCATATGCAGTTGTGTGTAGCAAGACAGACCTTCTCTGACCTATAAATTTCCCCATAGAAGGACACTTTCCTTTCCTCACTGTCTTTGCCACATTCTGAACCCCTGCTGCTGACTGCAGTCAGAGAGCCATAAAAGGAAATAGGCGTGGCTGTGGATGCCAGCAGGCTCTCATGTGACATTGCTTTCCTGTGTCTCTGCAAAACTGCATGTGCATGTGTGTGCAAGTGCACATGTGAATTTGTGTAGTCTGTCTTTATTTTGTTTTTATATCATCAATTTACTTTTATGAATATTTCACAATTGAGACATTTAGCACAGTTTTATAAGTGTTCCCATTTTTGTAAAGATGTGATCTCTTTGGCCAGGAAGCTACTAAAGAGTTTGGTAAAAAAAAAAAAAACCCTCTTTTTTCCCCCTAAATTTTGAGAGAATTAGCAGTTAAGTCAAATGAATTTGGATATATTTAATCAGATTGCTTTTAGTTATAACATATGCCAGATATCAACTGCTTGGCATGAAAGAAGGTTATCTTGAGAAAGGAAAAATCTATAGGTAATGTCAGGGAGCAGTGAACTTATGGGGAGAGTAAATTGGCCAAGGTGATACTCTCAATTGGGAAAATGAAGGAAGTCAAATAAATTTAGGGATAAGAGAAAGTGTGTTAAATGGAGAAAAGATAAGGAAAGGTGAATAAATGCAGCTTGCTTCATTTATCTTCACAGAATCACTTCTGTGTCTTCAAAGGAGGGAATTAGGTGTTCTTTCTCCACTTCTTGTTATATTCTATTGCTCCGTATTGCTAGAACTTCAAATTAAAGCCAAGGTTAGTAGTCATGGTATTATTGTCCAACCACACTGTAACTTTAGCAGTTTTAGTTTTTGTAAGCTAAACCAAAAACCTATTTTAGTATAAATTTTGAATATAGTAAAGTATATTTTGAATTCCCAAGTAAGGATAATGAATAAATTTTCAGAATATAGCTCATTAGCAATTGTGGAATATATATGTGCGTGTGTGTGTGTCTGTGTATACACTCAGTATTTTCAATTGCATGGATGTTCACTAGTGATGCTTGCCTTCTGTCATAAGAATGCTGACTCATCTTGTTCTTTTTACTGTTATTATTATTGTTTTAATGTTATCATAATGTCTCCACTGGAGAAGGGAATAGCAAACCACTTCAGTAGTCTTGCCTTGAGAACCCCATGAACAGTATGAAAAGGCAAAAAAGATAGGACACTGAAAGATGAACTCCCCAGGTCAGTAGATGCCCAATATGTGGAGAAATAACTCCAGAAAGAATGAAGAGGTGGAGCCAAAGCAAAACAACACCCAGTTGTGGATGTGACTGATGAAGCAAGCAAGGTCCAATGCTGTAAAGAGCAATATTGCATATGGACCAGGAATGTTAGGTCCACGAATCAAGGCAAATTGAAAGTGGTCAAACAGGAGATGGCAGGAGTGAACCTCGACATTTTAGGAATCAGCGAACTAAAATGGACTGGAAAGGGTGAATTTAACTCAGTTGATCATTATATCTATACCTGATATAGAACTGTACAAAAAAGATTTCACGACCCAGATAATCACGATGGTGTGATCACTGACCTAGAGCTAGACATCCTGGAATGTGAAGTCAAGTGGGCCTTAGAAAGCATCACTATGAACAAAGCTAGTGAGGGTGATGGAATGCCAGTGGAGTTACATCAAATCCTGAAAGATGATGCTGTGAAAATGCAACACTCAATATGCCAGCAAATTTGGAAAACTCAGCAGTGGCCACAGGACTGGAAAAGGTCAGTTTTCATTCCAATCCCAAAGAAAGGCAATGCCAAAGAATGCTCAAACTACCACACAATTGCACTCATCTCACATGCTGGTAAAGTAACGTTCAAAATTCTCCAAGCCAGGCTTCAGAAATATGTGAACCGTGAACTTCCTGATGTTCAAGCTGGTTTTAGAAAAGGCAGAGGAACCAGAGATCAAATTGCCAACATCCACTGGATGATTGAAAAAGCAAGAGAGATCCAGAAAAACATCTACTTCTGCTTTATTGACTATGCCAAAGCCTTTGACTGTGTGGATCACAGTAAACTGTGGACAATTCTGAAAGAGATGGGAATACCAGACCACCTGACCTGCCTCTTGAGAAACCTGTATGCAGGTCAGGAAGCAACAGTTAGAACTGGACATGGAACAACAGACTGCTTCCAAATAGGAAAAGCAGTACATCAAGGCTGTATATTATCACCCTGCTTATTTAACTTATATGCAGAGTACATCATGACAAACGCTGGACTGGAAGAAACACAAACTGGAATCAAGATTGCCAGGAGAAATATCAGTAACCTCAGATATGCAGATGACACCACCCTTATGGCAGAAAGTGAAGAGGAACTAAAAAAGCCTCTTGATGAAAGTGAAAGAAGAGAGTGAAAAAGTTGTCTTAAAGCTCAACATTCAGAAAACAAAGATCATGGCATCCGGTCCCATCACTTCATGGGAAATATATGGAGAAACAGTGAAAACAGTGTCAGACTTTATTTTCTTCGGCTCCAAAATCACTGCAGATGGTGACTGCAGCCATGAAATTAAAAAACGCTTACTCCTTGGAAGGAAAGTTATGACCAACCTAGATAGCATATTGAAAAGCAGAGACATTACTTTGCCAACAAAGGTTCATCTAGTCA
>NW_011494929.1:1155873-1174660 GCF_000754665.1 Bison bison bison
TGGACTGTGAAGAAGGCTGAGCACCGAAGAATTGATGCTTTTGAACTGTGGTGTTGGAGAGGACCCTTGAGAGTCCCTTGGACTGCAAGGAGATCCAACCAGTCCATTCTGAAGGAGATCAGCCCTGGGATTTCTTTGGAAGGAATGAAGCTAAAGCTGAAACTCCAGTACTTTGGCCACCTCATGTGAAGAGTTGACTCATTGAAAAGACTCTCATGCTGGGAGGGACTGGGGACAGGAGGAGAAGGGGACGACAGAGGATGAGATGGCTGGATGGCATCACTGACTCGACGGACATGAGTTGAGTGAACTCTGGGAGATGGTGATGGACAGGGAGGCCTGGAGTGCTGCGATTCATGGGGTCGCAAAGAGTCGGACATGACTGAGCGACTGAACTGAACTGAGCTGTGGGCAGGAATCCCTTAGAAGAAATGGAGTAGCCATCATAGTCAACAAAAGAGTCTGAAAGGTAGTACTTGGATGCAATCTCAAAAATGACAGAATGATCTCTGTTCATTTCCAAGGCAAACCATTCAGTATCACAGTAATCCAAGTTTATGCCCCAACCTGTAACACTGAAGAAGCTGAAGTTGAATGATTCTATGGAGACCTACAAGACCTTTTAGAACTAACACCCCCAAAAGATGTCCTTTTCATTATAGGGGACTGGAATGCAAAAATAGAAAGTCAAGAAATACCTGGAGTAACAAGCAAATTTGGCCTTGGAGTACAGAATGAAGCAGGGCAAAGGCTAATGTAATTTTGCCACAAGAACGCACTGGTCATAGAAAACACCCTCTTCTAACAACACAAGAGAAGACTCTACACATGGACATCACCAGATGGTCAATACCAAAATCAAATTGATTATATTCTTTGCAGCCAAAGATGGAGAAGCTCTATACAGTCAGCAAAAACAAGACCAGGACTTGACTGTGGCTCAGATTATGAACTTTTTATGGCCAAATTCAGATTTAAATTGAAGAATGTAAGGAAAACCAAATAGACCATTCAGGTATGACCTAAATCAAATCTCTTACAACTATACAGTAGATGTGAGAAATAGATTCAAGGGTTTAGATCTGATACACAGAGTGCCTGATGAACTATGGATGGAGGTTCGTGACATTGCACAGGAGGCACATATAAGAAAAAGAAATGCAAAAAGGCAAAATGGTTGTCTGAGGAGGTCTTACAAATACTGTGAAAAGAAGAGAAGCTAAAGACAAAGCAGAAAGGGAAAGATACACCCATTTGGATGCAGAGTTCCAAAGAATAGCAAGGAGAGATAAGAAAGCCTTCTTCAGTGATCAGTGCAAAGAAATAGAGGAAAATAATAGGGTGGCAAAGACTAGAGATCTCTTTAAGAAATTTAGAGAAACCAAAGGAACACTTCATGAAAAGATGGGCAAGAGGGGACAGAAATGGTATGGACCTAACAGAGCAGAAGATATAAACAAGATGTGGCAAGAATACACAGAAGAACTGTACACAAAAGATCTTCATGACCCAGATAATCATGATGGTATGATCACTCACCTAGAGCCAGACATCCTGAAATACAAAGTCAAGTGGGCCTTAGGAAGCATCACTATGAACAAAGCTAGTGGAGGTGATGGAATTCCAGTTGAGCTCTTTCAAATCCTGAAAGATGATGCTGTGAAAGTGCTGCACTCAATATGCCAGTATATTTGGGAAACTCAGCAGTGGCCATAAGACTTGAAAAGGTCAGTTTTCATTCCAATCCCAAAGAAAGGCAATGCCAAAGAATGTTCAAACTACCGCACAATTGCACTCATCTCACACGCTAGCAAAATAACGCTCAAAATTCTCCAAGCCTGGCTTCAACAGTATATGAACTGTGAACTTCCAGTTCTTCAAGCTGGAATTAGGACCGGCAGAGGAACCAGAGATAAAATTGCATTAGATCATCGAAAAAGCAAGAAAGTTCCAGAAAAACATCTACTTCTGCTTTATTGACTATGCCAAAGCCTTTGACTGTGTGGATCACAATGAACTGTGGAAAATTCTTTAAGAGGTAGGAATACCAAGCCACCTGACGTGACTCTTAAGAAATCTGTGTGCAGATCAGGAAGTAACAGTTAGAACTGGTCATGGAACAACAGAGTATTTCCAAATAGGAAAAGGAGTACGTTAAGGCTGTATATTGTCACCCTGCTTATTTAACGTATATGCAGTGTACATCATGAGAAACCCTGGGCTGGATGAAGCACAAGCTGAAATCAAGATTGCTGGGAGAAATATCAATAACCTCAGATATGCAGATGACACCACCCTTATGGCAGAAAGTGCCACTTGATGAAAGTGAAAGACAAGAGTGAAAAAAGTGGCTTAAAAATCAATGCTTAGAAAGTTAAGATCATGGCATCTTGTCCCATTACTTCATGGCAAATAGATGGGGAAACAGTGGAAACAGTGACAGACTTTATTTTGGGGGGCTCTAAAATCACTGCAGATGGTGACTGCAGCCATGAAATTAAAAGATGCTTGCTCCTTGGTAAAAAAGTTATGACCAAACTAGACAGCATATTGAAAAGCAGAGACATTATTTTGACAACAAAGGTCCATCTAGTCAAGGCTATGGTTTTTCCAGTGGTCATGTAGGGATGTTAGATTTAGACTATAAAGAAGCCTGAGCACCGAAGAATTGATGCTTTTGAACTGTGCTGTTGGAGCACTCTTGAGAGTCCCTTGGACTACAAGGATATCAAACCAGTCCATCCTAAAGGAAATCGATCCTAAGTATTCATTGGAAGGACTGACGCTGAAGCTGAAACCCCAGTACCATGGCCACCTGATGTGAAGAACTGACTCACAGGAAAGACTCTGATGCTCAGAAAGATTGATGGTGGGAGGAGAAGGGGACGACGGAGGATGAGATGGTTGGATAGTATCACCTACTCAATGGACCTAAGTTTGAGTAAACTCCGGGAGTTGGTGACGGACAGGACGGCCTGCTGTGCTGCAGTCCATGGGGTCGCGGAGTCAGACACAACTGAGAGACTGAACTGAACTGATTGTTTTTGAGTGGAGGAAATTCACAGAGAAACTTTCAGATAAAATCTATTCTGTTTTAGTTGGATGTTTGAATGGTTTTAGATACCTGTCTTCTAATTTCAATACTAAAAGAATGAGAGTTCAGTCATGCAGGTTTGTGGTCTCTGTGATTTAATCACAACTCAGCCTGTAACTGTCCTTGTGCCATTTTGTTTTATCATCAAAGCAATATGAATTCAATGCACTCCCTCTTTCCTGTAGCATTTGTCAAGGGTAATTATGATAGTATGGCTATTATGCCCTCCTGACATTTTTGTAGGCATTACAGATTACAAAATTTACTCACTGGAGCTGTCCAGGAGTCAGTAGAAATTCTGCAGAAAACCCAAAGTGTATTGAGAGTTTTTCTCCTTTGATTACTATTCTGATAATATAAATCTACTTTTAAAAACTAATTTTATATCATATTTCCATATCTGTATAATAATTGAAAACCAAATATCAGGATAAAATTTAATTGAATAGCTGTTTCCTATTGTAAAGCCTGGCTCAGTGACTAAAGTTTCTACCAAGAACCCACTGAAACCTAAATGTGGGCATGGTACTTAAAAGACATTATTTGAAACAAAGTGACAGGGGGTAATTTGCTATGCTACAAAAAAACATGCATTGATTTTCATTTAAAGAAACTGAAATAACACAGCAGAAGGATTCTACTGTGAAAAATATCAGAAAACAGTAAGATATATTTTCTTGCATTGTGTGTAAGATACCAATGTCACTTTTTAACACATGCTTAGCAGCAGTAGCAGCACATTCAGTCACTTTTAGAGAACTTATATAACTTGGATGGATTGATACTTAGGCTTTGAAATTGCAAAGTGAAATGAAGTCACTCAGTCATGTCCAACTCTTTGCGACCCCATGGACTGTAGCCCACCAGACTCCTCTCTCCATGGGGATTCTCCAGGCAAGAGTACTGGAGTAGGTTGCCATTTCCTTCTCCAGGAGATCTTCCCGACCCAGGGATCGAACCCGGGTTTGAAATTGCAAAGGGCACCATAAATCCCAGTAATTAACATATGTATGTATTTGTGTATATGTACATATGTGTGTAAAGGCTTCTGTGGTGGCTCAGATGGTTAAGAATCTGCCTGCCATGCAGGAGACCTGGGTTTGATCCCAGGGTTGGGAAGATGCCCTGGAGGAGGGCATGGAAACACACTCCAGTGTTCTTGCCTGAAGTATCCCATGGACAGAGGAGCCTGGTGGTTTACTGTTCATGGGGCTGTGAAGATTCAGACATGACTGAGCTACTAACACAACATACAAAAATGTATCAAGTTTTTATTATTATTATTTATTAGTTCCACAACAGATCAATTGAAAAATATATTCAATTTCTTTTTAGATCTATGACTTTCAGTCTTCTCTCCTCCCACAATATTGATTTTATTTCATGAAGTAGAATGCTGCTATGTACTGAAGGGTTTGTTTGTATCCTACCACCGAATTCTTTCTTTGAAACCTAATCCCCAAGCTAATGGTATTTCGAGGTGAGGCCTTTGGGAGGTGTTAGGTCATGAGGGTGGAGCCCTCATGAATGGGATTAATACTCTTGTTATGGAGGCCTCCTTCCTCCATGTGAGGACACAGAGGAAAAAAACAGCCTTCCCTGAACCAAAAGCTGGATCCTCTCCAGACTCTGAATCTGCAGGTGCCTTGATCTTAGGCGTTTTCTAAGCTTCCACCTCATGCAAAGAGTTGACTCATTGGAAAAGACTCTGATGCTGGGAGGGATTGGGGGCAGGAGGAGAAGGGGACGACAGAGGAAGAGATGGCTGGATGGAATCACTGACTCGATGGACGTGAGTCTGAGTGAACTCCAGGAGTTGGTGATGGACAGGGAGGTCTGGAGTGCTGCGATTCATGGGGTCGCAAAGAATCGGACATGACTGAGTGACAGAACTGAACTGAAGCTTCCAGAACTGTGATAAATAAGTTTCTATTGCTTATTAGCTTCCAGTCTGTAGCAGTTTGTTATAGCAGCCCAAACAGACTAGGACAAGTGCCTTATACAAATGATTTATTTATTTATTTATCTTTAAGTCTTTTTTGGGGGGTATGCCGGGCTGCTTGCGGAATCTTAGTTCACTGAACAGGGATTGCAGCTTAGTTCCCTATGGCAGTGAAAGTGCTAAGTCCTAACCACTGGATCACCAGGGAATTTCCCGAAAAAAATGAGTTAACTTTAATATATTAAGACATAAAGCCCTAAAGAAACACAATGTGCGTGTGTATACTGAAGTTACTTTAAAAATGCCTTTGCTAACAATGCATATACCTATTGCTAATGTACAGTATATTTTATTGAAATTCAGTATCATATTTCTTAAAGGAAATATATGTCTGCCTTATTTTTTCTATTTGGGTGAAAAATGTAGTCAACTGCCTTTTGATCCATGTATAAAAACTGGATATTTTAATGTTAATACATTCATTTTCCAAAGGTGTAGGAAATTTATTAATACATGGTTTGAGATAATGCTGAATATCTGTGGATTTGAATCATCTATTCCAGCTATCTATAGTAAAAATATTCTCACTAAAAATATGCATGTGTTTGAAGCTACATTTACACATATGGAGATATACTTTCTTGTAAGAAATTATTTCTTTTCTCATTGTTAATCCAAATACTCATGTACATAAGTGCACATTTTTTAATAGTCCCCTAGTATACATGGGAATTTCAAGCAAATTTGCCATGCAGATGACATTAAAATATGATTATTATACATAAAAAGTTGAAAGTAATATAAGTTGAGAAGCTAGCAATCTGAGGAAATAAGGACAAAGAGTTACTATTTAGCAAGCATTACAAAAAATTCTATTTCACAGTTTTGGGTAACATTTAGAACAATCTTGGAGAAGGCAATGGCACCCCACTCCAGTACTCTTGCCTGGAAAATCCCATGGATGGAAGAGCCTGGTAGGCTGCAGTACATGAGGTCGCTAAGAGTCGGACATGACTGAGTGACTTCACTTTCAATTTTCACTTTCATGCATTGGAGAAGGAAATGGCAACCCACTCCAGTGTTCTTGCCTGGAGAATCCCAGGGATGGGGGAGCCTGGTGGGAGGCCGTCTATGGGGTCTCACAGAGTCGGACACGACTGAAGCGACTTAGCAGCAGCATCAGCAGAACAATCTTACACACATATTTTTCCTGGGTAATTTCAGTGTAGACTTCTACTCCTGGTATCAGTTTTAGTGATTTAGGTACTAATCTCTGATACTAAGTTTAGCTTATTTATAAGCCATAGTATTGAAGACAACATTTTAATTTATTCATATCAATCTTGTTTCACTTTTCTAGCATCTACATTTTATTTTCCCTATTGTCACTCTGGACAGGTATCTGAGTATTCTATATTTTTTAAGTTTATAGGCTTTTTTTTTTTTTTTTTTTCTTGACATTATGTATTAGTTTCCTAGGGTAAATGTAACAAAGTGCTACTGATCGGGTGGCTTCAAACACAGATTATTTCTCCTACAGTTCTGGTGACGTCCACACTCGAGGCAGCAGGGCCATGCTTTCAGAGTCCTAGGGCAGGACAATGCCTTGCCTCTTCCTGGCTTCTGGTGCCTGCTAGCAAACCCAGACGCATCAGTCCTGTATCTGCCTCCATGGTCATATTGTGTTCCCTTTGTATGACTGTCTCTGTTTCTCTCTCTCTCTCTCTCTTTTTTTTTTTTTCCTATAAGGACACCAGTCATTAGATTACGGCCATTCCTAATATTAACGGACATCATCTTAAGTAATAATGTCTGCAAAGATTCTGTTTCTAAATTAGGTCACATTCTGAGTTTTTAGGTGGACATGAATTTGGGAAGATGCTAATTTAGCCCAGTCTACCCTCTGGCCCCCAATTCATGTCTATCCAGTTTGAAAATCCATTACCCCCTTTCAACTTCACCCCACTGTCATAACCCTATCCAGCATGAACTCTAAGTCCTTAATCTCTTCTAGATATCAACTTGAGAAGTCCAAATATCAGCATCTAAATCAGGTGTGGCATGGTCCATCCTGAGGCAATATTTACTTCTTGCCACATACCTATCAAACTAGAAAACAAGTTGTCTGCTTCTAAAATAGTGGTGGAAGAAGCGTAGGCTAGACATTCTCATTCTGAAAGAGAAATTGGAAAGAATAAGGCATTACTAATCTAAAGGATCTGTGTGGATCACAACAAACTGTGGAAAATTCTTCAAGAGATGGGGATCCCAGAACACCTTACCTGCATCCTGAGAAATCTGTATGCAGGTCAAGAAGCAACAGTTAGAACTGGGCATGGAACAACAGACTGGTTCCAAATAGGGAAAAGAGTATGTAAAGGCTGTTTATTGTCACCCTGCTTATTTAACTCATATGCAGTGTATATCATACACTTTCCAGGGAGCCCTGTCGAACAATGTGGCCTCACCATGGTCATATTATGGGACTTGGCCGGTCTTAGGATCTTGTGCCTGAAAATAGCCTGAGGTGGCTCAGGTAGCAGAGCTAGGGTGCCAGTTCGTTCTCTGGCAGGGACCAGGGCCCTAGGGCCCAGGATAGGAAGGAGACCAAGGAGGCAGCAGCCCTGGAGGGACACCAGTGCTTCCTCTTTGACCCAGCTCTTCCCCTGTGCTGTTCCGTGTTTTCCCACCAGTCTCTGTTGCCAAAGTTGCTGCCCCAGCTATGAATATCTGCTTCTTCCAGAGAAATAAAGTTAGTTTCTATTTTATGTTAAAAAAAAAATGCCGGGCTGGATGAAGCACAAGCTGGAATCAAGATTGCCAGGAGAAATATCAATAACCTTAGATATGCAGATGACACCACCCTTTATGGCAGAAAGTGAAGAAGAACTGAAGAGCCTCTTGATGAAAGTGAAAGAGGAGAGTGAAAAAGTTGGCTTAAAACTCAACATTCAGAAAAAAGATCATGGCATCTGGTCCCATCACTTCAAGGCAAATATTTGGGGAAACAATGGAAACAGTGACAGACTTTATTTTCTTGGTCTCCAAAATCAATGCAGATTTTTACTGCAGCCATGAAATTAAAAGACATTTGCTTCTTGGAAGAAAAGCTAGGACCAACCTAGATAGCATATTAAAAAGCAGAGACATGACATTACTGACAAATATCCATCTGGTCAAAGCTGTGGTTTCTCCAGTAGTCATGTGTAGATGTGAGAGGTGGATGATAAAGAAAGCTGAGCACTGAAGAATTGATGCTTTTGAACTGTGGTGTTGGAGAAGACTCTTGAGAGTCCCTTGGACTTCAAGGAGATCCAACCAGTCCATCCTAAAGGAAATCAGTCCTGAATATTCATTGGAAGGACTGATGCTGAAGCTGAAACTCCAATACTTTGGCCATCTGATGTGAAGAATTGACTCATTGATAAAGACCCTGATGCTGGGCAAGATTGAAGGCAGGAGGAGAAGGGGACAACAGAGGATTAGATGGTTGGATGGCATCACTGACTCGATGGACATGAGTTTGAGCAAGTTCTGGGAGTTGGTGATGGACAGGGAGGCCTGGTGTGCTGCAGTCCATGGGGTTACAAAGAGTCAGACAGACTGAATGACTGAACTGAATCTAAAGGAAGCTGACAACACAGCAGGGGAATTTCCATTAGCTTTCAAGGCCTGAAAGTAATCATCTGTGTTTTTAGTGTGTCTTAATGCTTTGTCCTGACCCTCTGCACTTAGCTCACCCTTCCTGGTCCCCGCATTGGTATCCTCGGAAACCCTGTCCCTGCATTTTATCCCATATCTGTCCCCTTCAGTTCAAATTGCAGTGTTTCTAGTGGAATGTAATTGTCAAAAATATTTGTCTTCTGTGGATGTTGAGGGGATCCATGCCGTTAGATACACATCCATAGATTATTCCTTGATAATCCCATTCCTAATTCTGACTTCTCTTGAGATGATTGAGTGGATCCATCACTTATATGCCAAATATCTGTAGCAAATGACTGTCCACCATTTTCCTTATTTTCAGAGAATGCTATCTGGATGAACAGAGACTTTTCCAAATCAAGTGGTGGTTTCTTTTTGCTTGAAAGTCCATTCCTGTTAATCTCTTTCACATTGTGCTATCACCAGCAAGGAGAAACCAGACCACACCTAATGCACTTTGCTAGGAAATCTCCTCATCTAAATATCCAAGTTCATTGACTTTACATTCTACTTTGCACAGAATAATTTGGCCAGGTTTTCTGCCACTTATAACAACAATTGCCTTCCAGAGTCCGGTAACATTCCCGTATTAGGTCTCACAAGAAGCAACTGTACTGTTTGTACTTCTATCTACATTCTGTTCGTGATAACCACATAGGTTTCCTCTAAGATGACAGATGCTTTCTGTACAGCTCTCCTTGGCTTCTTCCTGAGCTCTCGGCAAAATCACCTTTAATGTCGATATTTCTTCCAGTAGCTTCCTTAAGGCAATTTAAGCTTTTAAAAAAACATAAATTTCAAAACCTTGCATCTTCTATCCGTCACCCAATTCCAAAGTCACTTTTACATTTTTAGGTTATGTGTTAAGAGTAACACCTCACTTCTGGTACCAAAATCATTATTAGTTACCTAAAGCTGTCATAACAAAATACCATGAACTATGTGGCTTAAAATATTAGAAATTTATTCTCTCCCATTTCTGGAGATTAGTGGTCCCAGATCAAGGTATCTGAGGAAGAAAGTGGTAACCCACTCCAGTGTTCTTGCCTGGAAAATCCCATGGACAGTGGAGCCTGGCTCTCTACAGTCTGTGGGGTCGCAAAGAGTGAGACGTGACTGAGCGACTAATCCACCTAAACCAACCAACCAATTATGGTATCATCAGGGCTCTGCTCCCTGATGGCTCTGGAGGAGGACTCTGTCTCTAGCTAGCTTCTGGTGATTGCCAGCAATCTTAGACACAGTACTCCAAACTTAACTTCCATTTTCACCTGGTGTGCCCCCTGTGTGACTGTCCCCCCTGTGTGACTGTCTCTGTGTCTTTTTTTCTTTTTTTCCTAAAGGGACAGCAGAGTTTGGAGTAGGGCCAACTATCATCCAGTATGACCTCATCTTTAATTACATCTTCAAGTACCCTGTTTCCAAAGGTCATAGATTCTGGGTGGTAATGAATATTTGGAGTACAATATCCAACCCAGTGCATAACCTTTAGCTTCTTTATCTCTAATTTGGATGTGGTGCATTTTTCTGAATAAAAAGTCTATACTTTATGTGACTTTGGTTATACTATTTTAAAAATATAAGATATGTTTTGACTATATCTGAAAATTGTTAGATGTTCATTTTTTTTTGATTAAATATTATAGTGCCTTTTATACAGTAAAATGGTCAGTGGATAGAAAAAAGTTAAGTTTGTGGTAGGACTGAAAATTTAAGAGAATCATGTCAAATTTATAAAAGACAAATGAACCTGGTAACAAAGGAAGAATAAATGAAGGTTGTAGACAGTAATTTTTTCTCATCTATCTTCAGCAAGAACTAAATTGTCTTTTCAGAATTTTCAGTTGAGTACATAACAAGATGACTTACAGATTAATTCTTCTTCTTCTTCTAAACAAATACTCTATGTGTTCTGTATTCTCTTCACTGTGCTAAAAATCACAATAGGCATTATTTAAACACGTGCATGAGGCAGACTTATTTTCAGGTGTTTCCATCTGTTGTGGGAATATACTTTAAGAAGAGAGAAACATACACAAATTAAACAGGAAGACAGAAGGGAAAAAAAATGAAACATCTGTAGGGCAACAGGGCAAAAAAAATGTTTGAGCTGCCCATTATTAACTACTCAGTCTGTTTTACATTGGATCCTGAATAATTACCTTGCAGGGGAGGGGCAAACAACAGATGTTGAATAAAGGTTGAAATAAGAAAATGAGATTATTTAGAAAATAAAGCTACTTTGGTCACCGGCAGGCTTTTTTTTTTTTTTTTGTCAGAACTTTTAGGCAGCAATCAGTTTCATATATTAACTGCACATTTCAATAACATTAATGCAAATGAAATGTTCTTTTTTTAGTCTAAGTTGATCAATATATACCTAAGTTAGGTAGAAATTCAGAAAAAGCAAACAAAAACCCCAAAAGCCACACTGCCTTAATTTTATATTTAATAACCTATTTTATGGTGTGTGGAAAAAGAGTAGAAAATGTTATGGAAATGCATATGTTCATCATTAGTACTGTCAGTACATTCTAAAAATCAAAAGTTTCTAGGCAACTGAGTAAAGTGTTAAATATATTACACATAGTCTGTTGTTTCAAGTACCAAATAACATATATTGTGTAACTAACATTAAGGAAAAAAAATGCAATTAAAACTATTAAAGCCTTACTGTCTAGGTATATTGGACAGTTTGCAAGTTTAATTTTGATCCTGCTTTTTACATCTTCTTTATTGAAGAAAAGTTTTTATTTTATTTAGGAAAAATGACTCTATCAGCATCACAAGGTTATTTTCCCTATTGTCCTAGGCATTTGTATAGGTTAATTTGCATGTTTCTATCTCATCTAAACTGAAATACTCCAAACAAGTAATTTCCTTCCAATAAGACTGTCTTTTGTATTTGGGGAAATGCCAATAACCATGTCCATAAAGACTGATCCATCTAGAGAATTGTAATATAAAATTTGAAGTCAGTAGAGAAGGATTCATGATTCTATCGGCCCTATTTTCCAGCTTGGCTTTTCTATTTGTTAACTAAAAATATTTTATTTTTCAAGCATTCCCGACTTTGCTTTCCTTTGCTATCCTCACCCTACACACCATCACAAGTAGACTTCAGTCTGTTGATCTGCCTCCTCCAGGTGAGCAATTTCTTCATCTGCTAGCTTTCTTTCTGTAATCCGAATTTTACTTGTTAAATGATGGCAGTCAGAGGACTAGACACACATACATTATATATACATATATATACACATATATGCTTACACATATATGTATATATATCCAGCAGAGCTTGTAGACTATTTTTAAAGGAAAATAGCATAGTAAATAAGTAATTTATCCAGTGATATCTGCATTGGTACTGTTAGTATACCAGGAGAATCTATCTGATATTAAGGATTGAAAAGAGAATATAAATATTTGTTTATATTGTTGTTCATATTTACTATTCTTATGTGAGTTTAAGTGGCTCAATTCTTAATTATTTAATATAAAAAAATCTACTTGCACTAATTTCACTCAGGAAAGCCTGTAGGTAGGAAGAGCAAAGTAAGAAATTGATGGAATGAAAAGTAGATTGGGACAAGAAAAGGGAACTGATTATTTTCTTTGGATGTTATATGTGGGTATAGAGCAAACTTTCACTGTTTGGCACTGAAGAATTATGCTTTACCTGAGAAACTGGATCCCCAAATTCTTGTTTCCTTTTGGAAAGACAATTTCATTTTGTATTAGATAAGTGTTATTTTGTAGAAATGCTTTAAAGGCTCCTTTACATCTTACCTTGTAAAATGTTTACACATCACACTAATACAGAT
The DNA here is from genome assembly GCF_000754665.1 of Bison bison bison. Taxonomy (NCBI): domain Eukaryota; kingdom Metazoa; phylum Chordata; class Mammalia; order Artiodactyla; family Bovidae; genus Bison; species Bison bison. The sequence continues at coordinate 1,168,439 of NW_011494929.1, forward strand.
TTTTATACATATATATATATATATTTCTGTGCTTGAAAAATATACATGTATGTGATAACAGTATAACTACCACTGTTGTGTTTATTTGTGTAGCTTTACTGATGCCAGAAAAAGATTGCATTATTTTTGCATGGAAATGAATGGAGTTTGGAGAGAAAATTTAAAAAAGGCCTTATCCACAGAACTATAGAGTCAAAAAGTTATATTTGTTCCTGATTTTGGAGGGTGAACTGGAAAGTTTGACAATGTGGATGTACAGACATACTCTCTCTCTCACACACACACACATACACACATCTATAAAAAGTTTTTTTTATTACCCTTAAATAGTTGTGATTTCACATTCATTAAATTGCTATCCACTTGGGTAAAAGAGTTTTATTTTCCAGTTCTGTGAAAATTGAATCAAAGATAATATTTATATCCATAGAGCAGTTCAGTTTGTAAAATGTACATTTCTGTTTGTCATTTTGTGTATTCTTAAAATTCTTTCTCTCTCAGTCTGAGACCCACTTTCTGTTCATGTACGTGGGTGTGCTCCCCGTGCCTGTGTGTGTGGGTGCACACCTGTGCTTTCCATGGCCAGCTTCCAGCTTGAAACATGGAGCCATCTGGGCACTGTGACTGAGCACCAGGAAAACCAGTAGGTGGTGTTACGTGGATTAGACCATTTTTGTTTAATATTCACTAAATGGTTCTTGAAGATTTGTGCCTTTAAGCAAGGCTCCTTCCATTCATTTCCGTCTGGTACAGAAATGCGTTCCTTTATCGTGTGTGCAAAGGGTGCGTGCATAATGGTATGCACAGTTGCTTTTCAGCTGTATTTATTTGTTGATTATTATCGGACATATTGGGGTTATCTTACTATCTCTAACTTATATAGTTCTTTTAGGGTATCAAAATAGTGAAGCTAGTATAAAATTCTTCAATTTAGAACTCAACTGTTGGAGCTCACTGAATGCAATCTTTTCTACTTTTATATACAATATATATATTTCCTTTATTATTCTACTACAATTATTATATGTAATACAATCATCATATATATGTAAGTTATTCAGTAATCAGAATAACTCTCTTTTTGTTTAAATCACTGCCTCCAAAATGTGTGGTTTCTCTCTTTTTTAAAAATATTTACTTATTTGGCTGTGTCAGATCTCAGTTGCGTCATGAGGGACCTTTTGTTGCGACTCACGGACTCTCTGGTTACAGTGCACAGACTTATTTGCTCTTTGGCCATGTGGGACCCTAGTTCTCCAACCAGGAATCGAACCTGCATCCCTTGCATAGAAAGGCAGATTTTTAACCACTGAACCACTGGGAAAGCCCTGAAAGTGTGTGGTTTCTATAGCTACAGCTTTTATGTTTACGCATAATAAGTAGTTCAGTGACCTAACATTAGACTGCATACTTTTAAAAGAAATGCTTAATCTCAAAACACATCATTTATATTTGAAATTTTATGCAAAATTATTTACAGTTATATGTTATTAATAGTAAAATGACCACCTAATAGATAGGAAAGTTCTATTTTTCTGCTTACTCCTAATTTAGAAGTTTCCCAGTGTATAATAGTACTTAATACTATAATCATATTTATAATAATTACCTAGATAATTTTCTTCTGTGATCATGTATATTTTTATTGATTCAATTAATAAACATTAAAACATTTTATTAGAAATTTGCCAAGTTAAATAGTAAAATTTAATTTTAATTTAGCATGGACTTTGTATTTTAATACTAAGTAATATTAGGTTGAGAAACATACTCATCTGAACCTCAAAAATGAAAATAAGTCACCTAAAAATTTAAGTCACCTTATAGCAGAAAGTGAAGAAGAACTAAAGAGTCTCTTGATGAAAGTGTAAGAGGACAGTGAAAAAGTTGGCTTAAAACTCCACATTCAGAAAACTAAGATCATGGCATCTGGGCCCATTACTTCATGGCAAATAGATGGGGAAACAGTGGAAACAGTGTCAGACTTTATTTTGTGGGGCTCCAAAATCACTGCAGATGGTGACTGCAGCCATGAAATTAAGACACTCGCTCCTTGGAAGGAAAGTTATGACCAACCTAGACAGCTTATTAAAAAACAGAGACATTACTTTGCCAACAAAAGTCTGTCTAGTCAAAGCCATGGTTTTTCCAGTAGTCATGTATGGATGTGAGAGTTGGACCATAAAGAAAGCTGAGCTCTGAAGAATTGATGCTTTTGAACTGTGGTGTTGGAGAAGACTCTTGAGTCCCTTGGACAGCAAGGAGATCCAACCAGTCCGTCCTAAAAGAAATCAGTCCTGAGTGTTCGTTGGAAGGACTGATGCTGAAGTGGAAGCTCCAATACTTAGGCCACCTGAAGTGAAGAGCTGACTCATTGGAAAAGACTCTGATGCTGGGAAAGATGCTGGGAGGAGAAGGGGACGACAGAGGATGAGATGGTTGGATGACATCACCGTCTCAAAGGACATGAGTTTGAATAAACTCCGTGAGTTGGTGATGGACAGGAAAGCCTGGTGTGCTGCAGTCCCATGGGGTTGCAAAGAGTAGAAATCGACTGAGCGACTTAACTGAACTGAAAAATTTAAGATTAGAGTCATACTTTCTCAATTCAAGTTTCCTCTCCTTTGAGCAGACAGTTTATATTCCTGACTATGTGTCATGACAGATTGTATTAATACATTCTCCAACTGACTTAAATACTATAATGCTCTAAAGGAATGTTAGAGTTCCATTACAAAATCGCTGCCATTTCCTAAAGATTACAGAGATTTGCTGAAAAAGAATGTGTACAGATTAGACTTGTTAGAATTTGTTTGTTGTTGGTGGTGGTATTGTTGCTTGTTGTTCTTTTTTTGTTTTTCTTTTTTTTTTATGATAGAATTGTCTAGTAAGTGTATTTAGGCCAGATTAAGGAGGGCTTTGAACAACAAACTGAGTAGTTCAGATTATGACTATTTTTTTTTTTCATTATGACCATGGAATTGTTAAGCAGCTACTCAAAAATGACTTTGACAGCACAAAGGATCACTTCTTTCTGAGACTGAGCATACGTATTTTTAAAGGGAAAAGCTCAAATACAGTATGCTCAATTTAAAAAAGACTGTCTCTATGAATTTCTCCTGTGATTTCAATATGGATTTCCTTTTAGATTAGTTTAGATTGCGAGTCTGAAAATAAAATAAGTGCTCATATACTTACAGTTATTTCCCTGTTATTATTATTCAGGCACTTTATGTTTATCATCTCTTCTATGCTTTGGGTTTAGTTGATTATTAATTAAACATCAGAAAATGCTCTCCAAGATAAGAAAGTACTTAAAACACCACTGTAGGCACCTTTTGATGTTTATACTGCATTATGTGTGCATATGTTTCATATCCTTTTAAAACACGTTTTAATCTTTGCTCTGATTCAAGAATAGCTTTTTCCAATAGTGTTTTGATGCTCGGTTTGATTACACATCAGGGTGACCCAGAAGGCCCTGTATCCTCTCTTTCTGTATGTGAGTTTCATACTTTTTTCCCCAATATCTTTGCTTCAGTCTGTTTTAATGATTACAAAATGTTAAAGCTATTACTAGAAAAATGGCCTGTTATTGTCAGTAAAACCCATGATAACATGCATTTATGTATATTTACTCTAGAACATGGATATTGAGTATATTGACTTTGCCTATATATTCATTCTTGGGGTTACCTACTCTTACAGAGTAAAAAACACCAGCTCTGTAAACTTGCAGTTATAGTAAATGTAATAAGAACTAACTTAATGATTTTAGAGCTGTAATTCCGAGAACAGGCTTTATTTAAAATGTCAATTAAAATGTCACTGTCTCTTTTCCTAGTGTTTATATATTTTGAACTATAATAATAGTAGCCATGATAGAGGTAGTATTAGCAACTTTGTGGTAGGAGTTGTTTTAGTATGATGAGGGCACAGTTGTTTTGGTTCAAAAGACCTGTTTGTTTTTCTGAATCTACCTTGACTCTTTATCAAGTTTAATAGTTCTCTTAGAAAGATTTCTCTAACAGGACGCATTTTTGGTGAAAATACATATTTATTGTCATTGTGCATGTGGATACATTCATATTGAGCATATTTAGATTCAATTTATTTTAAATGATTGTAATAAGTAATTTTATAGGAATTATATATATTGATAATCATAGTTTAATCTATTTTCACCAGTTTTAAATCTTAAAAGAAAACATGTTTTGTATTAGTTATTTATTTTTAAAAATTACATTTAAAAGAATACTGACCCAAGACACTCATCTGTTCTTTTGGAACTATGTCCACCTAATTGAAGGTAACGAAACTGAAACTTTAGTTCTATCTCTAGAGTAGAGTTCTATGAATTTAATGAATACATTTTGGAGATCAGAATGTCATTAAAATATAACAGTATTAAAATCTTTTTTAAAAAATCCACCTTCTGGGGCTCCCAAATCCTACTGTCAGGCATTGATTACTAAATAATAAGTAGGAGAGATTAGTTGCATCTGAGTTAACTGTTTTCTGAGAATGCTAAAAATGATACCAATTCTGTTTATTTGTCTCTAGCAATTAAAAACAAACCAATGATAGAAACAAATGAACAGTGAGACTTACACTGGTAAATAGATGTTCATCTGAACAGAAATCAGATAGCAGACAGGACAGAAAAACACTAAAAAGACGATCTTGCTTGCTTCTTACAAAGCATTTAGCTTAACATGCGTGTTTTCATTGACCTTCTTTGCCGAATTACCACTTTGCTAGGAGAACGACTTGAATTTTAGATGTATTCATCCATGTCATCAACAGTGGTGTCATTATCAGAGATACGGTTAGTTACACAGGTGATAAAACAGAAGGAAAATGTCTCTTCCATAGTAGTGTATTTGAATAGTCTTGGGTCTGAAATTCACAGTATTATTTAAGTTGCTAGAAATTTAAATTTGTCCTTGTAAACCAAACAGCTTTTACTAACTACTGCACACCAGAGTGTAGGTTTCTCACTGCATATAAATCAGGAATTTTGGAAGTTGCATTAACCCTTTTAAGAATCTAATATTACAAAGACTTATTAGTTAATTCATATTGATGGAAGCTAGCAGATACACCATAAAACACTGAGGCAGCTACCTTAAATCAAAAGAGAGAAACTGGTACATTTGACCCAACCATGCAGTAGGGAAAAAAAAAAAAAAAAAGACAGAAGAAGAACCTAGGAGAGAAGAAAAAACTTATAGATGCTGACATGTAGGTTTTTGTAGAATACTGTTTTTGTAATTTAAAATTATAAAGAGATAACTATTTAAATATAGATTTTAATGTCAATAACAGTATCATTAGTTTAAAAAATTATCTTAAGTGGAAAATATTCTGACTTCCATGTTTCAGTGCATATATGTCAGGTAGGATTTGTTTGTATTATTGAAAATGGTGCCAATAATAATAAGATAATTCTCAATAATAAATAGATAACTTTGGAATTTTATATAAATATAGTATTTAACAGATCTGATGTTACTTTAAGTACTGTGTATCTCATAGCAAAAGAGAGCTATTATACATAATTTTGTTAGGTCCTGGGATCGTTCTGAAAACTGACATTACATTCTCATAAATGAGCTGAGTAATTTGTAAGGAGTGGTCATCTATATTATAGATAGCCAATAGTATTTGATACTTTTTCAATGTAATCTTCCTTTATATCCATGGTAGCATTCTGTTCAAATTCAGAAGTGAGACTGTTGAGTGTGTTCTCAAAGAATAGAGCATGAAAGAATATACCAGGACCTCAGAGTCTTGATCCTCAATGAGGCAGATAGATTAAAATATAAGAGGCATGGAGTAATGCTTAAAAACTAATACAATAGGAAATTTGAGGCATTATCTTTGTCCAAAATAGAAATGTATTTTGGAAAATATTTTCAGGAATTTTCATTTATTTTTCTAAGTAGCTAGAATAAATTTTGAAATGTTTCTGAGATTTAATATCTGCTTCATTTGTAACATTTTCCTTGCCTTGTTGGAGTATCATTACTTCTCTCCTAGATACCTATAGGAGAAGGCAATGGCACCCTACTCCAGTACTCTTGCCTGGAAAATCCCATGGATGGAGGAGCCTGGTGGGCTGCAGTCCATGGGGTCACTAAGAATCGGACACGACTGAGCAACTTCACTTTCACTTTTTGCTTTTATGCATTGGAGAAGGAAATGGCAACCCACTCCAGT
>NW_011494929.1:1174760-1175182 GCF_000754665.1 Bison bison bison
AATGTAAAAAGCCAGGCTGGATGAAGCACAAGCTGGAATCAAGATTGCCAGGAGAAATATCAATAACCTCAGATATGCAGATGACACCACCCTTATGGCAGAAAGTGAAGAACTAAAGAGTGTCTTGATGAAAGTGAAAGAAGAGAGTCAAAAAGTTGGCTTAAAGCTCAACATTCAGAAAACTAAGATCATGCCATTTGGTCCCATCACTTCATGGGAAATAAATGGAGAAACAGTGGAACAATGGCAGACTTTATTTTTTGGGGCTCCAACATCACTGCAGATGGTGACTGCAGCAATGAAATAAAAAGACAGTTCCTCCTTGGAAGAAAATTTATGACCAACCTAGACAGCATATTAAAAAGCAGAGACATTACTTTGCCAACAAATGTCTGTCTAGTCAAGGCTATGGTTTTTCCAGT
>NW_011494929.1:1175282-1175788 GCF_000754665.1 Bison bison bison
GCCTGGTGGGCTGCAGTCCATGGGGTCACTAAGAATCGGACACGACTGAGCAACTTCACTTTCACTTTTTGCTTTTATGCATTGGAGAAGGAAATGGCAACCCACTCCAGTGTTCTTACCTAGAGAATTCCAGGGATGGGGTAGCCAGGTAGGCTGCTGTCTATGGGGTCGCACAGAGTCGGAGAGGACTGAAGCAACTTAGCAGCAGCAGATACCTATAATGATCTTATTTCTTCTAGCCCTTCTGTCTTCTGACCTTCCAGAATACTTAATCTTCCTGATATGGGATCATATGCAATCTTATGGTTGGTTAATAAATAGCAGTTAGAACTGAACATGGAACAACAGACTGGTTCCAAATTGGGAAAGGAGTACATCAAGGCTGTATATTGTCACCTTGCTTATTTAACTTATATGCAGAGTACATCATGTAAAATGCCAGGCTGGATGAAGCACAAGCTGGAATCAAGATTGCCAGGAGAAATATCAATAACCTCAGATATGCA
>NW_011494929.1:1175888-1179810 GCF_000754665.1 Bison bison bison
GGAAGAAAAGTTATGACCAACCTAGACAGCATATTAAAAAGCAGAGACATTACTTTGCCAACAAATGTCTGTCTAGTCAAGGCTATGGTTTTTCCAGTAGTCATGTATGGATGTGAGAGTTGGACTATAAAGAAAGCTGAGCACCCAAGAATTGATGCTTTTGAACTGTGGTTTGGAGAAGATTCTTGAGAGTCCTTTGGACTGCAAGGAGATCACCAGTCAATCCTAAAGGAAATCAGTCCTAAATATTCATTGGAAGGACTGATGCTGAAGCTGAAACTCCAATTCTTTGGCCACCTGGTGAGAAAAACCGACTCATTGGAAAAGATTATGATGCTGGGAAAGATCGAAGGCGGGAGGAGAAGGTGACGACAGAGGATGAGATGGTTGGATGACATCACCGACTCAATGGGCATGAATTTGAGTAAACTCCAGGAGCTGGTGATGGATAGGGAGGCCTGGCGTGCTGCGGTCTAGGGGATCGCAGAGTCAGACATGACTGAGCGAATGAACTGAACTAAATAATAACAGCAAATTTGAGAAAGCAGGAAGAGAGATAAAGTAGATATAGGAAGAAAAAGATATTTTCTAATTCAGAATTATGAAATGCAGGATTTATATTGTTAATATAAATATCTGTTGACTCATCACACATTAAGGCTTTCTTTAGTTTAGAAGTGGGATGTAAGCAGATTGGGGTAGCCCTGGAGTTGGAATGATGGTGCCAGAGTCATGCCAGGTCCTTGGTGCTCTGTTGGAAACATATCCTGGTTGCAGCCAAAATGCTATATGTTTCCAGAAGTAGTGTTGATTTGAATACTACTTGCCCTGTGGCCATCCCAATTTTTTATATTCATAACTGTTGCTGAGGAGTGTTCCAATAGAGCTCCTAGAAATCTGGTCCATGCAGTAAACTGCTCAGATACTTACATTAGGCTCCATGGCCTGCTGCACTAAATTTGGTCCTTTATTCACAGCTTTGCCACTTTCTTTTAAATTCTAGCCAATTTTTCCTTTGTAATTTTATTTTTGGTATTACAGTCTATGTCCTTCCACCTATGCAGCTGGTCTCTCATTATCCCGTGAAGTGCACATTTCTCTGTGATGACTGTTGCACGTTCTGCTATCTTTACCTAGATCACCCTCTCCCTACTCTCCACCATCTGTTGAAACCATGATCATCTTTTGAGTTGCACATCAAGCACTATCTCTTGTACAAAGCCTTTCACAATATTACAGTCTATGCTTTTCTCTGCATTTCTGTCATTTGTTTTCCTATCAGTTCAGTCAGTTCAGTCGCTCAGTCATGTCCGACTCTGAGACCCCATGAACTGCAGCACACTAGGCCTCCCTGTCCATCACCAATTCCTGGAGTTTACCCAAATTCATGTCCATTGAGTTGGTGATGCCTTCCAACCATCTCATCCTCTGTTGTCCCTTTCTCCTCCTGCCCCCAATCCCTCCCAGCATCAAGGTCTTTTCCAGTGAGTCAGCTCTTCTCATCAGGTGGTCAAAGTATTGGAGTTTCAGCTTCAGCGTCAGTCCTTCCAATGAACACCCAGGACTGATCTCCTTTAGGATGGACTGGTTGGATCTCCTTGCAGTCCAAGGGACTCTCAAGAGTCTTGTCTTCCCATAACATATATGTCTTCCTATAACATAGTTTAAATTATAATTGCTCATGAATTATTTTCCCTATCCTAATTTCAAATCAAGTTTCTAGCTTCCAGTCAAAGTGTAAACTCCTTGGTGAAAAGATAAAGCCTTCCAGACAGGTGAATTTTAGAGGTGGATAAATATGCATTCATTTAGCACACAGCTTTACTTGACATAACACCTATTCCACAAAATTCTATCGAAGATGCCTTTGCTTAAAAACTTCCAATGCACAAAGCTGGTGTTTAGTTCATTCTTACCTTATGAATGATTGAATATACTTTTTTTTTTTTGACTGCTGAATCACACACATCTACTACTCTCACTGAATTTGAGCTGTCTTTAATCTGGTGGAGCATTTGAGTTATATTGTTTCCCTTGAGAGGTCATGTCAGAGTCCTTTATTCAAAAAACAAAAGTAAAAACAAACAAACAAACACACAAACAAACAAAAAGCCTTGTTCCAGTTACTATAGAATTGAGCTTCAGAGTCAGTTCTCCTCAGGGTACCTGTTAAGAAAGAGATGGCCCCATTTATCTGTAACTTTACTTCCAGGGTTCTGCTTCTGCCCCAGGTGATGACTGCATCTCCGGGATGGGATCAGGGGAGGGGAGCAGCTATGTTTTGAAAGTTAATTCAGAACAGTGTGCCACAAGACACAGTTACATTTGTGCCACAGGTTCCCAATGCATGGTCTAGACCCTCATTTTTTGATTTTTAATTTCTGGTGCTTCCATATCAGATTTCCTATAAGGAAATAAAATCCTTTTGCTTTTATCCCTTAATATATGTTCCCCTTTAATTTCTTTTTTCTTCATCTCAGAGCATTATCTGTGATTGTCAACATTTATACCAGAAAATTCATTCTGGGAGACCTATTATTATGTCCAAAGGGTCACAAACACTCGAAACCATCCCTGAAGCTGTCCAGGTGCATTGAATAGTAATATGAATACTCCAGGCACTCCAGATACCCAGATTCAATTGCATTCAGTTGAATGTGATATAGATCAGTGGTTTCTGGTGTCTGAATGCAGCCGGGACAATACATTCTGAAACATTGTATGATGCAAGTGCTCACCAGAGGACTGGTACTTCAAAGCTATAGTGGTTTTGACTATTTGTTAGCATTATACCAACTTCCTCTTCAAAATGTGCTCTCTGCCTATCAAAAGCAAATAAATGACATTTAACAACTGAGGTCAAATCTGGAAGCCAAATTGGCAGTACACCCACCTAAAATATATATGTTTATCTCATAGTATTTTTATTTTATGAACTATGTTCCTAAATCCAGGAAACAATTTAATTCCTGGAGTCTATACACAATGTTATATCATGATATATCACTGGCAAAATGTAACAAGCATCCTCAGGAAATGAGCAAACGAGCATGTTGTAATGATACATGATTTACATTAAAAAGCAAAAGAAGCAAAAACACATCCCACATCTATGCATTTGTATATCAGTTATTTGATGAGTAGAACAACCTAGATCACTGTGCACAAGTGAGAAACAGGGGAAATACAAGGCAATAGATGAAAGATCACTTAGCTAAAGAAAAGTGACTGTTCTCTGATGCCACAGTTTCCCCCTTTTCTTCCCTGAATAAGGGATACACCAAGCGTATTAAAAATTGTGCTAAAATTAATCCTGGCAGTCATGTGAACACTAGCAGAAAAAAAAGTGTGATAAAATTATTAGGATACTCCTTTTTTTTTCCCTGACACAGAGAAAGATGTTTTGAGACAACTTTCTAACACTGCCTTGGGAAATAATATTGAAACTGGAATTTTTAGCCACTTCATAGTTAGATGGAGGGAAATCAGAAGGTTTATTTTTAACTAATGTGCTAGTAAATGGAACATAGAAATCATAAATGAAAATAATTGAATGAATAGATTGTTAAAGTGCTATTTATATGGAATGACTCACCCTATCATCGTAACAAGTGTAAGGAGTTTACAGGATGGTAAAGGGAAATAAAGATTGCAGGAAGAAATATCAATAACCACAGATGTGCAGATGACACCACCCTTATGGCAGAAAGTGAAGAGGAACTAAAAAGCCTCTTGATGAAAGTGAAAGTGGAGAGTGAAAAAGTTGGCTTAAAGCTCAACATTCAGAAAACAAAGATCATGGCATCCGGTCCCATCATTTCATGGGAAATAGATGGGGAAACAGTGGAAACAGTGTCAGGCTTTACTTTTCTGGGCTCCAAAATCACTGCAGATGGTGACTGCAGCCATGAAATTAAAAGAC
>NW_011494929.1:1180037-1181534 GCF_000754665.1 Bison bison bison
AAGAGATCCAACCAGTCCATTCTGAAGATCAGCCCTGGGATTTCTTTGGAAGGAATGATGCTAAAGCTGAAACTCCAGTACTTTGGCCACCTCATGCGAAGAGTTGACTCATTGGAAAAGACTCTGATGCTGGGAGGGATTGGGGGCAGGAGGAGAAGGGGACGACAGAGGATGAGATGGCTGCATGGCATCACTGACTCGATGGACGTGAGTCTGGGTGAACTCCGGGAGTTGGTGATGGACAGGGAGGCCTGGCGTGCTGCGATTCATGGGGTGGCAAAGAGTCGGACACCACTGAGCGATTGAACTGAACTGAACTGAAAGGGAAATAAGTGAATAATCATCAACATTGTCAAAAAAGCAGAGAATGGTTTATGGTAGAAAGCTGTCGGTTCATAGGATGTTATGAATTGTGTCAATTTACTGAAAGATACATTTTATTTGAGGTTATTGAACTGTATTCTGACTAGAATTTTAGTTAGTATTCTTGTTTTGTATTGGTATTTAGTACTGGTATTTTAGTGTTGGTGTTTTTTCTGTTGGAATGTATTTGGATTAATTGTAATTTGTTGTGTTCATAGAGAAGTGTGCATCCTTGTGTGAAATTGTCTGTATGTGTGTGTGTGTGTGTGTGTTTGTGCTGAAGAAAGAAAAAAACAGCAAAGCAAGATGTGGTTACATCATTAAAAACTTTCAGTAGAAAACTGGTATATATGAACTGTCTGTCTAAGGTTCTGGTTTGTCATTGTTTACTGGCAGATAATCTGTGAGAGGGGTCAATTTAGATTCTGCAGAGTTCATCTCCAGAACACTTGGGCCAGCCACGAATATAGATGGGTGCCAGCTCCCTGCTTTCCCAGACAGCTAATTAGATGTTATGAAAGCTTACATTGGTGAAAGAAGGTCAACTGAGAAGTGAAGTCGCTCAGTCCTGTCCAGTTCTTTGCGACCCCTTGGACTGTAGCCCACCAGGCTCCTCCATCCATGGGATTTTCCAGGCAAGAATACTGGAGTGGGTTGCCATTTCCTTCTCCAGGGGATCTTCCTGACCCAGGGGTCGAACCTAGGTCACCCGCATTGCAGGCAGACTTGCAGGCAGACGCTTTACCATCTGAGTCACCAGGGAAGCTCGAAAGAAGGTAAACTAGAAATAAAAAAGAAAACTGAGAACAAATGAAAAATGAACTTCCATTTATAGAGTTGTCTACTTGGAAACAATTCTAATTTTAAGATGCTGTTAGAAACAGGAGCAACCACGACACTAACAGAAGAGCACTCTTCCTATTTAAAGCTATTTACAAAACAGAAATAAAACTATTCTGTTGACAGTTACGAAGCACAGAAAACTCTCTCAAATGGCCTTCCCCCACAACCACAGCCCTTCAGAGCTTCCTTAATGTTCTGATTTATGGATTTTGCTTTTCAGATTTCTGTGACAGAGACTTCATTTCATCATTATAAAAAATAAATCAGATGCGTATGTGAGACTCCTATTCC
>NW_011494929.1:1181634-1213826 GCF_000754665.1 Bison bison bison
ATTCCAGAAATAATATGCATGTTTTCAGATGTACAAATATGTGGGCTCCAGAGGCAGCAGGCAAAGCTGAAACTAAGGGGAGGAAACCCTTTTATGTTTTCTAATATTTCCCTAAGTGTTAACAAATTAGTTGCTAATATCTCTCTTTGGGCGGTGTGGTATAATGCTTTGAAGACAGGGAAAATAAGCTTATCTTATAATTTACTTCTTGAGTGATACAGATTAAAATAAAGAGATAGATTTACTCTGAAGTAAGAAATTTTATGGACTGGTTCCTCAATATATTTCCTTTGCGGTGAACACTACAGAATCACAACACGCAAGGATTTTTTTTCCTCTGACTTTTCCCAAAACAACTATATTCAACATATGCCCTTTAATCTTTAATAATCCTTGCTGGCTTAAATAGTGCTTTGACTTCAAATTTTAGTCTTATACATAGCGGTTGTTGGCACCTCTTACCCATCTTGAAATGGCTGTGCACTCTTAATGATGTAGTGACATCACAGTGTTAAGATCACGTTATGAACATTAAGTTCTGGTAACCTTTGTGGAAGATTGCTAAAATCCAATACTTTGGGGACAGATAATTTCATATATTACCTAAATCTTTTTTCCTCACACATATGTAACTTTCACAGTGACTGTTCCTTTGAAGGTATATTTTGGCAGAAAATGATTGCTTGCCTAATATCTTTAAGATTAAGTTGTTAAACAGCTTAGTCTAGGTTTAAAAAAAGATCGAAAGAGCTTTCAGATTTGTCAGCCAATATGAATATGCAAATTTCAAACATCTTTATTTCTAAATCAATTTGAATTATATAAAATTTTAAAATCAGTAGTCAAGTTGTTTATTCAGTCAGAGATTTCACACTTAGTTGAAGGGAAAAGGAAAGATTAAAATGTTGTTTATTGGTGATTTTAAATAAAAATATTTATGCATGTAAATTATATATAATGTTTTGTAAATTATAAAAATGTTCATATATATATGCTTATAGACATATGTCTTTTATATTACTAATACATAACTTTTATATTACTAATATGTAACTTTTACTAATATACAACTTTTCTGTGCATTTCATTCATTCATCTGTATTTTTCTTATGGTAGTTACTGATTTTTAATTTTCAGGGATACATTGGAAATGCATTTGGGTTTTAAAACTTTGTTTGGACTATCTGCTGGAGTAAGCTCAATTTTATTACACACATACAAATAGAGATTTGTACGTGTGTGTGTGTAGTTTATGGTGGCAGCTGAATTGCAAGTACTTCTAGTAATTTGAGTGACTATATCTTTTAAAAAAAAAATCATATAAATTAAAATTGACCTAATTAAGATGACTATGTTTAGCTCCCTCCCCTTGGGATCTTAAATAATAGCAGATGTGACTATAGTCGTAAAGAAAGTGCTACTTGCTCAGCCATTTCCAACTCTTTGTGACCCCATGGACTGTAGCCCACTAGACTCCTCTGTGCATGGAATTCTCCAGACAAGAATACTAAAGTGGGTAGCCTTTCCCTTCTCCAGGAGATCTTCGCAACCCAGGGATTGAACCCAGTTCTCTTGCACTGCAGATAGATTCTTTACCATCTGAGCCACTAGAGAAGTCCATAGTAGTATAGGAAGTGATTCTTAATAGTAAACAAGAATTTAAATGTATGCAGGTGTCACATGGTCCTTCAGATAACTATTCATTTAAAAGATTAGGCACTGTAAACTTTCTCTATAGACAGAACTGCCCATATTTCCAGCTGTTGGACTTCAGAGTGGTTTTCACTTTGCAATATAAACATGCTTACCTCTCGGTTACTCTCATCTGTATACTTTTTCGATTATCCGATCTTTCTTGGCAAAGGGTGATTTTGTGAAAGAGTTATCATGTTATATTGAGGAAAGGACAAAAAATAGGGTAAATTATTTCTTTGTAATACCAGATTGGCCCAGAAAAAAAAAGTGAATCTTGGATCAAAGTTCTCTAAGTTTGTTTTCTGTCCAGGATCCCTACATTTTTTTTTTTTTTTTTGATGCAAATATCTAAACTCTGTAGATAGTGGCTGCCTATATAACTTGCTTCTTTTTTCATTTTTATAGTTCATAATTCAACATATCTATTCTGGAATTCATTTCCCCAAGGTACAGAAAGAAGTTTTATCATCTGCCTCTAAGGCTCTAGAGCTGGAGAAAATCCTCCATGTTATTATCCTTTATTATACACACTTAGTTTATTGAGGGGATTTTAAAAATTATAATAGAAGGTGTGCATAGCAAAAATACTCCCAATATGACTCCTCTTCCCTTAAGCCTCTAATTCCTCCCTCCATCCCTCTCTCCTCTCACTTAGCATTCCTTCTTCCCTCTCTATTTCTTTTTGTCTTGCTGGTCATTTTTTTTTTTTTTTTCTTTTTCTGGTCTAGCTGGTCATTCTTTATTTACTACCAATGTCTCTTTTATGTACCAACCTAATCATCTATTTATTTATGTTACTTCAGAAATAATTTTACTTTCTCATAAATTAGTTGACCCTTGTCAATTATAATTCACTTTCTGCTCATAGTTTCTGCTGTTTATACAAAAGTGTCCATTTAATTTTCTTCACCATCTGTGAACTGCTGCTATCAAGTCTATTGCTCAGTCGTGTCCGACTCTTTGCGACCCCATGGACTATACAGCCCATGGAATTCTCCAGGCCAGAACACTGGAGTGGGTAGCGGTTCCCTTCTCCAGGGAATCTTCCCAACCCAGGGATTGAACCCAGGTCTCCCACACAGAACACAGATTCTTTACCAGCTGAGCCACCAAGGAAGCCCAAAAGTGAAGCTGATTCCTCCCACTTTCCAACCGGAGACCTTGCACATGTTAGGGGAACATGATAACCGCTAAACTGGGGAAACCACAGAGTTGTGGTTTCCTTAGTGTAGTGGCTGCTATCAAAATTACAGTCTAATCCCAAGGTGAACAGCATATAATGTATCATTATCAGTACTCGAAATTTTCTCGCTCGGTTGTGACATGAAGTTGAGTAGTAAAACTGCAGAGTTTATGTTGATAGTTTCAGATTCAAGGTTGATTTATACTTTTATACATCTGCATTATTCTATCTTTTTCACTCTCTTCTTAAATTCATATTGAATTCATTCAGAGCTGGGCTATCCAAATTGCTGAAACTGAGACCATTCAATATTGAAAAATAAAACTATGTTAGTGTATTTCAAAGACAGCGTATGGGTTGTAAATGGTTTTTAAAAATCACAACTCTAAAAGATATAGAAATATTACCAAGTGAAATGGATGGTTAAGTTTTTCACTGGATCTTTGAAGAATAAAATTAGTTGAGTGAAATGATACATATGTTTTTTTCTAAAACTTACTGACACAGGTATAATATTGATGATTTACTTTCAGAATACATAAACAGATACCTGATATTAAACATTTTTGATATCCTGTTGTTTAAACCTTACTCTACTTTAAATCTGCACAGGGAGGCTTTCCAGAAAATTTTCTAGCTTCTTCTGCTTCTGTTTGTGTCCATCTGTCTGACAACCTTTCAAATCATAGAAAGTATTTGAGTTTGTGAGTAGATAGTAGATAGTTTAGTTTGAGACTACATTTTAGCATTCTTGACTGCGTTACCTAATAAGCTTAACATATTCTTTTCACTGCTTAGGTAAATGTATTTTAAGAAGAAAGACAATTAAAATAGAGAAAAGCTACCTAGATACTTCTTTTTAACATTTCATGTGTGCATGATACATGCTACGAAACATCATAGAATTTTTGTTCTGTCAAAACACCATTTTGATTCCTTTCTAAGAGTTTAGTTTCATAGAAAATTATTTTATCCTAAAATCTTTTGAGTAAATTAAGTTGTGGTTTATATTTTTTTCTTTTTGGATAAGGAATTATTTATGTGTTTTAAATACAAACAGATTTTGTATATGACTTTTAAATGTAACTGTATAAATTTATCAGTGCTGTTAAATTTGCTGATTTTTCCCTTGCACATAGGACACTATATATTATAGAGATCCTCTTGCATCAATTAAATGGTAATCCCAAGAGTTCCCAAATGTGTAGGGAATTCTATTCCCATCACATGGAGTTAAATTGTAAATATCCTCTCCTGAAAAAAAAACCCGTGTTTTAAAAAGGATCATTAAACATAAGGTGGACAATCATTTGCTGATGAAAGGGAAAACTGGGAAGATATAGTTCAAAGTTATAGCTTAAAATGTTGAATTCATGGACTGTTGTCATAGTGAAGGAATTTTCTTTCATATTTTCTTGTTCAGCATCTTTGAAACAGTGGTAATTAAAAGAATGGTTTATTTAGATTATCTACATGTTATTGTGAAAGAGAAGCAAAATTCTCCCAGAGCATTACTGTTTACAAAATCAAGATTTTTCATTCATTCTGAACTATATCTGTTGACTAAATCCATTTTCACTTACTTACACCAAAAACAAAACAAACAAAAAAAATTGAAGTGAGGAAACCTGATTATGTGATTCATCTGCAAATCTACTACAATAGGACTATGTACATTTTTGACAAGGTTGTTTATAACATATTTGGATAGAAAATTCTATTTGCTACTTTCAGTAGGAAAAGTAGGCTTTTAAAGGAAAAGTTTTATTTCATGACTGTTACCAAAATAACAATTACAAGCAAAATAGGGATAAAACATGGAAAAAAAGAAAAAAAAACAGGTTAGGACTTGGTATGGAAGTTTGCAATTCAGTTTCTGTACTGTTATTTGATTTGAAAAATTAATCCTGGTAATCCTTCTTGAAGTTTCCTGTTTCCAGGATGGGTTATACAGAACAAAGACTAACTGATATCCCCAGGAGATTAGTTTACAGTGATGTTCTATTCTACTGAGAATGAGTCTCCAGTGGCCACTTTTTACTTCTTTCCAGGCTATGGGAATTCGTTAATATCTAGAGAATAGACTTAAATAAAACCATTGTCTCAACCAGCAGGTTTATGCAACCATCCTGAAATGTTTTAATTATTGTTTTCTTTTCTTTTTAATTAAGAGACCAGAGGTCAAGCAAACCCAGGGAGAGCGGATCACAGTCTCAGTAGCAATATAAAGGCAACCCTAGTGATTGGCTTTGCTGTCTTTCTTTTGTTTTGCAGAATCGGAAGAGTGTGTTAATTGCACAGATGAATGCCGAGTGCTTGGTCATTCTGACAGGTGCTGGATGCCACAGTTCCCTGCAACCAATCAGGCTGAAAATGCAGATTACCGCACAAATCTCTTTGTACCCACAGTTGAAGCTAATGTTGAGACTGAGACTTACGAAACTGTGAATCCCACTGGGAAAAAGACTTTTTGTACATTTGGAAAAGACAAGCGAGAGCACACGATTCTCATTGCCAATGTGAAACCTTATTTAAAAGCCAAACGTGCCCTGAGCCCTCTCCTCCAAGAGGTCCCTTCAGCATCAAGCAGCCCGACCAAGGCATGCATTGAGCCTTGCACTTCCACAAAAGGCTCCTTGGATGGTTGCGAAGCAAAGCCAGGAGCCCTGGCCGAGGCGAGCGGCCAGTACTTGCCCACTGACAGTCAGTATCTGTCCCCCAGCAAGCAACCAAGAGACCCTCCCTTCCTGGCTTCTGAGCAGATGGCAAGGGTCTTCGCAGATGTGCATTCAAGAGCCAGCCGGGATTCCAACGAGATGGGCACCGTCTTGGAGCAACTTGACCACCCCAGCCAGGATCTGGGCAGAGAGTCGGTGGATGCAGAGGAAGTCGTGAGGGAAATCGACAAGCTTCTGCAGGACTGCCGGGGAAATGACCCTGTGGCTGTGAGAAAGTGAAAAAGAACAAAAGGCATTGGCATCTTCCTGTTTCTTCTTTTGATTGAAAAATGATCCCTCCTGGTGACAACCCCATTGTACAGGGATGAAGAAAGACCGATGCTGCTTTCAGGCTCTTAGTGAACATCTGAAGTGCCCACGAGTACATTCTTTCCACTGCTGTTTCTTTTTCAGAGATAATGATGGATTTTTCTGACCAGACTTATATTAGGACAGAATTAAGGATGCTCAAAGAGGAAAGACAAACAGAAAAGAAAAAGGAGAGGAGATAAAAGAGGATGATGAAGCAAGTTACCTTTTGACAATCTGTTAGGAAGGTATGCAGTGTGAGAATGGAAGAATTTTTCTGATTGCTCTAAGACTGTCCTCCATGGTTTATGCTGACTTAACTGTTTACCTATAAACCCCATACAAAGCAGGGTCATAATTTTTGATCTGTGGTAGAATTTCTAGCAGTCACCACAGGCTTCTACTGAACGTCCCGAGAAGACCTTGCAGTAGTCCAAGCTACACCAAACATTAACACATATTTGTGGTAAACATTTCTGTATAAAGTTACCTGCCACACATATAAACACAGAGAACATTCCATATCATTAGTCGAGAAAAAAATTAAAAACTGGGTCATTTGTAAAACACCTCATGTCGTATAAAAGTTAAATGTAAAAAGATATATTCCATTTTGTCCTGCACACACAGACTAATTCACTTCATGAAAGGAGAAGAAAATTTAAAGGTTTAAAATGCCTCTTTAGCATTTTAGTGTCCAACAAACATACACATAACAATGGATATGTTTTAAATTTGCTCTAGAAAAGATCTGAAAAATAGTTACCATTGAGCGCTGATATTCAGAGACAATTAACATGATTGATATGTTTTATTCATTTGTGGACACTAAAATAGCTCAGGAACGTGAAAATGTTTTAGACATACACAAATCACATGACCATTTAAATGTGCAAATGTAAGAAAATTAAATGTGTTTACATCAAATGACATATTTTTATTGATTTATTGCAGATTCAGTGCATATGAGCCAAATTGTTGAGTGTATAAGAGCTATATTGTGTATTTTATTAAATTAATATATAGTTGTGTTGCAAAAATATTTGGGCTTATATTGTAAATGGCAAGTGTTGCCTCGGTAGCTGTCGAACTCTATGAGTTTTGTTTTTTCCTGCTTCCTTTTCCCCATGGAGTGTTGGAAGCAGTGCCTCAGAGCAAAGTCTCTTGTTTAATGTATAGTCTACCAAGTACTACAGTACATAATCTGTTCAAAATGTGTTTGAGTGAGCTGATGGAGCTAACTGAAAGGTCAGAAAATACATCTGTCAGTCATGGTTATGTGCAAGTCCTTTGTGGAAGCTTTTATTAAAGTCATGCTAAATCACAAGAATTACATTTGTACCAATACCTGAAACTTCTTCATGTTTTTCAATAACTTCCAGCTTCTGCCTATGTAGATATCATACTGTTGATTGGTTCTCAAAAGTATCCTAAGTGGTTCAAGATGTGTGTTCCCATTATATTTCAAAACCATGCAAAATGCTTTAATGCATGTGTGGTACCAGCACTGGTTACTTGCATTGTGTAGTGTTTTACAAGAGGTCTTGGTCTTAACAAAAGGTTTGCCTTTTTTTTTTCAGTGCTCTTTTGCCTCTTTTTATCGCTGTCCTTTGAGAACAATACACCTTCTATTCCTTCATTTTGTTGCACCTTTCCTTGTGACATTTAGCAAGTTTTAAACTTACTTCCATATGAGGCTAGGAAACCTCAAATTTCAGGAATTGGGAAAAAGTAAAATTAGCACTTGCAGAAGTAGCAGCAGATGGGAAAATGCCTTGATTGACATTTTCCTTCAGCGTTTAAAAATTTTGGCATTTTACAGCTTCATGACAAACAGTTTCCAGCCCATACCTTAGAATATGTGGTGCTGAGTTAAATAAAGGCTGTTTGTGCACTGGAGCAGAAAAATGCATTATTTGCAAACTGGTGGAGAATTCTGTGCCTTCTTTCCTGGCCACCAAGCCAGTGTAGTAACAGCGTAAATGTCATAAAATACTTATATCAAAAACAAAAGCAAAAACAAACACAGAGGTGAATTCAGTTTTGTAATTTTAAACCTCGAAAAATCCAACTGAAAAGATTTCCATCCAATGCTGTCAAGATTTGAGACTGTACCTCGTTTGCAGAACTGCTTTGAAAGGGAAGAGTGGACAACTCCCATCAGCCTTATTCTCTTGAGAACTGTATTTGGTTCCTAGTAACAGCCTTTCCAAAGCTCTACTCTTGGTTTTTATTATTCATAAATGTTTAAATTAGAAAAGAAAGGATCTTGTACGTGTGAAACTTAATTGACTCTCTATATTTTGGACAATTTATGTATCTGAAATGTGTCGTCTCTGTTATATGATGTTATTTTTTGCCAGGAGACTACAGGTTGATTTAGCTTGATAGCTGCGATTTGATGGAAAACTGATTTCCATTTAGTCTTACCAAGTGTTGCCTCTCTCTTACTAGACAATAGCCAAGTAGTAAAATCTAAGGCAGTATGTAAATGAAATCAACAAAGAGAGTAGGGTTTATTTTTAAAATGTTCTTAATGGTGAGTAACCAGTTGTTCAATTTATTAAAAGTGTCTGAAGACATTAAAACACTATCAGATTTTAAGAATTGGTTGTGCCAATGTGTGAGGGATTACCTTTAGGCTCTCTGTCACCAGTGATTTACTAGCATTAGCTGTTTAACACATTATCTGTATTTAGTAGTGATTATTTATTTACCAGTTGGTGGTAATTCAGCAGTCAGGACTCTAAGCTTTTATAGTTAGGTTGAAGGGAATCTTGCTTTTATTCATTTGGCTGGCAAATGCCTTTATCACAGACCTCTGGTGCTTGGCTTCCATGGAAGTCTCTGAGATGCCAAAATTACCCCTTTGGGGAGCAACTTGCTCCAAGGGGTGATGCAGTGATATTTCAAGGGGTTTTTGTCACAATTCAGAATGTGAAAAATTATCTTAATTCACATGCTCCAATTACTAGCCCCTCAAAAAAATCCCCCACATTCAAAATAAATAAAAATACTTTGTCTTTTAGGTCCTTGAATAACTGTATCAAGCACAGAAAAAGTATCTATAGAATTTTTCATAAGAAAGTCAAAGTTCTAAAAATTGTTTACTGATGAACTAAAAAAAGTACCAGTAACAAAACAATGTTTCCATTAAATGTTAATGTGTTAATGATAAAAGATCTTTTCATCAAAATTAAAAGTAGTGAGAATCAGTGTTAGTTGTATCTATACCAAAGTAAACATAAAAAAGACATATCACACAATTTCAAAGAATGCTTTCATTTTATTTCTTAACCTGGCATACTTAATCCTTACTGCAGGCAATATGCAAATATTGGCTCACTACTCCATAAATTAATTGAATTCCCGGTTGGGAAATTGACTTGTTTTGTTTTTCTAAATTAGCTGAGATCTTGTAAAACATGACTTCCCTTTAAAGGATCTAAGTACTGCTCAATTTAAAAAATGATACCATAAAAAAGAAAAAAAGTAATGTCGTGATGGAGCAGTATGCTTTATTAGAACCAGGTTAAAAGCTGTTTGTTGCCTAATGGAGTAGAAGTTGCTGAGGTCAACAAGTAGACTGAGATTTGGCATAATATATGCCCACTCATTATTGTCTAATTATATTCTTTTGACAACACACAACACTTACCGGAGCATTAATTCAAATGAGGGTTTTGGCTATCAAGATGTGTTGATTCGAAATGTAATTGAATGAGACCTGAATAAAGTCTGACTTTCCTGGCTCCAGTGTTTCGTAGGTTGGCTATCCCCATTTATCAGCCCCATCACTCCACAAGGTTCTTAGCTGCACCAAGTGATTGGTGAACAAGGACAACAACAGAGCAGCATACATTGTATGGATCTATCTCAACGCTATTGTTTAATGGCTGTGTTTAATGTGACCTATCTGGAAAATGAGGACTCTGAATAAAAAGCTATTACTAATACTGGTGTTGCCTTCCCTTGCATTCTCTAATACACTGTGTACCGCAGGGACCCTGATCATAATTATTTTGGAAAGCAATTGTGACATCACAAATGTTTGTGCTATTCCTTTATTTGCCAGTAAAATAAGCTTTTGGAAAACTTATTTAGCAATAATGACACTCAGTGGGAATTCATTACCAGGCTTTCAGAAAGCCTGATAAGCTGGATAGTCAAATACTTACCATGGAGTCATAGCCTTATGATACTAGTGGCTTTTCATATTTACGATTGGTTTGAAGATACTTTGGTACAAGATCCTAAAGGACTTCAGAAAAGTCATTTTTATAAGACCTCTCATAAGCTTACATGACTGATAAAACCACCTATTTATAAATGGTATTTTAAAGTTAGTACATGTTTATTATGGCATCTTAAAATAATAAGCCTGTCTTTCTACTTACTAAACAAATGTTTACTGAATTCCTACTCTGTGTTTTCCTTGGACAATTATGCCCCAGGAGTAAACAGTAAAATCCGAATGGTGCCCGAGTCACAGTAGTCTGGTGGGAGAAACACAGAGGTAAGTTCAACTCTTTATGAACTAGATTTGCTTGTTTGCATTTTCCCTCAGCTAGACCACACATACCATATCTCTGCCAGTTCACACCCAGTGAGTAGCATCTTCTAAATTACAAACCAACATAATGTTCTGCCCCTGTTGATTTTTTTTCTTTTAATTTTACTTTTCTTCTGACAGTATAAATTATATCAAGTGTGCATTGCTTTTCCATATTTAAGATCTTTGTGGTTTAGACTTATTAGAATAGACTAAATGTCCTACCCATTATTTTGTTCATTTATTGGTTAACATGTCTGTTTCTTTTTCAATGAGCACCACTTAGGTGTCAGGTTCCATACAATGGTCCTAAGGTACAAAAAACTAAAATAATTACATTTTACCATCAGAGTACTTATTCCTTGTACCTAGGTGGTATATGCAAACATAGAAATTGATCTTATATTGCCTTGAATTATATTGCCTCATAGAAACTGACCTTATATTACCTTTTATAATAGAAAATATTTCTGTGTTAAGTAGAGCAAAACCATATGGTTATCACGTCATTTATTGCTTTCAAGTGTGTTAATTAACTCACCTGAACCAGTTGACCAAGGCTGAAGGATTTGGAAGTCATTCAGATGAACAACTCTACCTGGCCAGGTTGCAATGAGGAGGAAGTCATGTGTGCAACATGTATCACAAGCTTCCGTCATGTCAATGAGCTATTAAAGCTCCTCAGATTAGAGTGGTTTTTAAGTAGATATGCCCCAGAGATACAATTATTTGACAATCAGAGAGCAATCATTTGTAGGATATGAAGAGAACAAATTCTTAAACATTACTATAGCATCAATACAGCACAGAGAAATAGATCATCAAGTTAATGGACCATCTTCAAACTCTTTATTACATGCTTTTGTAGATGGTTGCACATGGTTCACCAAGGAAATATATCATTTTCTGTTCATATTAGAAATTAATAATGCTGGATAATCCACTGTCCATTAGGATTTATAAAAGGGTACAACTTCTTTCCCTGTTCTCCCTTTTTAATAATTCAGAAAAAGTTGCCAAACAATAACTTAGTTTTTGAAGCTACTGTAAATGTTAATGAGTATCTTACATACAAATATCGATTAGAGAGGGAATATTTTTGTGTTCTTTTTTTTTTTTTTTTTTTTTACAAATTTTGTATCACACAGACTGACTTCACCCATTAGCTGTGTTCTATTTTTTGTCTTACAAATGAAGCATTTCACTTTGAGAGGAAGAATTTATAAATGATCTATAGCATTCTAATGAGCTAAATTTTGATTATTATTTATATTTCAAAATCTATTTTCCTGAAGGTACAATATTCAATCAAATTATTTCCTAATATTTTTCAAAGATTGTTGTAAAACAGAAACAATATTGGAAGCTTTCTTTGTTATTGTTCAACTTACACAGTATATCATGATATTTTGTATAAAATATTGGTCAGCACCATTTATATGAAAATTGTGCTTATTTCCCTAAGGGTTTGTAGCATCAGGCAGGTCAAATAATAGTTACACAAGCCTTGTTAATATTGATAAATTCTATTTGTAGAGAATTTTCCAATTCCGAGAATTTTCACAAATTTAGAAGGCATTACAAAATTAGAAATTCTGAAGCTCAAGGAAGTAAATAAACTTAACCAAAGACATTGAGCTTGGAAGTCTTAAGACCACACTTGAACTTACTGAGCAGTTCCTCTGTTTGCAGCAGATTTTGTGGATTCCAAAATCTTGCCCTATTTAACATCTAACCTTTCTAGTCTCTTATTTATCATACTAAAACATTAAATTATGCCAGTGATATGCTTTTCACTTTAAGTTGACAATCATGTCATCAAAAAAAAAAAAGTCATATAACCCAGATAGTCTCTATGTTAATAGTTCATAACAACATTAAATAATTTAAAAATAGAGAATAGGGATTATACTCTACAAGAAAAAGAAAAGACATCATAAGAATTGAGCCTCTCTTAAGATTGCCTTCAATTCTTTACTGTCATTTATAAAATTGTTTTATAGCATTGATGGTATGATCTCCAAAATATTCTGAAACATTATGGAAGATTTGCTTTTTCATGAACTTAACATATTCTCATGGAAGATATTCATAGATTTTAATTCCTTTACATCATAAGGTTATGCATATGCTGAATTAATAAGATTACTAATTGACTTCTTAGAAATAATCACATAAACCAAAAATATTGAAAAGACATTTAAATATTGCATTCATATATATGGATCCATATGCACATATGGAGGCATGAGAGTCAAGTTATTTCAAACGTCAGTATCACAAAATAAAGAAGAGAATTTAAGTAGTAGCAATATGGATAAAGGCTGAACACAATTTTTTATTTATGACTTTCCTCATCCACATTTGATAAAATATTATATCATTGCTGTTTTCAATAATCTGATGAAAAAGAGAGATTACTATAGCTATCCAAGTCATTTTCAGTCTGGTTAATCAAAAGTGAAGTGTTCTGATTCTTTCTGAGTTTTGCTTATTCATTCATTTTTAAATATCTCTCTTTGCAATTTACAGAAAACCAACCTTATTCTCAAGAGGTCCAGAAATAAAATTTAATGTAATTTTAACACTGTTTTATATTTTAAAAATTTAAATTCACATAGATGGGATATGGTATTCATTCCTTCAGTTTATTGATCAGCTGAATATCTCAACACTATCTCTTTGCCATCATATTTTGACATTATTCCTCCTTATTTTTGCAGTTGAAATATGTTTTCACTATGATAATTTGCTTTGATGTAATATTTTTGAATTTTTATTCTATTCTTTCTATTAAAAATCAGGTTTATTTATATAGATATCTTTATAGCATTAATTTTTATAGCATTATCTACTGTCTTGCATATAACCAGTCTCTTATTTTCATCTTAATTTCATAATTTTCTATCAATATCAAGTATTATATAGTCTTTCTCATCTATTTATTTTTCCATTAGGTATATTCATATAAATATATTTCTATATGTCTTCTTATTCATGGATCAATTATAGAGGTAGTGATGTACAATCCAATAGTTACAGCAAGTGGAAAATGTTCAAATTGCTTTTATTAAACTATAGGAAACAACCAGTTTTTAGATGTAGCCTACATAGAGTGTTCAAATTGACAAAATGCTTAATAGAATATAACAGAGGTATAAAAGGTGGTAAATAAATACACAGGGTTTGTAGTTAAAATCTTTATGCAAGAGTGCCTCACTACTTCATTGAAAATTTGAAAATGTGATAGAAAATAAATCATCTTACTCTGTTATTATTAGTGCCTCAGTTCAGTTCAGTTCATTCGCTCAGTCGTGTCTGACTCTTTGCAACCCCATGAACTGCAGTACGCCAGGCCTCCCTGTCCATCACCAACTCCCGGAGTCCATTCAAACTCATGTCCATTGGGTCAGTGATGCCATCCAGCCATCTCATCCTCTGTCGTCCCCTTCTCCTCCTGCCCCCAATCCCTCCCAGCATCAGGGTCTTTTCCAATGAGTCAACTCTTCGCATGAGGTGGCCAAAGTACTGGAGTTTCAGCTTTAGCATCATTCCTTCCAAAGAAATCCCAGGGCTGATCTCCTTCAAAATGGACTGATTGGATCTCCTTGTAGTCCAAGGGACTCTTAAGAGTCTTCTCCAACACCACAGTTCAAAACCATCAATTCTTTGGCGCTCAGCTTTCTTCACAGTCCAACTCTCACATCTATACATGACCACTGGAAAAACCATAGCCTTGACTAAACGGACCTCTGTTGGCAAAGTAGTGTCTCTGCTTTTCAATATGCTATCTAGGTTGGTCATAACTTTCCTTCCAAGGAGTAAGCGTCTTTTAATTTCATGGCTGCAATCACCATCTGCAGTGATTTTGGAGCCCCCAAAATTAAAATCTGTCACTGTTTCCACTGTTTCCCCATCTATTTCCCATGAAGTGATGGGACCAGATGCCATGATCTTAGTTTTCTGAATGTTGAGTTTTAAGCCAACTTTTTCACTGACCTCTTCACTTTCATCAAGAGGCTCTTTAGTTCCTCTTCACTTTCTGCCATAAAGGTGGTGTCATCTGCATATTAGTGCCTACATGTTAAGAAATTCTCATTTTGAAAACTCATAATGTGAAATGTTTGGCTTTTACTGAAGATAAGACCCTTCCTTCTGAGATATGATTATGATTTCTCAGTTTGCCTTTTCCCCTCAAACACCTCTAAAATTCAACTATTATACTTATTTCATCATTTCTCTCATTTTGGATAACTACTAAAATTTAATCTATGTTCATAATCCAAAGAAGAAAAGGAAATAAATGAATGGGTCAAAAGTGACTTCTCTGGTGATTTTCCTTCCCGAGAATGTGACATTTCACTTCAACTCAATATTAATTTATGGAGCATGTAGTGTGTTTTTGAATACAATAGAGCATACAGATATTAACAAAATGCAGGTTCTGTCTCCATAGATTTTAAAATACACTGGGAAAGGAAGTTATTTACACAAATGCAGTTTGTAGTTGGTACTATGAAAGAAGTACAAGTTGCAGTGGGTGAAAAAAGAGACAGAGTACTTTCAGCTAAGGAGAAGAGAGGTGGGGAGCGAAGGCAGCATTTGAATTGAGCCTTTAAGGTGGGACAGGGTTTTGGCAGCAGAGACGCACAGAAAATGCATTTTGGAAGCAGAGAGAGGCAGTGTGTGCAAAACATTTAAATAAAGTCAGAATATTCTCTAAATAGAAATATACAAAGGTTTGGGAAGGTAGGTTAGGTCAAGATGGGGATTGTACTGATGCTGACATATCACATGAATTTCTCTTCCAGGGAAAAGAAACTCGAGGATACCTGAATTAGGCTCTCTAACTGGGAGAGCTCTGTGAAAGTCTTGCCAAGCTGAATGTGAATTCAGGAAAATAACACTAGGACAGCTTGCTGCTGCCTGGTGATCCATTCTTTATAAGATGCTGCCTAATAGCACCTTGTTCTTGGGTCAGGTCCAACTACCTAAAGGCAATGCCAACTTTGCTGAATCTTGCAATTCTCAGCTTCAAGCTCTCAGCAGAGTATTTATGTGTATGTTTCCAGCTTCCCAGAAATGTCTTTCTTTGAAATTATAATCATGTTTGAAGCTTTAGGAGGCAGAGAGAAGAGAAAGGTAAAGACCAAGAGCATAGATGATTTTCATCTCATGGAAAATTGACTTTTTAACATTCCCAGATTTTCCAATCTGGTACCTGGGTGAGTACTGTTTGGCAGAATATTTCCATGTATATATTTTTTTGATTTATGTCCATTGACCCAGGGCCTTCCAGGCTGATATAGGTATATTATCTTAATTCTTCTATAATATTCCATGCATATCAGAGAGGAGCTTTTAATTATTGATTATTTTGACATTAACATAAGAAATAATGGGTTTCCCTCATAACTCAGTTGGTAAAGAATCTGCCTGCAATGCAGACCAGGGTTTGATTCCTAAGTTGGGAAGATCCCCTGGAGAAGGAAATGGCAACCCACTCCAGTATTCTCGCCTGAAGAATACCATGAAAAGAGGAAAGTGGCAGGCTACAGTCCATGGAGTCACAAAAGTCGGACATGACTTAGCAACTAAACCACCACCACCACCATAAGAAATAATGCCTTAGCTTACTGGTTCCCAAATGGGGTCAGTTATGCCCTCCCAGTAGTATTTCACAGCAACCAGAGGCCAAGTGCCAAAGAATTGATGCCTTTGAACTGTGGTGCTGGAGAAGGCTCTTGAGAGTCCCTTGGACAGCAAGGAGATCAAACCAATAAACTCTAAAGGAAATCAACCCCAAATATTCATTGGAAGAACTGATGCTGAAGCTGAAGCTCCAATATTTTGGCCACCTTATGTGAAGGGCCAACTCATTTGAAAAGACCCTGATGCTGGGAAAGATTGAAGGCAGGAGGAGAAGGGGGTGACAGAGGATGAGATGAGATGGTTGAATGGTATGAGTGACTTGGACACGAGTTTGAGCAAGCTCTGGGAGACAGTGAAGGACAGAGAAATCTGGCATGCTGCAGCCTATGGGGTCACAGAGTTGGTCAAAACTGAGCAACCGAACAACAACAATTCCCTCCTAAACTCCCCTTGCATCCCAAATGCCACATAACATTGAACAGAGTTCCATGTGCTATACAGTAGGTCCTTGTTGGTTATCCATCTTAAATACAGTAATGTATACATGTCCACCCCAAACTGAGAGACTGAATAACATATACAGGAAACTTGGATTGTTAAGAAGTGGAGGAATTGGGTTGCTATTGGCATCTAGTAGCTGCTAAACATCCTGCAGGGATTTCCCTAGTGGTCCAGTGGTTAAGAATCTACATGCCAATGCAGGAGACATGGGTTTGATCCCTGGTCTGGAAAATAAAATTCCACATACCACCTGTCAACTTAGCCCATACACCACAGCTACTGAGCCCACGTGTAGCAGCTACTGAAGCCCGAGTTCCCTAGAGCCTGTGCTGCACAACAAAGAAGCCGTCACAATGGTAAGTCTGCTAACCACAGCTGAAGAGTATCCCCCACTCGACACAACTAGAGATCGCCCTCCAGCAGCAAGGAAGACCCAGAGCAACCAAAAATAAATACAGACATTTATAAAGAAGAAAACATCCTGCAGTACACAATAGAGTGTTGCCCCCCACCTAACAAAAAAAATGTCACTAATGTCTGGTTGAGATATCCTGCCTTAGAAAGGACATATTTAGGAAAAGAGGGGTGAAATATATTAGGTTTTGGGAAACAATCATTGACTATTAAATAAATTGATATGTTTTCTTCCTGAGCTTTGAGAAGAGTTCTGGAAATTCTCCTAATTACTTGACATAAGGACTTATTTAAAATTTCTTACAGATATATTCTGCTCTGGAGATTGGCAGGCCAGTGTGTCTTGCAATCGTGAGTATAATCTCAGGTTCTGATCAGTACCGAGTCACCCCAAGATGGTGGAGTAGAAAGACATGTGCGTATCCCCTCCTGTGAGAATACCAAAATTGCAACTAGCTGCTGAACAACCACCTACAGGAGAATGTTGGAACCCACCAAGAAAAGATACTCCATGGCGAAGGGCAAAGGAGAAGCCAGCACAGGATGGTAGGAAGGGTGCCATCAGGTTTAAAATCAGTTGGATGGCATCACTGACTCAATGGAAGTGAGACTGAGCAAGCTCTGGGAAATAGTGAAGGATAGCAAAGGCTGATGTGCTGCAATCAATGGGGTCACAAAGATTCAGACAGGCTGAACAACAGCAAATCAGTATCAACAGCTCGCTGGAAGAATCTCCATGGAAAGATGCTGCTTGGAATGGCTCCTCCTGAAGCAGTCAAAAGCTGATTTCGATATTTGGCAAAACTAATACAATATTGCAAAGTTTAAAAATAAAATAAAATTAAAAAAAGCTGATCCCCTAAGAAGGGCAGGTAAAATGAAATTCCTCAGGTGTAAAAGGAAGAGTTTGCCTCTGAGACTATCTCAAACGTCTGGTCTACTGCTGCCTTAGAGGTCAAATGACACGATTAATTTATGCTCCAAACTCAAGTCACTTGTCCTTAACGTGTATGTGGAAACTGTCACTCCCATGACACTGGGAGTTTGTGGGGCCAGGTATTAGAAAAAGTGATGGTGGTGGAAGGTGTCAGATCAAGAAAATGGCAATGCTTAAACAGAAGCTAAGGGATCGTAAATATGTCCAGATGCTATAGGATGAATGCTTCTATTGATTTCTTGGGCATCTTCCGACCTGACTTTAATTCTTTCAAAGTAATATGTGGAATGCCAAAAATGTCAGATTGACTTTCTAAATGAGGTGAGGGGAAGGTGAGTGCAAATGGTTTCTTAAAAGTTTTATTTCTTTTGACACATATTCTGTTTTACCCATCTGTAAAGCAGGGTGGGTGGTTCCAATGCACATTTTATGAATTTGAACTTGAAATGACTCTGGTTTAAAAATAATAATGGTAATGTGTTAAAAGGGTGACAGGAACTCCAGTGGCAAAGATGAAAGTCTGCACATTGACAGGCTAATTAATACAAATAGTAGTTACCATAGCCAATCCACATTCGAGATTTTATTTGGAACAACTCAGCTAAATATGCACTAAGTGAGTTAAAAGTAAAGTTAACATACACTGTAGTGAAGGCTGGTGTTACCAACAGACCAGGAACACATTGTGAAAGGGAAAACCATAGTCTGAACCTATGAGGTGTTCTTTCCAGAGAGACTCAGTCACCCTCCAGCACATGCACAAACTTGCTGGGTTTTATTTATGCTGGAATATTTCTATATTGAAAAGCAATATAATTGCTGAAATACCACTACTGTTCAAGGTAATTTAATTCCTAATGGTTTATTTACATAGTGAAATTTGCATTTTATTTCACAGAAAATGTTGTGACTCCACCTGCCCTCAGTTCAGTTCAGTTCAGTTCAGTCGCTCAGTCATGTCCGACTCTTTGCAACCCCATGAACCACAGCACTCCTGGCCTCCCTGTCCATCACCAACTCCCAGAGTTTATTCAAACTCATGTCCATTGAGTCGGTGATGCCATCCAACCATCTCATCCTCTGTCATCCCCTTCTCCTCGTGCCTTCAATCTTTCCCAGCTTCAGGGTCTTTTCAAAGGAGTCAGTTCTTCAGGTCAGGTGGCCAAAGTATTGGAGTTTCAGCTTTAGCATTTGTCCTTCCAAAGAACACCGAAGACTGATCTCCTTTAGGATGGACTGGTTGGATCTCCTTGCTGTCCAAGGGACTCTCAAGAGTCTTCTCCAACACCACAGTTCAAAAGCATCAATTCTTCGGTGCTCAGCTTTCTTATAGTCCAACTCTCACATCCATAAAGACGAACTCTCACATGCCACCTGCCCCATCTAAGATAAAACACCAAAGCAAAGAGAAAAATGGGAACAGTTAAAGAAGAGAATGAATATAAGAACCTTCTTACCCATTGATTCCCGCTTGGCAATACTGAAACTGGAGTCTGGAGAGAGCATGAATAACCCTGATGCTTTCTACCTTCATGAATAGTGCACTGACTTTATGTTTCAATCTTCTCTTTCTTCATCTTTAGAGTGCTTGCAGTTCAATAAAGGTAATTTCCTCAGGTGATGTTGAGTCCTACAAAGTTCATTGTGAGGGTATGTTCATTTTAGGAAATGTAAAAGACAAGTGAGACACAGAATGTCTTGCCAAGTTTCAACATCACTCCTGCTTGTCTGTTATTGGCCTCAGACAGATGGGGGTGCTAATTGTAGATCACAGCCTAATGTAACAAAGCACTGCTTTCTGACCTCCTGTGATCAAGAGCACGGAAATTGGTGCAATATACTTTCCCTTCTCACTGAAGCACATGCATCATTATATATGAGCATTTTCCTTGGGGTCTTCAAGGTTCAAATCCTAGGTGACAACTGCCATTTTAAAGGTGACTCATTACAGTCATTTAGAGAGTCCCCTAACAGATGGATAGGACTTATTTCTCAGGGAACTCTGGCAGGTTACAATTCTCAACAGTTTTTAATCATTTCAACAAACTTACACACATCTGTCAATTACCCTATTTGGTAAAGTTAATAATGCAACAATCTGACGGTAACAAAGTGTTGTTTTTTTAAAAAACTATTCCATAACATTTTCGCATATAGAAATAAAAATATAGGTCAAATAAATTCAAAAGTTTATTTTTTATTCATAAAAGAAGACTCCTTTCATTTTCATGATAAATTTTATATTTAAGTTATTATTCAGAAGAATTCTTAGATGCTTCATATAAAAAGCATCAGGGACCAAACTATAAAAATATAAAGAAAAAAATTTAAGCATAATTAAGCAAAGTTGTTTTCTCTTTGAAAGCTTTGATCATTATATGAAATTTCCCAAATAAATGAAAATGGAAGTACTTCATTTACAAAGTTACAGCAAGGAAGTATAGTAGTTAAAAGTCATAGACTCTTACCTCAGAGACATAACTCTTATCTACCACTCTCTATATCATGAGTGGGCAAACAATAGCTGTTGGGTCAAATCCAACCCCCAGCTTATTTTTGTGAATAAATATTTTTTGGAAACCAGCCACACTTATTTATAGATTGTCTATCTTGTTCTCTAGTACATCTGGCCTTTTACAGAGGAAATTTACTTTGTAAATTTACATGAACTACTACACATGCGTGCATGCTAAGTTGCTACAGTCATGTCCAACTCTGTGTGACCCTATGGTCACACAGAGCTGTGTGTGACCAGCTCTGTGCCAGGCTCCTCTGTCATGGGATTGTCCAGGCAAGAACACTGGAGTGGTTGCCATGCCAGCCTCTAGGGGATCTTTCCAACCCAGAGACTGAACTCGCATCGCTTAGCCTCCTTTACTGGCAGATGAGTTCTTTACCACTTGCACCATCTGGGAAACCTGAAAGGGGGCGCTATGGCTGCGTGGACTGGAAATCCAACCCAGGCCTTCTGTCACTTCTGGCCGGCATGAATCCTACCGCCGAACCACCCACACACCGTAACTACTAGATACTTGGTGTTTCCATCTGTAAAATGTAAGAGTAACTAACTTCTAAAGTAATTGTAAGGAATAAATGAGGTAAAACATAAAAAGCTTAGAAGCATTTTGAACACAAAGAAAACTCTCAATGAACACTATCAATTATCTCAAATAGACTCATCTTGGTAATTCAAATATAGCCGCACATGATCACAATATATCATTGCAAAGTCTTGTTGAAGGTCTTAGATTATTCTAAACAAAGCAAAAAAAAAAAAAGAAGAACAATAATAATGAAATAGGCTGAAGTTCACTCTGTTTGTTATAATTTCCCAGTCATCCCCAAACATTATTCCTTGCACGGTAGTAGCTACTAAGTCATTTAAGCACTTGCCACTATTTCACCAGAATCTGGGATACCTTTACCGTGTTTGCCACCAGCTGCGGAAGTGTGCAGTCCATGGTCAAATGCTTCTCAGTAAAGTTAAGCAAGTGGCAGCTGGCACCACACAGCTCTGTCATAATGAAAACATGAGGTGGCTGCCATTACACAGTCCTGCACTAATGAGAACAGTAGGAGGCTAGCATTACAATGGTCTAATGAAAACAGGAAATGGCTGGCATTACATTGGTATAATAAAAACAGGAGGTGGCTAGCGTTATGCTGGTGGAACAAATGAATTAAGATATGTCAAGCCGTCCCAATTTCATCTTTCTTATATATGACCGCCATACCCAAAATTTAGACGAGATCCATTCAAAGTCAACCAGTGTTGGATGAAAACAAGTTTTTTTCCCACTGCGCTTCAAAAGTTTGTCCTATTTCAACTTGTGTTTCCCTTAGGCCAAAGAAAGCAGGCTGTAAAATAACAATATAATTTACACTAAACTCCTTTTCCCTTTAATTTCAAAAACAAACAAGCAAACAAAAAACCACAAGGCAACATTATTTCTGACTCCAGAAGATTGGCTGGAATAAGAATTAACAATTTCAAAAACAGTTTCTACTTTGGTCATTGCCTTTTCCTCTCCTTTCTCTGTTAAGTACTCAATGGTGACTAAATACTCAGAGTGGCATAAAACAAAACAGAAAAGAAATAAAATGCTACAGAGAAAAAAATTAAGCACAAAATCAATCAGTTAACTAAAAGACTTTTTTCTCTGAACAAAAGGGAAAGATTTCTCATATATTGTTTCTTTTTTCAAACTTATTAGTATAGGTAGAAGACTTGTGTATACCTCTCAAGGCAATATATTTACAATATTATGTTTTATTGTAAATCACAGAGCCAGCTGTATATGATTAACCCTGATCTTTTTAATCTGGAGGAAAACAGAGAAAGTTGGCACAGTTCAAAGTCATACATTAAGACAGTACATTAATCCTATCACTCAATAGGTCCAATCCCCATTAAAAAAATGCAATAGGAACTATTTTTTTACCTTAAAATTCTTATTTATTTATTTGTTCATTCATTTATTTACAAATGATGTCAAAAAAGAACAATGCCAAAATCACTCCCATGGAAAGGGTCATGTTTCTAAAGGCTCACATACACTGATGGTTTTAGTTTCGCAATGTGGGGAACAGACAGGAACATTCTGGTGAGGTCATTAGGTGACAAAACAGCAGCATGATTCCAACAAAGTGAAAATACTGATAATCAAATAAAACCATTTTTAATTCAGTTTTAGACATTGATATTTAATTTCTTTCACTCCAAAATTTTTATTAGTCTTCTCTAAGACTACTCCTGAATTAGCTAATGAACAAATGCACATTCACGAATACATTTCTATCCAATATACACTAAAGAAGCATATAAGTGGAAGGGGAAAATTATCTTATGCTATTACTACCATATTTTTACATTTGTGTAAGACTAAATCTTTCTTCTTGGATGTGCTTTTCTAAGAAATGATCAAAATTGATTAAATTTTAAATAAGGAATCATGGACAAAAATTCAATTAAAATTCCTTATTGATTTTTTCAAAGAGGTGGAGTTTATTAATCTAAAAGAAGTGATTTCTTTTACATGTTTAAAGCCAGTATTAAATCTATGATGTGCTGAACGCTAATGCATGTGTTGCATAAAATCTGTTGCTGGGCTTGCATGGGATTCACAGACATGGCTTAATCGAGACACAAAGTGATGTGTGCCATGCATTCAAAATTAGCATCTGGCCGAGGGCCACTCAATTTGGCATCCTAAGAACTGATTTTATCCTCTGCCAAGTTTCTGCAGGGACTAGACTCACTGAATTCTGAATCACAGCCTCTAATTTCCCCTTCAACAGACTCTCTTTGAATTGAGGGACCAGAGGAACTTGCAAGTGAACATAAAAATTAAATGTGAAATATAGAACTCTCCAAAGAAGAATATTCTTGATACAAGATGCATATAAAACATGAAATATTTCCAATTAATCACTTGTAATGTGGACTGCTTACTAGCCAGCTCACCCTCCATTCAATTTATTTGTTTCTTACATAAACAGAGAGCACACTATAGGCTGCCCATTCTGCCAAACTCCAAAGAAACACTTGAGAGCTTATGAATTTTGCATATTATCAATTCACTTGACAGGTCTCATCATATTGTAGACAATATTTTTTAATAGCCAACTTTGTGGAAGAAATGGCATTTTGCCCTAATATCACACTAACCAATTCTGTCATGGTTGGCATCTTTATTACATTATTAAATACATCAGTCAACACCAGCTGGTGTAATTGAGTCCTGTTTTGTAAAACAGATAGCTGTTAAAACTATGATCTTTTATCAAAGTCAAGTCAACAGGCAGAAAAGATTATTGTTTAACGGAATTTTAGAAAAAATGTATACATATCATTATTGCAAGTATTTCTGATTCAAAATAATGAATCGACCTTTCCTCAGTTTATGTTCAGAATCATTCATAATTGTGTTTCACTGAAAGTTCTGCATTAAGCATTTGATTATAGTAATCTTAGCTTTGTGTAGCATAGGGAAGGCATGAAACCGAACACCTTGCAATTACAAGGTGATCACAAATGCCTGAGGAGGCAACTGTGAGAAGAACTTGAAAAGACATGCTTAGAACTAAAAAGATAATTTATTAGAAGAAAAAAGTTGTCCTTTATTTTGAATTCTTAAAAAAAAAAAAGCTCCAAAGAAAAGGCTTAATAAGTTTTCTTGGAGATCAATAAAATTATTTTTAAATAAGTAGAAAAGATGCCAAAGCAGAGAAAATTCAAAGAAAAAAATTTGTTAAGTGCTTAGCTTTCTTTTCTTGCAAAGCTCATCAAAACAGCCTTTAATGCCTATATAAAATAATGACATAGAATTAAGTTAAATTTATATAAGCAAAGCCAGCATTATAAAAAAAAAAATCAGTATCTAATCTGGATAAAGCAACTTAATTTCTGATTCCCCCCAAATCCTAAAACCTAACACCTGTTCCACTGTGTTTTTTTCATAAGAAAGTAAAATATTCTTATAATCTTATCCAGAAAGAACAAAATTCCCATGAGAAATTTCTTGTATTTTT
This sequence comes from Bison bison bison, assembly GCF_000754665.1. Taxonomy (NCBI): domain Eukaryota; kingdom Metazoa; phylum Chordata; class Mammalia; order Artiodactyla; family Bovidae; genus Bison; species Bison bison. Next base: position 1,206,126 of record NW_011494929.1, read on the forward strand.
AGCATATCTGAACTTTTAGGATTCCACAGGAAGACATTGTGATAATAATCAACATAGGAACAATTTTTATGTGACTCATTTTAAATAAAAATGAAAAGTTAAATGAAAGATTATTTAAGTAAAATTGAAAATGTAATCTAACAACGTGCTTTCAATAGTATTTTACAAAAGTAGATCAAGTAGATCAAAAAATAACTTTCTGAAAATTTGAAATGTAATTTGTGCTTAAGATATATGCATGTTTTTAGTAATACTTCTATTCAATAAAAGTATTCCTTTTAATTTATCTAAAGACTGAACTGTCCTTAAAAAATAAATGTTTCAGTGTAGATGTGCCTTCAAGGCCATCTCAAGATTAAAAAAAAAAAAAAATGACCACCTAAGAAAACTAATAGTCCCAGAAATATTCCTCTTTAATTCTTACAATGCTTTCATCTCTGCCAACTGGAAAATATGTAGGCATTACTGAACACTGGAGAAGGGAAGAAGGGCGGGGGTCTCAAAATCAAATCAGATCTCCCACTTTACCTGACACAAAGGGGCTCTGCATGTTATTGTACTTTTAAATATCCACAATAAACTCAAGCAAATAGTTTTCACAATCTATGAGTCGTGTACTACAAAATCCACATACTATCTATTATTAAAAATACATTCTTATGTGTTTTCCTCTATTTCATTCCAGTATCTTGGCTTAGATTTTTCTCAAGAAACTATGCCTATTCAAGTGTCATTACTGTTTCATTTCAGAGATCTCAATAAGTAATAGCTAAATTTGATGTTCAGTTCAACTTAATATTAAATATTTGAGAACTTAATGAATCTAAGTATGGAAGATTAGTTGAGGGTATAGATAGTACCTGGATCTCCCCATGAGTAATCTGTGCCCATGTTCAGAACATCAGCAAAGTCGTGGTATAAAATTAGAAGTAAGCTTTAAAGTGATTGCCATATTTGATATTTTTAAAGAATTAAATTGATAATGGGTAGAATTAAATAAATACTGGATCTCACAAATGTTTTATTTTCATAAAATTTTTATTTTGAATACTATATGGATTGCAATATTTGATTCTATATGTGGGGCTACTATATGGATTGCAATATTTGATTCTATATGTGGGGCTTCCCAGGTAGCTCAGTGGTAAAGAATCAGCCTGCCAATGTCACAGACACAGGATTGATCCCTGGGTGGGGAAGATCCCCTGGAATTGGAAAAGGCAATCCTTGCCAGTATTCTTGCCTGGAACACCCCATAGATGAAACAGCCTAGCAGGCCACCATCCACGGTGTCCCAAAGAGTCAGGCATAACAATTCCACGCAATGCCTATTTCTATTCATCTGTCTCTCTATGTCCTGTTAGTTCTGTTTCTCTAGAGAATCCCAATTAATACAAGTGATGTATCATGATATTGTCAGGACTTTGAGTCAATTTGCTTAGTGGTCAGTTTGGTTAGGATAGTCAAAGGCCATGTTGAGAAATATAACCTGAATTAATTTCGTATCCAAGTCATGTATAAGTTGATTCTCCCAAACATCTTCATCAAAATTATTGCTGCATGAAGGAACTACGTTGCTGTTCTGAAGGTTAAGTGTATACAGTGAATGAAGGGATGGAGAAATTGATGAAAAGAATGGACTTCTAAGAAATGAAAGCAATGCATACAAAACCTGGATGCCCAAAACATTTTGACTTGTTTAGGAAAATATATTAATAGAAAATTTTATACTAGAATGATTATTGTTGTCAAAGTAACAGCCCGTAGAATGATTTCTTGGTAAGGTTGGTATAGACCAAGATTTCTCAATATCTCCTTGGAGCACTGCTACTTTCTTAAAAGGAAACATATCTAAAAGTTCTCAGTTTATTAACAGATTGTTTGTATTATTATGTAAGATGACTGGGCACAAAACAAGCTAAATATGAATTCCATACATTGATATGTTTTAACTGAAAAAAAGAAAGTACAAATACATACAAACAAGAATACAAATTTAAGAAAACTCAAATAAACCACAATTAATGTAAGATAGTAGGATATTATATCTGTGAAATTAAACTGCCACTAGAAACATAAGCATGATCAGGGCACAGCACTGTTTAGGGATGGCTGCGGTTGGTTGCAAGTTTGGCATTGTTAAACTCCTGTGACTCTTGTAATGACAGATATCTCCTACCACATATTTCTTTTCCACCTATTGTAAAACATTCATTAGTATACATATCTTGATATCTTCTGAATGAATGCATTATTTACATATTATGTCTCTATTCCTTTCTCTTTAGCCTACTGCAATAAATAAGTGTTGATAGGTCTTAGTAACTAAAAGTTTCTATGATTTTTAAAATGAACATTTATACTTTGAAAACTGAGATAGAAAATAATTGACACTCAAGGATATGTCTGCATATTCCAGAGAACATATTGGCTCCGGTTGAGAGAAACTATTACAGAAAGATATTTTATGGTGATCATGTATTAACCTGGGTTTATTTTATTTTTTTCCAAAATATTTTTGCTCTCCTTGTCCTATTCTCCATGTTTTTTTCTCCAGAATGCAAGCATTAAATTGTGAGATGCATCAGAATGTACCATAGAAATATAGAGACATATGGTTCGGCTTTAGCAATTGCATTTGATTTTATGGCTCTAAATAAGACTGTCTGCCTTCATCTACAACTGAGTTGAAAAAAGCAAATCAGTACCAAACCTTCACAACATGGGATCATGGTTAGGTGGAGTTATAATCTTCCAGACGAAGAAAGGTCAATGAGATAAGACACTGCTCAACAAGTCTTTCAATTTCTCCACTTTGGCAAGGTTCCTAACAAAGAAGCAAGCAGTGGCATTGAAGTGTCTCATTCTCACCTTGGTGAACCCTTAAAATGCAATTTACTATTGCTCTCAATTATTGTACATTCCACAAGTGTTGACTATTTTTGACTTACAGCAGCCTCACAGTCAAATGATGATGACTGAACATAATGAAGTATTCCCTTTTAACAGAAATTTAGTGCTAAAGCAAAAAAAAAGACATTTTAGACTAATCTGAATGACCCTTACTTGAAGCTTTAATAAACTGACAAAACAATGTGTTAAAAGCTAGAGTGAAAGTTTTTCCACAAAGACAGATATTTTTTCCAAGGAAATAAGTAATTTCCTTCAAAAGGAAGTGATAATTTGGCATGTTTTCCCAGCGTGTTATTTGTACTAATTATCTAGATTCTAGAAGGTCTTACTTCATATTGCTAAGATACTTGGTAACTAGCAATGAATTAAAATATGTCAGTTTAGCAAGAATTGCTCGATTACACTTTAACGGAAAGTACTTTTTCTTGTTATGTCTTATGCAACGTTTATTTCTCATAGTAAACGTGTATGTGTATATATTGGCAGTTTAAGGTCTACATGGTGGCTAAAAGCAAAACAACAAAACAAAGCAAAAACTGAGAAACATTGGCAGGGAAGATGATACATATGGATGTGGGTGGCAGTGTTTGAACAACAGATCTGGTTGTCCCTAAGGGAACATTTTAGGGGGAAAATATATCCAAGTGGTGCATTGTGTTACATTTAGTGAAGCTTTCTACCAAATATTTAATGTTATCAAAATTATAACCTTTGCTTGGCTTGGTGTTCTTGAATCTCATTTGTGAGAGAATTTTGGATAATGCCATGTTCTCTCTTTACCCTACGTATTTAAAATTTTGTCTTTCTTGTATAGATTAGTTTTAAAAAATTGAGTTGCATTACTTATGTACATTGCACAACATGAATATCTAAATATATTTATTTCACCATGTGCAAAACTTGGGCTAGAAGCAAACAAGGAGAACAAACTTATTTGAATTTCATTATGTGAGAAGTTCTACAAAGCTCACTTCTCTTTCTTTATTCTCATTCAGAAGTTTCTCTACTTCAAATTTGAGATATCCTTAATTAGATATCACTTATTGAGCACAGGCTTTGAAATCAGAAATAAATATATGCAAATCAACTTCAAACTCATGTAATCTGGGTGAATTTGGGTAATTTATAAATTATCTGAATTGCATTTTCTCATTTGTAGGATTACACCTAATTCATTAGGTTATTGTGAAGATAAGAGTGATACTGTTTATGATACGAGGTAAAAATTCTAGTTCCTGTGTACAATAAAAGATTACGAATGCAAGAGAGTCTTAGATACATGAGTGAATGTGGGAGTATTAAGGAAAGTGGCAAGAGATACCTACGCTTCCAATTAATGTGATATATTTTATCTATTTAATTTTATTTTTTTTATTTTATTTTTTTTTACTCTGCAAATTTTATAGTATTGAGAAGAAATGGAGTTCGACAAAAGTTAAACATAAGGAAAGACTGTTAGGATAAACATGAACTGAAAGAGTCATTAGGACAGGAGTCCTAATACAAAGAATGAGACCAACGTTTTTTCTGTCATTTCTAGAGAATAAAGCTCTTTGGAGGACACAGTAACCTCATTACCTACAAAGATATTTCTTTACAAAACTCTTGTAATAAAAGGAATTCTAAATGATAGTCTGAAAATGTGTCCCAGAGTATGCTGAGAAACTAACTTACTGTTGAGATCTATCTATTTAATTTTAAAAATAAATGCTTTGTTACATATTTTTATTACTATCTCTCTTTTAATGCATAAGAAAACTGAAGTCTGACACAACCCATGCAGGATTTTAACCAAGTTTTGAAAGGTGTGCCTTTTCAACAACATATTTCATCTGGGTAAATTGCACCCAAGGAGCTGGAGAATACCTATCTTTTGAAGGCATACTTCATTTTACTGTGTTTTGCCTCATTGTACTTAGAAAATATTGTGGAGTGTTTCCACTTTTTGTTTCATTTTCATTAATTTTTATTGGAGAATAGTTGTTTTACTGGAGAAGGTAATGGCAACCCACTCCAGTATTCTTGCCTGGAGAATTCCATGGACAGAGGAGCCTGGAGGGCTACAGTCCATGGGGTTACAAAGAGTCGGACACGACTGAGCAACTAAACCACCACCACCAGAGTTGCTTTACAAGGTTGTGTTAGTTTCTACTGCACAGCAAAACGAATCAGATATATATATATATATATATCTATCTCTTTCCCTTCCTCCGGGACTGCCTTCCCACTAGGTCACCATAGTGCATTATGTATAGTTCCACATAGATAACTAATGACGACATGCTATTGTGGCTTTTTTTTTAAATAAATTTAAGGTTTGTTTTAACCTTGCATCAGGCAAGTCTATATAAGTGCCATTTTTCTAACAGTATTTTTGCACTTTCTGTCTCAGTGTCACATCTGATAATTCTCACAAATCTTTCAAACCCTCCACTAACAAAAGTACTGAATTGCTAAAGGCTCAGTATATAATTAGTATATTTTACCAATAAAGTATGTTTTAATTAAAGCCTGGATATTTTTTAAAACATAATGCTATTGTGCTCTTAATAGACTGTAACACAGTATAAATATACCTTTTTCATGAACCGGGTAACTAAAAAGTTTGTTTGACTTGCTTATTGGGATATTCACTTTATTGAGGTGTTCTGAAACTGTTCATGCAAAATACCAGGCTGGATGAAGCACAAGCTGGAATCAAAATTTCCAGGAGAAATTTCAATAACCTCAGAAATGCAGATGACACCACCTTTACGGCAGAAAGTGAAGAAGAACTAAACAGCCTCTTGATGAAAGTGAAAGGGGAGAGTGAAAAGCTGGTTTAAAACAACATTCAAAAAACGAATATCATGGCAGCGGGTCCCATCACTTCATGGCAAATACATCGGGAAACACTGACAGACTTTATTTTTTTGGGCTCCAAAACACTGCAGATGGTGACTGCAGCCATGAAATTAAAAGACACTTGCTCCTCGGAAGAAAAGCTATGACAAACCTAGACAGCATATTAAAAAGCAGAGACATGACTTTATGGACCAAGCTCCATCTAATCAAAGCTACAGTTTTTCCAGTAGTCATGTATGGATATGAGAGTTGGACTGTAAGGAAAGCCAAGTGCCAAAGAACTGATGCTTTTGAACTGTGGTGTTGGAGAATACTTTTGAGAGTCCCTTGGACTGCAAAAAGATCAAACCAGTCAATCCTAAAGGAAATCAGTCCTGAATATTCATTGGAAGGACTGATGATGAAGCTGAAACTCCAATACTTTGGCCACTGGTGTGAAGAACTGACTCCTTGGAAAAGACCCTGATGCTGGGAAAGATTGAAGGTAAGAAGGGGAGGGGATGACCGAGGATGAGACGGTTGGATGGCATCACTGACTCAATGGACTTGGTGATGGATGTGGAAGCCTGATGGGCTGAAGTCCATGGGGTTGCAAAGAGTTGGACATGACTGAGCAAATGAACTGAACTGAACTGAAACTGAATCTCAGTATCTCCAAGGAATGCCTGTACCACTCAAGCTAGACCTTCATGAAGTAGGAAGGTTGAAAAGAATTTTGGGATAAGGGAACATCAAGAGCAAAGGTACATATGGCTGATATTTCATCCATCTTTTGGATATTGGGAAACACATCCATGTGATTGGAGTATAGAACGGGAAAGAATGAACGAGAATGTGATTTTCAAAATGTTCTAGATTTAGAGCTCCTTGATTGCTACGAGTTTGTACTTCTTACCAAAGATGATAATGAGAGGTTTTTGAAACTGCCCATCAGAAAAATAATGTATGGTAGAGTTAAAAAAAAAAAAAAAGCTAAAATGAATTGATGAGGCAATTTCCTGTTAGAAAATTATAATGACCTGAACAGTTCTTTGCATATATCAACATACATTTTCAAACCTCACAATGTTTCTTCCAACTTCATGAGAAAACTGAAACAATCAAAAGAAAAAATAGCATATGCATCCACATCCTCTGCCTCCTCTAGAGACATCATGGATGAGAGCTCTGTTCTCCCAAGCAAATCTGTTTCTCCGTTTCTGTACCGATTTCCATCTTCTCAGAGACTACTCAGGCGTTTTCTTGCCACTTCTGAATTATAAATTAGTTGGTTTCTTTTAAGCATTGCAATTAGTAAACAAATGTGTTGTTATTTATAAACACACATACACATGCATTTCTCTTGACCCACTTGTCTCACCTGCTATTACATATATTGTTGTTTTCCCATTTACAATGAAAGTCCTTGAATAAATTTTATATGCTTTGTCTTCAACTCTTCTTCCATTCTCTCTGAAGTCCAGTCCAATTAGGCTTTTGTTCTCTTCTCTTATTCTCATGACTCTGCTCTTACCAAAATTACTGAAACCAAGGCTGACTTCCAGGTTATTGAATGCAATAGTCAATTGCACGAGCCTCTTTTCAAGGAGTTGATCACTTCTCATTAATATAGGCTCCCTGGTGGCTCAGGCTGGTAAGACCTACGTTTGATCCCATACTCCAGTATTCTTGCTTGAAGATTTCCATGGACAGAGGAGCCTGGTGGACTACAGTCTATGGGGTCACAAAGAGTCAGACATGACTGAGTGACTGACACTTTTCACACTTTTCATATTAATATATATTTTTTTACTTGGATTACAGGACTGTCTTGGTTTTCTTTCTGAGATGGATTGATTTTTCAGTATCCTAACTCTCTCTTTTCTTCATTAACTCTTAAATTGGAACACCTCAGAATTCAGTCTTTATATCACCTACATCTCTACTTATATGCATTCCTTTTGT
>NW_011494929.1:1213926-1256573 GCF_000754665.1 Bison bison bison
CCTACATCTCTACTTATATGCATTCCTTTTGTAGTCTTTACTGGTCTCATGGCTTTAATCATTGTGCCAACAATTCTTAAATTTATAGTTCTCATCTAGACCTCTTTTTCTAAAGGGATCACCAATTCCATGCATCCAATTCCTTCCTTGATATTTCCATTTGCTACATCTAATTTAACATCTCAAAAAACTGACCTTTGATCTTCACAATTAAAAGGAAATGAAACAGAAAAAGAAGCCACTCATAACCTTCTGAATCTTTGTTGATGTCATCTAAGCTTTCAGTGGCTTGGGTCCTAACTACAGAGGCCTCCTTTAACATTTTTTTTCCCCAAATGCATTTAGATTGTCAGACAACTTGTTACTTCTTTCAAGATATGCATAAACCTTCCACTGTCCATGGCTTCCACTAAACTACCACCGACCAACACCATTGTTTCTAGCCCAAGTTCCTTTATAATATCCTAACATGTCTTTCTGCTTCAGCTTCACATTTTTAACTGGTTATTCTCAAACTAAATGCATAGTGACCCTTTGAAATCATAATCGGCAAATAGTTCTCCATGTCCTTTAGAGAGGAAAAAATAGAAACAAGCAAAGACCTCATCAGGGCTCATGAGTGGAGTGTGCTCTTCACCAGCTCTGTTTTATGCACTGCCGCACCATCCCTTCATTTTGTGTCAGGAGCGTTGGCCTCTTTCTTCTGGACATCACTTTGGTTACAGCCTGCACACAAAGTCTTGACTGAATTCTCACTTGGTCACTGGTACTTACTCAGATCACTGTACTTAATATTGCATCATACTCACCCCCACCTACATCCTCTGGCAACCCAGGTCCCCTGTTCAGTTCAGTTCAGTTCAGTCGCTCAGTCATGTCCGATTCTTTGCAACCCCATGAACCACAGCATGCCAGGACTCCCTGTCCATCACCAACTCCTGGAGTTCACCTAAACCCATGTCCATCAAGTTGGTGAAGCCATCCAGCCATCTCATTCTCTGTCATCCCCTTCTCCTCCTGCCCTCAGTCTTTCCCAGGATCAGGGTCTTTTCCAATGAGTCAGCTCTTCTAATCAGGTGGCCAAAGTATTGGAGTTTCAGCTTCAACATCAGTCCTTCCAATGAACACCCAGGACTTACCTCCTTTAGGATGAACTGGTTGGATCTCCTTGGAGTCCCAGGGTCTCCCAAGAGTCTTCTCCAAGACCATAGTTCAAAAGCATCAATTCATCGGTGCTCAGCTTTCTTCACAGTCCAACTCTCACATCCATACATGACCACAGGAAAAACCATAGCCTTGACTAGACGGACCTTTGTTGACAAAGTGATGTCTCTACTTTTTAATATGCTGTCTAGGTTGGTTATAACTTTCCTTCCAAGGAGTAAGTGTCTTTTAATTTCATGGCTGCAATCACCATCTGCAGTGAGTTTGGAGCCCAGAAAAATAAAGTCTGACACTGTTTCCACTGTTTCCCCATCTATGTGCCATGAAGTGATGGGACTGGATCTTAGTTTCCTGAATGTTAAGCTTTAAGCCAACTTTTTCACTCTCCTCTTTCACTTTCATCAGGAGACTCTTTAGTTCTTCTTCACTTTCTGCCATAAGGGTGGTGTCATCTGCATATCTGAGGTTATTGATATTTCTACTGGCAATCTTGATTCCAGCTTGTGCTTCTTCCAGCCCAGCATTCCTCATGATGTACTCTGCATATAAATTAAATAAGCAGTGTGACAATATACAGCCTTGACCTACTTCTTTTCCTATTTGGAACCAGTCTGTTGTTCCATGTCCAGTTCTAACTGTTGCTTCCTAACCTGGATACAGGTTTCTCAAGAGGCATGTCCCCTGTACATAAGCTTTCTTCTTTTCTTAACAATTGTAACTTTCTAAAAAAATAGTTTCCTCATGCTTATTGACTAATCTCATTACTAGAATATATGCTTTCTAAGGCAGAGGATCTATGTTCGTCTTTTATATTATTTTCTTTGCTATTATGTTCCAAAGAGCATGCTTTGAATATAATGGGCCTTCAGTAAATAGCAGTTGAACTAACTTGAATTTCAAAGCAACTGAATTTATTAAACAACTAGGAAAATTATGATTATAACTTTATGAAATAAATAGTGTAGATGGCGAAGTTGATTAGAACTGCATCTACTCTGCTGTTTCATAAACCCACAAAAGGCAAGAAAATAGCAAAGTAACAAGTGAATTTTGACAAAAAGTGTAACATGGGTATCTTTGTGATCATCAGAACTAGAATCAGGGAGTTTAACAGATAGACAAGGATGACACATTTTGCCTACTTGAGAACTGTAAGACTGAGAATTTCTCTCATCCTGAATTCCAATATACAGAAGGCTTAAGAAAATAAATAACTATCATTTTTTTAATTAAACATATTCATAGAGATAAATATGATATAATCCATAAATAGTCACAGTACTTACCACTTAGAATTAAAACATTACATGGGTAGACATTTTTAGAGAATACCGTGTGCTAGGTTCCTCTTTTCAGATTCCACTTTGACACTTTCTCCTTTCAGTTTTTTAGCTTCTCATCCATTTTTGCTTGTGTCTTCACTCGGAAAGTCATACATTTATCTAGTCATTGCTCACTTAGGCCTACTAATTGTCAGACAGTGTTACACATCTTTGGGATAAAATTCTGAACACAGACATAGCCCTCTTGTCATGGAGCTGACATTTTAATATGTCCAGAGGATAATTAAGTAAACAGATAAGATAATTTCAGATGCTGATATATGTCATGAAGGTAATAAAATGGGTGTTATAATGGAGAATAATCGGCGGATGAGTTACCATATTAAGACAGTTGACCAAGTAAAGATGTCAGAGAAGAGAGTGTATGAGTTATAATTAGAAGAAAGAAAAAGAATCCAAGATAATTCAAAACAAGAATATTGAAGACAAGATTGGCAAAGTCAGAAAAAATTAAATCAGTGGGCTAAATTTAATATTGAGTGTGAAACTCAAAAGTAACATACTGAAAATTTTTACTACTTGTGGCTAATCCTGTCCCCCTCCTTGTTTTCCCCACCGCAGAAAATACCACAGCTTACTCACTTATTCAACTAAAAACCTGAAAGTTATGCTTAAATTGTTTGTCTTCTTTCATGTTTTTGTTTGCTTTCATTCAATCCAACAATCTATTCTATAATTAAAATAGATCCCAAACCTGTCCACATGTCTACGCTGTGTTGACTTATCTCACACACTAACAAAGTAATACTAAAAATTCTCCAAGCTAGGCTTCAACAGCATGTGAACTGAGAACTTTCGGATGTTCAAGCTGGATTCAGAAAAAGTAGATGAATCAGAGATCAAATTGTTAACATCTGTTGGATCATAGAAAAAGCAAGAGAATTTCAGAAAAGCATCCACTCCTTCATTGACTACACTAAAGCCTTTGACTGTGTGGATCACAACAAATAGTGGAAAATTCTTAAAGAGATGGAAATACAGACCACCCTACCTGCATCCTGAGAAATCTGTACAGAGGTCAAGAAGAAACAGTTAGAACTGAACATGGAGCAATGGACTGACTCCAAATTGGGAAAGGAGTTCATCAAGGCTGTATATTGTCACCCTGCTTATTTAACTTATATGCAGAGTACGTCATGAGAAATGCCAGACTGGATGAAGCACAAGCCAGAATCAAGATTGCTGGGAGAAATATCAGTAACCTCAGATATGCAGATGACACCACCCTTATGACAGAAAGCAAAGAGGAACTAAAGAGCCTCTTGATGAAAGTAAAAGAGGAGAGGGTGAAAAAGCCAGCTTAAAACTGCATTCAAAAAACGAAGATCATGGCATCCAGTCCCATCATTTCATGCAAATAGATGGGGAAACAATGGAAACAGGGAGAGACTTTATTTTCTTGGGCTCCAAAATCACTATAGGTGGTGATTGCGGCCATGAAATTAAAAGACACCTGCTCCTTGGAAGAAAAGTTATGACCAAACTAGACAGCATATTAAAAAGCAGAGACATTACTTTGCTGTCAAAAGTCCATCTAGTCAAAGCTATGGTTTTTTTCAGTAGTCATTTATGGATTGAGAGTTGGACCATAAAGAAAACTGAGCACTGAAGAATTGATGCTTTTGAACTATGGTGTTGGAGAAAACTCTTGAGGGCCTCTTGGACTGCAAGGAGATCCAACCAGTCCATCTTAAAGGAAATCAGTCCTGAATAATCATATAACATAAAGTAGCAAATACTGTGTAAAGGCTTATAGGTGTTTATTAGGTACAGTTATAAGTGTTTTATTGTTTTCACTTATTTATTCCTCACAATATTCCTGTGTAGTTATGTGTTATTGTTACTGTTACTCTAATTGTATCAATGAGTAATACTAAAATTCAGAGTTTCCTACCTTGAACAAAGATACCCACATGGTAAGGGTGAGACTACAGTTCAAATCCACCCAGTGAAACTGTGGTGGTCAAGTTTAATTGTTCCATATCACTACCTCTATGGAAAGAGAGGCAATATAAGATTAGCTTCATGATAACCAGTTTAGACGACTAGGCAAGTGAGACAAGAAATAATAAATAACATGGCCTATTATGGCATTTTTAACAGATTCTGATTAGACTCCCTGCTTGAAAGGACAAAGCTGGAGAAGGGGATAAAAGCTTGAGAATTAAATGAAGTAACTCCAGGATGGCATAACAGCCTCTGGACTCAAGGTGGAGAGCTGCAATGCCTGAATCACCTTTTAAATTTTGAGTGTGAATGGCCATCGTGTCATGTACACAAAAAAGTGTATTTTAATCAGGTCATTGCACATCAAAGACTAAGATTGTCTGACCTTGGAGGCCTGAGGACCTTGAATTCAGCCTCTAAATTATTGGGGGAGGCAGTAGCAGCTTAAGTAGCAGCAGCAGGAGTTGAGATTACACAATTCAGGGGAATTATTTTGCATATGAAACAGATTTAGAGTTATATGATTTTACGATTAGTTGTAAAGTAGGGTTGGAAATACTCTTCATTTTATCTTTTGCTGAGATGGATATCACACATAATAAGGTTTCCTAAGGGTCAGTTAACAATTTTATGTCTTTTAATATTATGTCCTGGATGCAGAAAGCCAATCTGAATAGTTCAGAATTATTGGGCTAACTTTCTTCAATAACAGAATATGTGTTTGCTACTTATGATTGTGCAGTAATTATTGCATCTCCACTTTGTCTGTGTAGACACAGCCAGCATTAACTTTTATGGGGTGTGAAATCAAGCAAACTGGAACTAATTGAAGTGTTAAGTCAACACTGTACTGAAATTGAATAAAGTATGATTCATATGGCTCAGATAATAATTGAAATACACATCTCATTCCAGATAATCTTATTTTCAAAGTAATCAATGTGTGTTATGTCATAAGAATGAGCAAGTATCTTTATGTGTGTGTATCTATCTATTTATCTCTCTATAGATATGGCTATACATGGGTATAAACCTATTATCTAAGAGTCAGAATGTACCAGAAACTTGCAACATTATAAAGAAATAGGATAGCCTAATGTTAAATATGAGTCAGACAGATTTTGGTACAAATCTAACTGCAAGACTTTTGGTAATGCATTGTTTGCAAAATACAGATAACAACACCTATTTCGGAGTTTAAATAATTACTATAAATACAATGCCAGGACAGACTATGAACTAACCAAATGGTGCCACATTAAGAAAACAGAGCTGTGACTCAGGCCAATAAAACATGTAAGCCTATATTGATGACAGTATATTCAATTAGCCTTCTTGTCACAGCTCGTTTCCTCATTTCCTTGCCTAGGTGTCATCAGGTCAGTCTACTTGCTCTTACTAGGGGACAATTTTGCCTTCCAAGTGACTTCTGGGAATATCATTTTGGCTTACTGTGCCTTGAGGGAGAGTGGTTGCTACTTGGATCCAGTGGGCAGAGGCTGGAGATGATGCTAAATGTGCTGCAATGAACAGGAGGCCCACACCCAGCAAGTAGTCATCTGCTCCAGAATGTCAGTGCTTCAGACACTGGGAAACCCTGGACTAATCTTGCTGTATTTGAAGTTTATAATGACCATATTTAATCAAGAATTCCATAATTATTGTGCCTACTAGTATGTCAGACTGAATATTATCAATACAACGCTTAGAAAGTAGAGGCCTTTTCTTCATGGTGATTCCGGTGCCTGTCTGCTATCTTTTTCCTGTCCCTCTTCCATCCTCAAATAGCCTTTCACTCAGGGCATAGCCACCTTTTCAGAATTTCTAGGAAACCATTTGTGACCTCTCCAACCTTTACTTATCTTCTCTTTTCCAAATGTCTGCCCTAGTAGTCTGTATCACACAATTATGGCACCCCACTCCAGTACTTTGCCTGGAAAATCCCATGGATGGAGGAGCCTGGTAGGTTGCAGTCCATGGGGTCGCTAAGAGTCGGACACGACTGAGAGACTTCACTTTCACTTTTCACTTTCATGCATTGGAGAAGGAAATGGCAACCCACTCCAGTATTCTTGTCTGGAGAACCCCAGGGACGGGGGAGCCTGGTGGCTGCCGTCTATGGGATCGCACAGAGTCGGACACGACCAAAGTGACTTAGCAGTAGCAGTATGTACCATCATGGATAGTTCACTAATTATTTTATGTACAGTAATACTATTGCCACAAAAGAACCTTAATTAGAAATCACAGCTATATTCCCAAATTCTTATTTATCCATTAATTTATAAAGCAAGGATGAACTCTCCATTCATGCTTTTAGATGTGCAAAAATCTAACATTTGAAAAATATAACTGAAGTAAATTTTTATAGTGAGTCATTTTATCTGGCAGTGAAAAAACTTAATGTTATCAATTCAGTATAAATTCAATTGCTTGAGAGTTTCCCAGTTGTTTCAGGATAAATTGATCAAAGGCAGCTCTGTATCTTCCAACTTCTCCCTAGTAAGTCATATGGCTTCTGCGATATTTATGTGACCTGGGGTGGGGGGCTGGACTGGGGTGGGTGTAGATATGTGAACAGCTCACGCTTTCCTCATCTCAGCTAAAATAATATAGCCTGCTAGTTCAGGGCACATTCAGGTCTGAGAAAAGAAAGGTCTCTTCTCATCCTCATCAAGGAGCAGAGAGATTCCACAAGGCTGACATACACCTCCTTTCTCTTATCTCTACCCTTTAGGCCAGGGCTGCCCCTTCCCTATAGATGGTAGACGTGTGATCTCTTCACCAGCACACCCAGGATCGACCTACAGTGTTTTACTTTTCTCTTTAATTCTCTCTTTAATTGAAATGATTTTCATAGGGCCGGGGGTGTCCTATGTGTGTGTGTTTATGGAGGAGGGGGATAGAGAAAAGGAGATTTGCAGCAAATATTTGTTCTGCCTATTTTTTAGCCTTTCCCTGCATCCAGAATGTCACTTCTGAAACCCATGTCTTTTCCAACACTTAAAATACAAGTTTTGAAGTCTAACGTCCAAGCATAGTCACTTTAGGGTCTGCTTTGACTCCTGAGTCTAAGCAACGGAGAGAGCCCAGAGTGATCAGAAGTACAGGAAAAATCAGATCTACAAGCTTTCCACAAAGCGTTTTGCAGCATATGGTCACAATGGACCAACTTTTCTATACCTCCTTCTATTGCTGGATGTTCACTGGAAGGACTGATGCTGAAGGTGAAACTCCAATCCTTTGGCCACCTGATGTGAAGAGCTGACTCATTAGAAAAGACCCTGATGCTGGGAAAGATTGAAGGCAGGAGGAGAAGGGGAAGACAGAAGACAAGATGGTTGGATGGCATCACCGACTCAATGGACCTGAGTTTGCGCAAACTCCGGGAGATGGTGAAGGACAGGGAAGCCTGACATGCTGCACTCCATAGGGTCTCAAAGAGTCAAACACGACTGAGCGACTGAACAACAACAACTTATTGCCATTGCTCCTTGCTGATTACTTGTGCAATTTGTTTCTGGGTTTCACCTTTGGAGGTTTCCATATGTCTGAAATTGTCAGGTTGTCTTCTGTGTAGACACACTCTTCCTACAGACTTGCTTTAATGCACATTCCTATATGCAGGGAATTGTACATAAATTATTCCATTTCTAATGAAACAATTGATAACTTTGTGAAAGCCTTATTTAGTTTTTTATTTTCTCAATTTTATTTCTAAAATCAGGGCTTTTTGTCTAACTGAACAGTGGCAGTTAGCACACTGTGGGAATATAATAATCAATTGCATTTATGGTTATATGTGTAATGCATACAAGCATTTGTACTTCTAATATTGTCTGTTAAGTGAAATAAAAAAAGCACTTGAATTAATTTAATACAAAAATTTAATACTGCTTGAGCAATGCTGTAGTTTCTTTGTAAATATCCAGTACAAAAAGAAAGCTGAATACAGAAGATTTATGATAACAACAGTTTTCTTACTTGAATATGTACGTTATGGGCTTTCCATATTCTGCATCCTCAATACATCCATTTAATGGTGTCATAAATATTTGAGTACTAATGTGAATCTGTTCATCCCTTTGTACAAGCAATTTCATTTTCTTTTGCTTCCTGGAATAGTACCAATTGCCCATCTCTGCACACCTCTAAACAAAAGCAATTCAATCTCCCACAATTTTTCACCTGATGCTAGTCATAAGCAGCCAGAAAAATGGAATCTTCTTGTTAATGTCATCATTTGCATAGTTATTAGTATTCCAGTGCATCATTGCTTCAGAGAATGAGAGAAAAGTGACATTATATTTTATTCAATCAAGAAACAATCAGTGTCAAAAGCCTGATGTCCAGACCTAACCTTTTAATTATAGTTTCCTTCCATATGGGACTGTACTGTGAGGTGTAAAACCTTATCCTTCAATAAAAACAAAGAAAGCTTACATTTTACAGGAGAAATCCACAACAGGACTCCTTTTGAACACAGGAATAGAAATTACGTGCGTGTTTCTCCAGGGACACTGCTGGTCCCGCACACTCCTGAAATCAAATATTTCTATGAGTGTTCACTGATGATGTGATTGCCTGTTTTACCGCTTGATTAGGTCAATGCTGCTATTGCAATCTGGTATCACTTTACCAGCAAGGCAATTTTACACAATTAATTTCCTTCTTTAAAGGAAGCAATAAAGGACAGGCAATTGGAAACTTCACAACTTACAGCTAGCATCCTTTACTAACTAGTGCACACATCTGCAAATAGAAATATCTCCCTGCCTGTACACTAACACACGTGCATTCAATTTTTAAATGATGATGGGGTTTTCACAGATCCATCATTAACCTCCTTGTAAGAAACAAACAACAAACAAAAGACAAGAGCTGTGAAAAGTAAAGAGCTCAGATTAACTCAAATCTCAAACTCCTCTTAAGGTACTTTTGGATTCTTTGGGGATTTAAGAGTGTGGCTTTAATATGCAAAGGTGAAAAAAGAGGAGTAAAATACCGGAAAGTAACATAGTGTGAAGACAGAATCTCATATCTAATTCATGCCTTGGCAAATATTGTATGCATTGATTTCATAATTATTTTGTCTTTTTTTTTTTAAGTTAAAAGGCCACTTATAGTGCTATAAAGAATAACATAAGCTCTTTTTTCTCTTATGTGGACATACTTTGCTTTTTGGACATCCTTTTACCGTCAATACTTACATCTGTTGTTTAAAAAGCTATTCGTGGTGCAATTGCTTTTTAAATGCAAACCCATATGTGTGATCTCTAGAGGAACTGGTAAATTTCACCAAATGGGCATTCCTAAATTACATGCCATCTGTAGCTAGTGAAGAGAGGACTAAACCTGCTCAGCTGTGATTTTGCACCAATGTTTCCATCATTTTGATTGGCTCTAGGGAAATCATCCGTTTCTGGCATGAACTTTTCTAACCCGAACAGGTTATTATGGTCTGCTTGAGTTGCATTGGCTCAAATAATGTTAAATTTTGGCATTTGTTAGAACTCATTCTGGAGAAGGCAGTGGCAACCCACTCCAGTACTCTTGCCTGGAAAATCCCATGGACGGAGGAGCCTTGTGGGCTGCAGTCCATGGGGTCGCTGAGAGTCGGACACGACTGAGCGACTTCACTTTCACTTTTCACTTTCATGCACTGGAGAGGGAAATGGCAACCCACTCCAGTGTTCTTGCCTGGAGAATCCCAGGGATGGGGGAGCCTGGTGGGCTGCCATCTATGGGGTCGCACAGAGTCGGACATGACTGAAGTGACTTAGCAGCAGCAGTAGCAGATCTCATTCGGCTTTTGATGTTGGTTTCTTTACCACACCTTGCCATTGTAACATAAAAATCCTGTTTTATTTGATTTTTTAGGTTTCAAACCAGTGAAGAGATAGTAAAGGTAATTCCATTTCCTACACAGGGTAGCTTAAACTGTTGAAAAAATAAAAAAAAAAAAAAAACAAATAAGCCCCCAGACTGCACATTCTAACAGCTGAATTACCTTAGTAAAAATTGCCACATAATACAACTGAAAGATCATGGCTAAGAGATCATGTTGGAAAAACAATGCAAGAGGGTAAATTTCTAATATACATTTTTTACCGATGCTCCCTTGGAAATACAGAAGGAAGAATACTTCACTTTTTTCATTTTAGAAATGTAATTTTTCACACTGTTTTTTTTTTTTTTTTTTTGCCAAAGGCCGTTTTAGGCTCATATATTTTAGACTGCAGATAAATTCTCAAAACATCAATGTACATTTAAACTCTGAACTGAAATTCTAGGTATTATTTCAATGACTATTGTTGAATTTTTACATACAAAATAATTTGCAGTTGAAGAAAGAAGTCATTCTAATTAAATCACTTCCTCCCTCTTGCTTTTAATTCATCCTAACATTTTTTTGTAGAGATTTTGAAACATGAGCAAAGTCAGTATATTAGCAAGACAACTATTTTGACTTTGTAATATAACCATAAGTAGGGTGCTAATATATTTTTTTTCCACTGCTTTCTATAATAACTCCGAAGTATCCTCCTTTGGCCTGAATCAGAGCAGATGGCTGGCTTGTGTATATATGAGAGCGAAGCATTCTGTGGCCAGAGATACAGGAAGTAGGAAAGTCAGCATGGATCACAATGAGAAATGTCAACACCAAGAGTGTAGAAAAGAAATGGATTGATTGAAACTTACACTTATAACCATCATGGCAGATAGCAGTAAAGAGGGAAGTAGAGAAGATAGAAAAAAAAAGTATACCAAAAGTCAAGAGAATAGTGCTTTGAAGGGCCAGGGGAAATGCAGGCATGCTATCCAACACTGATTAGAAGCATATCATTTCCCTGAAGTCTTTTTGAAATTCTAGTTTCTAACCCTCCATTTTTTCAAAAGATATCTATCAGGGCCAGTGCAGAGAGCTGGGTCACTAGGACTACAACAGATCAATACATTATGAAGGGAAAAAGTCTAGAATTAGACATTATAAAGTCTTTTAAAAAATAGCACAATTAATTGTGTCAGAAACATGTATCAAAAAACACCCTGGATCTTTACATTTTTACTCTCATCTCTATGAAATAACACTGAGGACATCTCTCATATGATTTAATTTACGGTATAAATTACCTAGAAATGTTTTGATGGAATTTTGGTTGAAAACTGGCAAGAAAAGCAAGTTAACATTTCCAGAATGTGTGGAAGATAAGGATTTGATCCATGATCTTTTTCTTAGGTACAAGCAATGATCAATGACATGTGGTCATTCTCTACTCAGTAAATCCTGGATTCACAACCTGTCAGAATTTGTGTTGGAAATTTAAGATCTTTTAGCAATAATTAACAAATCTTGCAATTTGGGATTCACACATGTATTTAATTTAGCTAATGGAAAACTCACTTAATACTTTCTACTCATTACATAGAAAGCCTCATGTAGAAAAAAAAAACAAATGAATTTTCCAATTATTATCCTCAATTATCTCTCACATAACCTTATTAAGGGGACATTTGTCAGCCATTTCTCCTTACACACACACCCACACATAAGGGAAAGATTATGGTATCCTATCTGACAAATAGTGTTGAAGCTAGAATACATAGAAACCAGATATCCATGGCTAAATAGAAAACAATAGAGAAATACATACAGCAAAAGTGTAACTGTAGAGGAAAGAACTCCAAGGGGAAAATTCTGCAAAGATAGAAGTAGGACCTTAACCCTCATCATATATCATGTATCTGACCTCTTAGGAGCAGAGGAAAGGGATGAGGAAGAGGAAAAGAGGATGATAATATTTTCTGATCTTTTGAAATATGATATTTGTATTCTGTAACATGAATTATCAATATTTTGTGTAGATCTGCTTTATAATCTCTGCTAAATCCATCATTCAAACATAGCTTAATGTATCTAAGTAAGCAAGAAGTGACAAAATTACCCGCTACAACAGAGGTGAAATGATCAATTTGCTTACTTTTTTGCTTAAAGGAAATCACAAGTACAGTTGTGGTCATTTCAAATGTGTTTGGCCTTCTTTGGGAAGGATCTTGAAATATTCATATTTGAGAAAGTATTACTGAGAAAGCAGAGGGATTTCTATTCTTGTTTTTTTTGTATTTTGCTGAACCTAGCTTCAACTATGTCTTTGGTTTGATTATACAGCCACTGTTATTACTGTAAAGTCCCAGCTGTGAGAGAAAAGAGTGTGGTGTGCAATTTGTCTTAGGAAAAAAAATGTGAATGTATACTTCTATTTGTGGAGGGGGGTGGTGGTGGTGTGGTGTGTGTGTGTGTGTGTGTGTGTGTGTGTGTGTGTATTTGCATGTTGAAGACTTAAAACACACTTAGACGATTAGCAGAAGACTATAAACAGATTGCTAGAAATTGTGTATAATAAATAAAAGTTCTTTTCTAGTCTCCAGTGGCAGTACCACACCTGGAAAATTATTTTCAGTTCTAGAAACAAACCAGTGAAATCATGATCACACCTTCGTGATTATCGGGTTGTGAAGATGTTTTTTGTACAGTTCTTCTGTGTATTCTTGCCACCTCTTCTTAATATCTTCTGCTTCTGTTAGATCCTTACCATTTCTGTCCTTTATTGTGCCCATCTTTTCAAGAAATGTTCCCTTGGTATCTCTAATTTTCTTGAAGAGATCTCTAGTCTTTCTCATTCTATTGTTTTCCTCTATTTCTTTGCATTGATCACTGAGGAAGGCTTTCTTATCTCTCCTTGCTATTCTTTGGAACTCTGCATTCAGATGCTTATATCTTTCCTTTTCTCCTTTCCTTTTCTCCTTTCCTTTTCCCTTCCCTTCTTTTCATAGCTATTTGTAAGGCTTCCTCAGACAGCCATTTTGCTTTTTTTTTTTTTTTCTTGGGTATGGTCTTGATTCCTGTCTCCTGCACAATGTCATGAACCTCCATCCATAGTTCATCATGCATTCTGTCTAGCACATCTAGTTCCTTTAATCTATTTGTCACTTCAACTGTATAGTCATAAGGAATTTTATTTAGGTCATAACTGAATGGTCTAGTGGTTTTCCCTACTTTCTTCAATTTAAGTCTGAATTCAGCAATAAGGAGTTCATGATCCAAGCCACAGTCAGCTCCCGGTCTTGTTTTTCTGACTGTGTAGAGCTTCTCCATCTTTGGCTGCAAAGAATAGAATCAATCTGATTTTGGTGTTGACCATCTGGTGATGTCCCTGTGTAGAGTCTTCTCTTGTGTTGTTGGAAGAGGGTGTTTGCTATGACCAGTGTGTTCTCTTAGCAGAACTCTATTAGCCTTTGTCCTGCTTCATTCTGTACTCCAAGTCCAAATTTGCCTGTTACTCCAGGTGTTTCTTGACTTCCTACTTTTGCATTCCAGTCCCCTAAAATGAAAAGGACACTTGTAGTGTTTTCCAAGGATGAGGTAGGAGCTCATCCTTATCCTTCTTTAGCCTTGTTACTGCACTTACCCACGTCCAAGGTAAGAGAAACCCAAGTAGGACTGCAAGCACTGAGAGAGGAGATTAGAAGACAGACAGACTGAAAGTACAATAACAGACAAATAGCCAATCTGATCACATGGACCACAGCCTTGTCTAACTCAATGAAACAAAGCCATGCCATGTCGGGCCACCCAAGACGGGTGGGTCACGGTGGAGAAGTCTGACAGAATGTAGTCCACTGGAAAAGGGAAAGGCAAACCACTTCAGCATTCTTGCCTTGAGAATCCCATGAGAACTATGAAAAGGCAAAAATATAGGACACTGAAAGATAAACTTCCCAGGTCGGTAGGTGCCCAGTATGCTACTGCAGATCAGTTTAGTTCAGTTCAGTAGCTCAGTCGTGTCCGACTCTTTGTGACCCCATGAACTGCAGCACACCAGGCCTCCCTGTCCATCACCAACTCCTGGATTTCACCCAAACTCATGTTCATTGAGTAGGTGATGCCATCCAGCCATCTAATCCTCTGTCGTCCCCTTCTCCTCCTGCCCCCAATCCCTCCCAGCATCAGAGTCTTTTCCAATGAGTCAGCTCTTCTCATGAGGTGGCCAAAGTACTGGAGTTTCAGCTTTAGCATCAGTCCTTTCAAAGAACACCCAGGACTTATCTCCTTTAGAATGGGCTGGTTGGATCTCCTTGCAGTCCAAGGGACTCTCAAGAGTCTTTTCCAACACCACACTTCAAAAGCATCAATTCATTGGCATTCAGCTTTCTTCACAGCCCAACTCTCACATCCATACATGACCACTGGAAAAACAATAGCCTTGACTAAACGGACCCTTGTTGGCAAAGCAATGTCTCTGCTTTTGAATATGCTATCTAGGTTGATCATAACTTTCCTTCCAAGGAGTAAGCGTCTTTTAATTTCAAGGCTGCAATCACCATCTGCAGTGATTTTGGAGCCCCAGAAAGTAAAGTCTGACACTGTTTTCACTGTTTCCCCATCTATTTCCCATGAAGTGATGGGACCAGATGCCATGATTTCGTTTTCTGAATGTTAAGTTTTAAGCCAACTTTTTCACTCTCCTCTTTCACTTTCATCAAGAGGCTTTTTAGTTCCTCTTCACTTTCTGCCTTAAGGGTGGTGTCATCTGCATATCTGAGGTTATTAAGATTTCTCCCTGCAATCTTGATTCCAGATTGTGTTTCTTCCAGCCCAGCTTTTCTCATGATGTATTCTGCATAAAAGTTAAATAAGCAGGGTGACAATATACAGCCTTGATGTACTCCTTTTCCTATTTGGAACCAGTCTGTTTTTCCATGTCCAGTTCTAACTGTTGGTTCTTGACCTGCATATAGGTTTCTCAAGAGGCAAGTCAAGTGGTCTGGTATTTCCACCTCTTTCAGAATTTTCCACAGTTTATTGTGATCCACACAGTCAAAGGCTTTGGCATAGTCAATAAAGCAGAAATAGATGTTTTTCTGGAACTCTCTTGCTTTTTTGATGATCCAGCAGATGTTGGCAATTTGATCTCTGGTTCCTCTGCCTTTCCTAAAACTAGCTTGAACATCTGGAAGTTCACAGTTCACATATTGCTGAAGCCTGGCTTGGAGAATTTTGAGCATTACTTTACTAGTGTGTGAGATGAGTGCAATTGTGTGGTAGTTTGAGCCTTTTTTGACATTGCTTTTCTTTGGGATTGGAATGAAAACTGACCTTTTCCAGTCCTGTGGCCACTGCTGAGTTTTCTAAATGTGCTGGCATATTGAGTGCAGCACTTTCACAGCATCATCTTTCAGGATTTGAAATAGCTCAACTGGAATGCCATCACCTCCACTAGCTTTGTTCATAGTGATGCTTTCCAAGGCCTACTTGACTTCACATTCCAGGATGTCTGGCTCTAGGTCAGTGATCACACCATCATGATTATCTTGGTCATGAAGATCTTTTTTGTACAGTTCTTCTGTGTATTCTTGCCACCTCTTCTTAATATTATTTGCTTCTGTTAGGTCCATACCATTTCTGTCCTTTATCGAGTCCATCTTTGCATGAAATGTTCCCTTGGTATCTCTAATTTTCTTGAAGAGATCTCTAGAGTTTTCTGTTCTGTTGTTTTCCTCTATTTCTTTGCATTGATCGTTGAGGAAGGCTTTCTTATCTCTCCTTGCTATTCTTTGGAACTCTGCATTCAGATTCTTATAACTTTCCTTTTCCCCTTTTCTTTTCTCTTCTCTTCTTTTCACAGCTATTTGTAAGGCCTCCCCAGACAGCCATTTTGCTTTTTTGTATTCCTTTTCCATGGGGATTGTCTTGATCCCTGTCTCCTGTACAATGTCATGAACCTCTGTCCATGGTTCATCAGATACTCTATCTATCAGATCTATTCAATCCCTTAAATCTATTTCTCACTTCCACTCTATAATCATAAGGAATTTTATTTAAGTCATACCTAAATGATCTAGTGGTTTTCCCTACTTTCTTCAATTTAAGTCTGAGTTTCATTCATAATAAGGAGTTCATGATCTGAGCCACAGTCAGCTCCCAGTCTTGTTTTTTTCTGACTGTATAGAGCTTTTCCACCTTTGCCTACAAAGAATGTAATCAATCTGATTTTGGTATTGACCATCTGGTGATGTCCATGTGTAGAGTCTTCTCTTGTGTTGTTGGAAGAGGGTGTTTGCTATGACCAGTGCATTCTCTTGGCAAAACTCTATTAGCCTTTGCCCTGCTTCATTCCGTATTCCAAGGCCAAATTTGCCTATTACTCCAGGTGTTTCTTGAATTCCTACTTTTGCATTCCAGTCCCCTATAATGAAAAGGACATCTTTTTGGGGGTGTTAGTTCTAAAAGCTCTTGTAGGTCTTCATAGAACCGTTCAACTTCAGCTTCTTAAGCATTACTGGTTGGGACATAGACGTGGATTATTGTGGTATTGAATGGTTTGCCTTGGAAATGAACAGAGATCATTCTGTCGTTTTTGAGATTGCATCCAAGTACTGCATTCCGGACTCTTTTGTTGACCATGATTGCTACTCCATTTCTTCTAAGGGATTTCTGCCCACAGTAGTAGATATAATGGTCATCTAAGTTAAATTTACCCATTCCAGTCCATTTTAGCTCACTCATTCCTAGAATGTTGATGTTCACTCTTGCCATCTCCTGTTTGACCACTTCCAATTTGCCTTGATTCATGGACCTAACATTTCAGGTTTCTATGCAATATTGCTCTTTACAGCATCAGACCTTGCTTTTATCACCATTCACATCCACAACTGGGTATTGTTTTTGCTTTGGCTCCATCCCTTCATTCTTTCTGGAGTTATTTCTCCACTGATCTCCAGTAGCATATTGGGCACCTACCGACCTGGGGAGTTCCTCTTTCAGTATCCTATCATTTTGCCTTTTCATACTGTTCATAGGGTTCTCAAAGCAAGAATACTGAAATGGTTTGCCATTCCCTTCTCCAGTGGACCACATTCTGTCATACCTGTCCACCATGACCCTCTCATCTTGGGTGGCCCCACATAGCGTGGCTTAGTTTCATTGAGTTAGACAAGGTTGTGGTCTGTGTGATTTGATTGACTAGTTTTCTGTGATTATGGTTTGTGTGTCTGCCCTCTGATGCCTCTTGCAACACCTGCCGTGTTACTTGGGTCTCTCTTACCTTTGACATTTGGTATCTCTGCACAGCTGCTCCAGCAAAGTGCAGCTGCTGCTCCTTACATTGGATGAGGGGTATCTCCTCACAGCTGCCCCTCCTGACCTTGAATGTGAAGTAGCTCCTCTTGGCCCTCCTGCTCCCGGGCAGCCACCCTCCACTGGAGATCAATGGAGAAATAACTCCAGAAAGAATGAAGGGATGGAGCCAAAGCAAAAAGAACACCCAGTTGTGAATAGGACTGGTGATGGAAGCAGGGTTCTGTGCTGTAAAGAACAATATTGCATAGGAACCTGCACTGTTAGGTCCATGAATCGAGGCAAATTGGAAGTGGTCAAACAGGAGATGACCAGTGTGAACATTGACATTCTAGGAATCAGTGAGCTAAAATGGACTTGAATGGGCGAATTTAACTCAGACGACCATTATATCTACTACTGTGGGCAGGAATCTCTTTTAAAAAATGGAGTAGCCATCATGGTCAACAAAAGAGTCTGAAATATAGTACTTGGATGCACTCTCAAAAATGACAGAATGATCTCTGTTCATTTCCAAGGCAAACCCTTCAATATCACGGTAATCCAAGTCTATGCCCTGACCAGTAACACTGAAGAAGCTGAAGTCGAACAGTTCTTTGAAGACCTACAAGACCTTCTAGAACTAACACCCCAAAAAGATGTCCTTTTCATTATCGGGGACTCGAATGCAAATTTTATCTAGGTCATTCTTAAATGTGTTGAGGAAAATTTCCTGGAATATCCCTACCTATCTGTTTCCATCATCATAGGCATTATGATTCTTACAGACTCTTCTTCCATTATTATTTTTATTAATTTTTTGAAGTATAGTTGCTTTTGGAGAAAGGCATGGCAAACCACTCCAGTATTCTTGCCTGCAAAACTCCGTGGAGAGAAAGCTTGGCAGGCTACAGTCCATAGGGGTCACAAAGAATCAGACACAACTGAGCATACATGTACACACACACAGTTGATTTACAATATTTTATTAGTTTCTGCTGTACAACAAAGTGAAATAGATATATGAATGCATATATATATACCCTCTTTTGTATTTTTAGATTTCTTTCCCATTTAGGTGTGTCCTATTATTTTTCCTTGTAATAGGAATAGTTATCCTTGATATCCAAGATACAGGATTTTTATTATCTGCAGTTGTAAGTTCCTAGTGATTGACATTTTAAAGGTATTATATAATACTAGCACTTAAAATATACTAAATTGTACTTCAAAATTAAAAATATATTGGCTTTGAAATAGAAACTTTCAAAGTACTTATTGTAAAGTATATAAAAACAGATAATATTATCTTGTAGAAAGTTCACATTTGCTTGAATCAGCTAGTGACCAGAACTGATTTTCTACATTTCCTCTCAACTGCATGTCCGGCGACATACATTTTGTAGCTTAAAATCAGTCATTGTGGGAGTAGCTACACCATGGAAATTGGCAAATGTTATAAATAAGGGTTTTTTCCCCACTGAAAGCGAGTTACTAAACACTTACTGATGCACTGCTATGCTGATGCTTCAGTCATGTCTGGCTCTTTGTGACCCTATGGATTGTAACCTCCCAGAAGCCTCTTCCAAGGGATTCTCCAGGCAAGAGTCCTGTAGTGAATTGCCATTCCTTCCTCCAGGGGATCTTCTTAACTAGGGATTAAACCCAGGTCTCTTACGTCTCCTGCATCAGCAGATGGGTTCTTTACCTCTAGACATACTGCTGATAAAATTATACTGTGAAAGATGTTTATATGTATGAAGTTTAAATCCCAAACAGGAATATTGTCATATTTTAATTATATGTCTACTTGTTATTTACATATTATCTATATGTATATAAAGCTGTTATGTGACATTAGAATTTGTTAAGGAAACTTGCTTAGTCATTTTTTTTTATTTGCAAGGATTATATTCATAATGCTTATAAATTAAATATAATGCTACCAGAGAAAATAAATTAAATATAAGTTAGATAAACTAAATTAAAAATAAGTGCAGGTGAAAAATAAGATGACAAAGTCAGTCAGTTCTGGTTACACTCACTAGATAGATTGCATTTCCCAGTGGAAAGAGTATATATGTGAATAGGGATAAATTGCCATATATTTATTTGAAAGCATACTCATCATCTTTATTTAAGAAATCAAACACCTCAGATATATATAGTATCGAATCCCAGCTGTGTCCACCAAAGCAAATCCACAGTGCTTACTCATGTCTTGAAGATTTATGGAATAAGCCAACCAGAAGTAATTTTGCATTTCTCTTACTTAGAAGAAAAGTCTTCCTAAGAGAACGAGGTAAGGGAGAAAGGTGAGCAGAATAACAGAAATATTGTAATCAAAAAGGAGTGATTCTAAATTCTACATGACATATCTAGCATTCAAAATTGTCTCTGAGTCCACAGGTGGATCCATCAGTAAGATTGGAGAAAGCAGCTGTCATTTGAATTCTAAAATAGTGGAGAAGAAACCAGGATAGCTTTAATGATCCTCTAACCAAAGACAGAATAATAAAGAAAATGATTCAGCTTCTTCACCACAATAACTAAGCAAGTCTGGAATCATAAGGATACACTCGTGTGAAGCAGAGAGAGCAAGGTGTGAATAGGAAAGAAGTAAATTTAATTTCTTATGAGCACATTTAAACCTTTGTTCAATACCAGAAATCATATGCATGATTTAAGACAAGGTTAGGGTCCTGCAGGAATAAGTGGAGAACAATCACCAATAAAATAAGGGGTACACTGGCATAGCAATACATATTACTAGCTCAATGAAAATCAGGCAAAAATATTTGTTGGCATTTTTTTTTTTTTTTTGCCAATTTCCCAATTTATTGGCTAAGATCCTAGCTATATAACCACCAACTTTCATTTTTATTTGGTTAAATCACTGAGTCAAAAAACTGGTAAATGAGATAAAAACAAAAGGTAAAAAAGAAATCAGAGGCAAAACATTGAATTTGCTCAATTTTTCAACTTTAACAACCAGGATGCTATAGCAAGCCAACAAATTAGGCAAATTCTAACGGTTCCCTTCTTATTAATCTATTACAGGCAAGAAGGCAGAAGCACAAAGAATGTCAACTGTTGTACTTAATGTTGGAGCTTCAAATAAGCCAGTAGTTGTTTCTCTGTGATCTTGTGTGTGCTTGCAGGAATATCAGTGTCATAGATCCTTATGTGATTGATCTTCCATGTATGATTAATTACAGCAAACTCATAATCTTTGAAAATACGTATCATGTATAAAGAAGAATTTAAAAGCCTTATTTTGTTATCTGGAAAATTGAAAAGATACCAGGCTGTAAGTGAAAGCAAAGAATATCAATAACAACATAATATGAAAGATTTAATGATTTGCTATCCCTCGGCTCCTTTCCCTCTTATTTTTGTTTTACCAGTTCGTGTGTTGGGAGGGGGGTTGTTTGCTTGCTCCTGGGGTACACTGGGTAGAAATAGATCTTTACAACATCAAATGTACAAATACAAAGATACATATATTGAATATAAGCATTTCCTTCCTGCTTGTCATATGCTGAATAATAAAGGTTAGTCCTTGGAGGCTTTTTCTTATTTAGTTTCCTTATGTTAGTTGCTCAGTTGTGTCTGACTCTTTGCAACCCCATGGACTGTAGGGTGCCAGGCTTCTCTGTTTATGGGATTTCCCAGGCAAGGATATTGGAGTGGATTGCCATTTCCTTCTCTAGGAGATCTTCCCCAGGTCTCCTGCACTGCAGGGGGATTCTTTACTATTAATTTCCTTAGCCTTGGTGTCAAAAGCTATAATTTTTAAACTTGATGCTGAATTTGAAATCTCTGACTCTACTGAATCTTGCTTTGTTCTCTTTGATGTTCAGGACCCGTGCAATGCTTCCAAGGAGATCTATGGCTTAAACCTTACCATGTGTCATACTCATTAAAGTATTACATATGTGGTTAAAATATACTTTGTTTCATTTTTATTTCTTTCTTCTCCCTTTTTTCAGCTCTAGGATATCAAATCATCTTTAATAAGTGACCCACATTTTATTCATCCTCAAATCAAAATAAGAAAGAAACCACATTTAAGAATATTTCATCACAGCACTATTTATAATAGCCAGGACATGGAAGCAACCTAGATGTCCATCAGCAGATGAATGGATAAGAAAGCTGTGGTACATATAAACAATGGAGTATTACTCAGCCATTTAAAAGAATACATTTGAATCAGTTCTAATGAGGTGGATGAAACTGGAGCCTATTATACACATTGAAGTAAGCTAGAAAGTAAAACACCAATACAGTATACTAACGCATATATATGGAATTTAGAAAGATGGTAACAATAACCCTGTATGCAAGATAGCAAAAGAGACACAGATGTATAGAACAGTCTTTTGGACTCTGTGGGAGAGGGAGGGGGGATGATTTGGGAGAATGGCATTGAAACATGTATAATCAGAAATAATCGCCAGTCCAGGTTTGATGCAGGATACAGGAAGCTTGGGGCTGGTGCACTGGGATGACCCAGAGGGATGGTATGGGGAGGGAAGAAGGAGGGGGCTTCAAGGTTGGGAACACGTGTACACCCGTGGCAGATTCATGTTGATGTATGGCAAAACCCATACAATATTGTAAAGTAAAAAAATAAAAAATAATAAAGGCATATGGAATTGGAGAAAAAAAAGAATATTTCAAGACGAGATGTTATTGAACATTTTGTTTTTACTTACAGGCATACCTCATTTCATGGCACTCTGCTTTATTGTACTACACAGACGTGGTTTTTACAAATTGAAGGTTGTGGCAACCCTGTAATGATCAAATCTATCAGCACCATTTTTCTAACTGCATTGGCTTACTTTATGTCTGTGTGTCACATTTTGGTAATTCTCACAATATTTCAAACATTTCATTATTATTATATTTATTGTGGTGATTTTTGATCTGTGATTTTTAATGTTATAATTGCAAAAATGTTATGACTTGCTGGAGGCACCCATAATATATTTTTTAATTAAGATGTGCATTTTTTAGATATAATACTGCTGCCCAGTGAATAGGTGACAGTGTAGTGTCTACACAACTTTCACAGGCACTGGAAACCAAAACATCTGTGCGGATTGCTTTACTGTGATACTTGCTTTATTTGGATGATCTGAAACTGAACCCATAATATATGTGAGGAATACTTATATTAGCATGAAAAAGTTTTAAAGACATTTAAAGAAAACTTGTAGTCAACACAAAGGGTTTTTTTAATTGAAAAAAAAAATGTCAGATAGTTTTAGTTTCACAGCAAAATTGAGGACAATGCAGAGCTTTCTGTATATTCCCTACATGCTCAGCTTCCCTGCAACCAACACCCCACCCAACTCCCCCAGCTTGCACATTTGTTACTGTTGGGGACATTGTTGGTTGATGGTTAAACTGACACATTGCAATCACCCAGTCTGTGCTTTGAATTCCAGTTGAGGACGCCTCTTGTGGTGGAGTGAATAAGAATCCACCTGCCAATGCAGGGGACACAGGTTCAAGCCCTGGTCCAGAAAGATTCCTCATGCTGAGGGGCAACTAAAGCCCCTGCACCACAGCTACTGAATGTGGGCCACAATTGATGAAGCTCATGTGCCCTAGGGCCTGTGCTTCACAACGAGAGAAGTCACCGCGATGAGCAGCCCCTACACCTTAACGAAGAGTAACCCCCTGTCACTGCAACTGGAGAGAGCCCATGTGCCGCAGCAGAGACCCAGCACAACAACAAAATTAATTAATTAATTAAAACCATAAATAAATAGATTCCAGTTCACTGTTGGTATTGTACATTCTATGGGTTTTATAAAATGTATAGTGATATGCATCTGTAATTATGGTGCCATATGGACTATTTTTACCCTAAAAATCATTTGTTCATCTGTACTTTTATTCATCTTTCCCTTCCCCAACCACTGGCAGCCTCTGATCTTTTTACTGTATCCATAAAGCTTCTTCTAGAATATCATATAGTTGAAATCATACAGTATGTAGCCTTTGCAGCTTGCCTTCTTTGACTTGGTATTATGAATTTAAGTTTCTTCCATGTCTTTTTATGACTTGATTGCTCTTTACTTATATATAATGTTATATTGTCTGGATGCATCTGAATTTGTCTATTCACCCGCTGAAGGACATCTTAGCTGTTTCCAAGCTTTGGCAATTATGAATATGGTTGCCATAAACATCCATCTGCAGAATTGTGTGGAATACAGTTAAATTCTACATATCAAATAATCAGCTGGATAGCTTCTTTTCATTATAGCAAAGAACCAATTTGGATCACTTAAAATATCTTAAAATACTTGTATATGTAAACCTTTATATAATTTTTATTAGTGTCTGTTCAAAGACACTAATAATTGGCAAGCAATCCTGGTGATTTACTTATAGTGACTGTGTAAACTTGCCAGATTTAATAAATAATTGCATACTCTTTACTTATTTTACTAACAAAAGAGCTTAGCTGAAATTGCATTGTTTGATTCTGTTTTTTTTTTTTTAAGATCATGTGGATTCAGGATTAGCATTTCCATGGTTTGTTTCTTCTTTACCAAGTTTCTCCACCCAGTGTTTATTAGAAGTCTCCATGTTTAATAAAAAATAGCAAACCATGACAAATAGTCTACCACATTTGAAATTTTGAATAATCAGTAGCATTATTCCAGTTAGTAGCTCATAACTCAGAGAGTGTTGGAGGCCGTGGGTACATATTTTCCCTTATGACTATTTGTTTCTTAATATATGTCAAATATAATAAGAAATTATTTTTCATCTAATAGTTGTTTTGTCAGAAAGCCCATGAGAGGATCAATAATACATTTGTTGGAATCTTTATTATTCCTGCTTATAAAAGAATACATGTGCATTTTGGAAAATTTACAAAATATGAACATTTACAAAAGGATTATTTTACTTATAAAAAATCTAACAGGTAAAATGTTATGTTTCATATTCACCTTCTTTTTATTCCCATTGTCACACCAATTTTTGTTGATGTATAGCAACTCAGCTGAGTCCCACTCTTTTGTGACTCCATGGACTGTGGCCAGCCAGCCTCCTCTGTCCATGGGATTTCCCAGGCAAAAACACTGGAGTAGGTTATCATTTTCTTCTCCAGGGACTCTTCCCAATGCAGGGATTGAACCCAGGTCTCCTGCATTGACAGGCTGATTGTTTACCACTGAGCCACTGAAGACTCCTGAATAAGGCATATTTTGGTCTATGTAAAGTATGAAATTTACTTTTATTCAAGTTGAGTTTTTTTTTAGGTTAATCTCACTTTTTAATTTTCATTTTGACCAATTGTATTAAAACATTATCTAAGGATAAGCTACTCCTTCCTTAAACTTAAGTAAAGAAATTTATTCGACCCCATGGGCTAGAACACAGGGAAGATTCACTTACCATGTTCTACAGCACCTTCTACAGAAGGTGATTTTTTTTCTTAGGGTTCTTATGATAAGGATAAGCTTCTGAAAACATCACATGGTATACAAGGTCTTAATCTAGTTTAACACTGACATTTACAAATGTATGTTTTGCAGTTTCTAATAAGTATTTTGAGGTTCAGTTTTTTTTTTTTTAATCTACAGAATGATGATTTTTCCAATGCTGTACCATACACCATTATTTCCCACCATTTTCTTCAGTGAATTCAAGATGAATGGTGTCATAGATTATCCAGACTTGCACAAAAGAGAAACAAAGGAAAAGGATAACCTGTCATAGAGAATTCATATCATAAACATCTATGAAATGAATGAAAGTAGCGAAATGCTCTTAGAAGTGTTCTTTGATTTTTCAAAGTGAGATTAATTTCAGATGTCTTTCCTCAACATTTCTCCCTGCAAATGTATATTACAGAATTTATTATATTTTATCCTAACCACTGAAGTTCCTTTTCTATCTCAAAAGATATTCTGAGTTCTTTGGGTCCAGGATTACAGTGGATGCCGAAGTCATGAGATAGTGAGATAGTAACAGGGAAACTTCAGTACTTTGGCCACCTCATGCGAAGAGTTGACTCATTGGAAAAGACTCTGATGCTGGGAGGGATTGAGGGCAGGAGGAGAAGGGGACAACAGAGGATGAGATGACTGGACAGCATCACTGACTCAATGGATGTAAGTTTGAGTGAACTCTGGGAGTTGGTGAGGGACAGAGAGGCCTGGCATGCTGCAATTCATGGGGTCGCAGAGTCAGACAAGACTGAGTGACTGAACTGAAATGAACTGAACAGTGAGGGCAGAGAAAACAGTAAGCGTTCTAGATGTACTTAGTCATTTTCAGTTACGAGACTTGGTGAGTAGTTAGATAGAGAAAAAAATTCAGGAAAACTCTGGTTTTTGACCTTCAATAACTATCAATGAAAGGGTAATCTTGGGAAGACAACCATATTCACAGGGATAAAAACAATCAGTTCAATCTGAAGCAATAATGCATTTGAAATGTCTATTAAGTATTGAATATTTGAGTTTAAAATTCAGTAAAGAAATCTACGCTGAAATTTAATATTCATTCAAGGAACAGTTGATAGCTGAAGTCATAAAATTAGAAAAGGTCACTCAGGGAGCAGGTAGTATGAAATTAGAGTGACAGATGAACTCTGAATATTTCCCCATTTAAAAAAAAAAGATAAAAAGATGACTGAGGGAAAGAGGCTTTATCAGAGAAGACATTATTATATGTAAGCATTAAAAAAAAATCCTGAAACAAGGTATACATTGATAGAAGTTGATTCATCTCAGTAAAAAGTTATTCTTAACCAGTTGAAATTCCAGTCTTGCTGTGTGGTAGGGTATCTGTGAGGAATGTTAACAACTAAGAGAATTATTTTTTCTGTTTACCAAATATTCAGTTCACTTTCATTTCCAAACAGAAATCCTTGTCACCTCTGTCCAAGAAAGACCATCCAAAAGTCTCAGCTAACCATTGCATCAAGCTCAATATTCAGGATCTTAATAGCCCTTTATCAGAGATGATGGATGGTGACCACTGGATAGTTCCTTTTTGTGGATCCTCTTGAGAATTATGGGCAAAAAGACAAGTTTTCTGTTTCACACTCAATTTACAATGGACAGATATGATCAGAATCATACCAGTAACCACATACACACAAAAGGAGGAGAATGGGAGACACATAATAGTAATGTCAATTACTCAGCCATTAAAAAGAATGAGATAATGCCATTTGCAACAACATAGTTGGATCTGGAGATTATCTTACTAAGTGAAGTGAGTCAGACAGAGGAAGACAAATATTGCATGATATTGCTTATATGCAGCATCTAAAACATTCACGCAAATGAACTTGTTTATAGAACAGAAACAGGCTCACAGACTTAGAAAATGAACTTAATGTAACCCATGAGGGGAGGATGATAAGGAGGAATATGTTGGGAGTTTGGGATTGACATGTGCACACTGATATATTTTAAATAGTCAACAGACAAAGACCTACTGTAAAGAAAAAAAGAATCTGACACTGGGGAGGGCTTCCTACTCTGGGAAAGAGGAGCTTTTTATGACTGGATTCAATTCTGCTCTGTTAGAGGGCTGGTTCTCAAGTTCATTGTTCTAGAAGTGTTTTCCTTTCTTACCGTCCTCCATGTTCATAACTGAATTGAATATTATGGACCATATTCTCCTTGAGAGTTAACTTTTTTGAAAGAATGACTCTAAAACATATAGTTTGCTTCTTATCTACTTGTTTTCAGTCAACATCGTGTATCTTAAATCTGTTTTTTTATGGACATACTTACTAAATTTTCTGTTATTTTCTTGGATTCTCTTCTTCACATTTATGTGAGCTCTCACATACATTCAAAGCAATTGCAATTACTTTGTTCTATTAAGGTTTCATGGTGGAGGCATGGCTTTTCTTTCTTTTGTCCAAATGAAAACATTTACTATGCACTAGCTTAGCTATTCAAGGTATTTTAATAATGAGTAAAAAGGCAAACATTGTTTGGACCCTGCCTCTAAACAGACTTTTATAAATGTTTTAATTTTAATAGTCTACTGTTCAGCATCATGAAAAATGCTGGGCTGGAAGAAGCACAAGCTGGAATCAAGATTGCCGGGAGAAATATCAATAACCTCAGATATGCAGATGACACCACCCTTATGGCAGAAAGTGAAGAAGAACTAAAGAACCTCTTGATGAAAGTGAAAGAGGAGAGTGAAAAAGTTGGCTTAAAGCTCAACATTCAGAAAACTAAGATCATGGCATCTGTTCCCATCACTTCATGGCAAATGGATGGGAAAACAGTGGAAACAGTGGCTGATTTTATTTTTCTGAGCTCCAAAATCGCTGCAGATGGTGATTGAAGCCATGAAATTAAAAGATGCTTGCTTCTTGGAAGGAAAGTTATGACCAACCTAAACAGCATTAAAAAGCAGAGACATTACTTTGCCTACAAAGGTCTGTCTAGTCAAAGGAATGGTTTTTCCAGTAGTCATGTATGGATGTGAGAGTTGGACTATAAAGAAAGCTGAGCACTGAAGAATTGATCCTTTTGAACTGTGGTGTTGGAGAAGACTCTTGAGAGTCCCTTGGACTGCAAGGATATCTAACCAGTCCATTCTAAAGGAGATCAGTCCTGGGTGTTCATTGGAAGGACTGATGCTGAAGCTGAATCTCCAATACTTTGGCCACCTGAAGTGAAGAGCTGACTCATTTGAAAAGACCCTGATGCTGGGTAAGATTGAAGGCAGGCAGAGAAGGGGATGACAGAGGATGAGATGGTTGGATGGCATCACTGACTCCATGGACATGAGTTTGGGTGGACTCCAGGAGTTGGTGATGGACAGGGAGGCCTGGTGTGATGCAGTTCATGGGGTCATAAAGGGTTGGACAAGACTGAGTGACTAAACTGAATTGAACTGAACTGTTCAGCTGAGTTATATTTGTGTTTTCTAAATCTTCAAGTTTCTGAATTTTTATTTTTCTTCTCTTCTTGGAAATATTCAGTTCTTTTTAAATCATCTCTTTCTTAAGATCTGGTAAAAATCCATCCAATGATGCTTAGTACACATTACTAGTGTTCTGTTTTCCAACCTTTTCTCCTAAAACAACATTATTTGCCTTCCAAATTATGGTGGGAGACATTAACAATAATTTCACCATTGCAAAACTGGATTATTTTCCTTCTAGATTTAATATCAGTTAGTTCGTTCATCACTCACAGCAGGGCTGCTAAAGCAATGACATAAAAATTTTGTGTTTTCAATAAGCCATATCTGGGTTACAGTTTCTACATCAGCCATACAGTCCTGATTATTTTAAGCAATTTTTTAAAAATAAGGTTTATTTTGACCAACTCCTTGAAAAAGGAGAAAACATCATTGCCTCAACTAACATTTTCTTTAAAATTGCAAAATAAAGTTACAAATTCCATATTAAAAAAAATTCTCAAAAACTTTCAAGCATTTAAAAAAATAATAACTCAAATTAAGGGTAACAAATCTTTGTGTAAGTCAAGTGGTTTCTTACTTTTCTCTCTAAATAAAACTGAAGTAGGAACAAATTAATTTGCCAGTGATAAATCATTATAAATGATGTTTAATAATAGGTCACTTTATACATTAAAAAACACTTTATAAAGTGAAGATCTGAGTCAAATCTTCCTTTCAGATGAGTACATGACTTCAAATATTCTTGTTATTCATTCGCTAATTTGTGTCTACTCTTTGTGGCCCCATGGACTGCAGCATGGCACACTCCCTTGTCCTTCACCATCTCCTGGAGTTTGCTTGAATTCATGTCCATTGAGTTGGTGATACTATCTAACCATCTCAACCTATGCTGTCCCTTCTCCTTTTGCCTTCAGGCTTTCCCAGAATCAGGGCCTTTCCCAACGAGTCTGTTAATCACATCAGGTGGCCAAAGTGTTGCAGCTTCAACTTCAGCATCAGTCCTTCCAATGAATATTCAGGATTGATTTCCTTTAGGATTGATTGCTTTGATCTTGCAGTTCAAGGAACTTTCAAGAGTCTTCTCCAGCATCATGGTTCAAAAGTATCAATTCTCTAGCACTCAGCCTTCTTTATGGTCCAACTCTCACATCCATACATACATGACTATTGGAAAAACCATAGCTTTGACTAGACAAACCTTTGTCAGCAAAATGATGTTGTTGCTTTTTAATACTCTGTCTAGGTTTGTCAAAGCTTTCCTTCCAAGGAGCAAGTATCTTTTAATTTCATGACCCAGTCACCATCTGCATGGATTTAGGAGTCCAAGAAAATAAAATCTGTCACTACTTCCACTGTTCCCTCTTCTACATGCCATGAAGTGATGGGACCAGATGCCATGAGCTGTTTTATTAATGTTGAGTTTCAAGCCAACTTTTTCACTCTCCTCCTTCATCCTTATCAAGAAACTCTTTAGCTTCTCTTCATTTTCTGCCATTAGAGTGGTATCATTCACATATCTGAGATTGTTGATATTTCTTCTGGCAATCCTGATTCCAGCTTGTGATTCATGCAGCCTGGCATTTCATATGATGTACTTTGTACATAAGTTAAATAAACAAGGTGACAATATAGAACCTTGTCATACTCCTTCCCCAATTTTGAACCAGTCTGTTGTTCCATGTCTAGTTATAACTGTTGCATTTTGACCTGCATACAGACTTCTTAGGAGGCAGGTAAGGTGGTCTGGTGTTCCCAACTCTTTGAGAATTTTCCACAGTCTGTTGTGATCCACACAGTCAAAGGGTTTAATATAGTCAATGAAGCAGAAGTAGATGGTTTTCTGGAATTTGCTTGCATTCTCTATGATCCACCAAATGTTTGCAATTTGATCTCTGGTTCCTCTGACTTTTCTAAACCCAGCTGATACATCTGGAATTCTCAGTGCATGTATTGCTGAAATCCAGCTTGAAGGATTTTGAGCATAATATTACTAGAATGTGAAATGAGTGCAATTGTATGGTGAAAGTAAAGTAAAAGTGTTAGCTGCTCAATCGTGTCTGACTTTTTGTGAATCCTGGACTGTAGTCCACCAGGCTCCTCTGTCCAAGGGATTCTCTGGGCAAGATGGTAGTTTGAACATTTTTTGGCATTGCCCTAGTTTGGGAATGGAATGAAAACTGATCTCTTCCAGTCTTGTGGTCACTGCTGAGTTTTCCAAATTATCTGTATCTTGAGTGCAACATTTTAACAGCATTATCTTTCAGGATTTTAATTAGCTCAGCTAGCATTCCATCATCTTTATTAGCTTTGTTCATAGTAATGCTTGCTAAGGCCCACTTGACCTCACACTCCAGTATTTCTGACTGGAGTGATCACATTACCATGGTTATCCAGGTCATTAAGACGTTTTTTGTATCATTCTTCTGTATATTGTTGCCACTTCTTAATCTCTTCTCCTTCTATTAAGTCCTTGCCTATTCTGTCCTTTAAAGTGCCTATCTTCACATGTAGTGTTCCCTTGATATCTCCAATTTTCTTGAAGGGATCTCTAGCTGTCCCCATTTTATTGTTTTTCTGTATTTCTTTACACTATTTATTTCAGAAAACCTTATCTCTCTTTGTTTTTTTCTGGAACTCTGCATTTAATTGGGTATATCTTTACTTTTCTCTTTTGCTTTCACTTCTTTTCTCAGCTATTTGTAAACCCTCCTCATACAATCACTTTGGATCTTCGCATTTCCTTTTCTTTGACGTGGTTTTGGTCCCTTCCTCCTGTACAATATTATGAATCTGTCCATAGGTCCTCAGACACTCTATCAGGTCCTTTGAATCTAGTCATCACCTGCACTGTATAATTATAAGGGTTTTGATTCAGGTCATACCTAAATGGCCTAGTAGATTTCCCTACTTTCTTTAAGCTTGAAGTTTACAATAAGGAGCTCATAATCTGAGCCACAGTCAGCTCCAGATCTTATTTTTGCTGACTCTATAGGGTTGCTCCATCTTCAGCTGTGAAGAATATAATTAGTCTGAATTCATTTTGATATTGATCATCTGATAATATCCATATATAGAATCATCTCTTGTGTTGTTGGAAAAGTGTTCTTGCTATGACCAGTGTTCTTGACAAAACTCTTTTAGCTTTTCCCTTGCTTCATTTTGTACGCAAAGGACAAACTTGCTTGTTAACCTAGATGTCTCTTGACTTCCTACTTTTGCATTCCAATACCCTATCATGAAAAGCACATTTTTTTTTTTTTTTGGTGTTAGTTCTAGAAGATCTTGTAGGTCATCCTAGAGCCATTCAACTTCAGCTTCTTCAGAATTAGTGGCTGTGGCATGGATCTGAATTAC
Organism: Bison bison bison; assembly: GCF_000754665.1. Taxonomy (NCBI): domain Eukaryota; kingdom Metazoa; phylum Chordata; class Mammalia; order Artiodactyla; family Bovidae; genus Bison; species Bison bison. The sequence goes on from NW_011494929.1 coordinate 1,245,793, forward strand.
TGTGATGTTGTACGGTTTACCTTGGAACCAAACTGAGATCATTCTGTAATTTTTGAGGTTTCACCCAAGTACTGCATTTCAGACTCTTTTGTTGACTATGAGGATTACTTCATGTTTTCAATAATGACTTCAGAGGGAAAAACAAACCAAATCTAGGGCCACAGTAAACTGTAAAATGTTGCACATAAATGATGCAATTGCTTTGAAATCCCTCTGAAATGTATCTGCCCATGTTCCCAGTTGTGTGCCAATTATAAATGCCTTGAAACATTATCAATCAATACTTTTATTTTTCTTGAAAGGCCCATAAGTTGAAATTTGAATAAATGGGTAATTTGCTTCATTCACATATGGCCTTTATTGTTTGCCTTTTACATTCTAAAATAGAATCTATGGTTAATATTTTAAGGTTTTTTAAACGTTCTGTGGTTTGTAGATAAAGTTAGTACTTTTACATACCTCCCCAGTCTTGCAATTTCATTTGCACTTCTATACAGAGCTTAAATAAAGACTTGTGATACCTGACAGTCAATAGTGTCTTTACAAGTGGCATTGTGGGTTTACCTCTTTAAGGAGCTAATCTGGTAGCAAAAAAGAATGCCTTGTGAAAAATCACCAGAAATTAGCATTGTACAATAGCTAGATTGGTTATCATTTGTATGTAATGTATGTCTAATGCTCACATATTCAAATACCATTTATGAGATGTGTTTGCAAATCAACTAACGAAGGCACCTTACCTTGTCATAGGGCTTCCCCGGTGGCTCAGTCAGGAGAGGGTCTGCCTGCAATGCAGGAAACCTGGGTTTGATCCCTGAGTCAGGAAGAGTCCCTGGAAAAGGAAACAGAAACTGACTCCAGTATTCTCACCTGGAGAATTCCATGGACAGAGGATCTTAGTGGGCTATAGTCCATGGAGTGGCAGAGTTGGAATGCCTGAGTGACTAGCACTACCTTTTCATAGTCGTTTAACTTTTTAATGCTGCTTGTTATCAGTAGCTTTCTTTACACTCATAATCAAGATTGCAGGGGAAATATCAATAACCTCAGATATGCAGATGACACCACACTTATGGCAGAAAACAAAGAGAGACTAAAAGCCTCTTGATGAAAGTGAAAGAGGAGAGTGAAAAAGCTGGCTTAAAACTCAGCATTCATAAAATAAAGATCATGGCCTGTGGTCCCATCACTTCATGGCAAATAGATGGGGAAATAATGAAAACAGTGGCAGATTTTGTTTTCTTGGGATCCAAAATCTCAGTAGACTGTGTCTGCATCCATGAAATTAAAAGACACTTGCTCCCTGGAAGAAAAGCTATGGCCAACATAGACAGCATATTAAAAAACACAGATATTACTTTACTGACAAAGGTCCATCTAGTCAAAGGTATGGCCTTCCCAGTAGTCATGTATGGACGTGAGATTTGGACCATAAAGAAAGCTGAGAACTGAAGAGTTGATGCTTTTGAACTGTGGTGTTGGAGAAGTCACTTGGACAGCAAGGAGGTCAAACCAATCCATCCTAAAGGAAATCAGTCCTGAATATTCATTGGAGGGACTGATACTGAATCTGAAGCTCCAATACTTTGGCCACCTGATGTGAAGAACTGAGTCACTGGAAAAGACCCTGATGCTGGGAAAGATTGAAGGTAGGAGAAAAAGGGGACAACAAGGAATCAGGTGGTTGGATGGCATCACTGACTCGATGGACAGGAGTTTGAACAAGCTCTTGGAGATTGTGATGGACAGGGAAATCTGGTGTGCTGCAGTCCATGGAGTCACAAAGACTCAAACACAACTGAGTAAACACGACTGAACTGACTGACATAATAATAGTTTCATGAGATGTGAGGGACAATTCGTTACATTACTTGATATGTGTGGTGGCAAAGGTGAAATACAATTAAGTTCCATAGATGGTTCAAGGCCATATAACTACTCAGAAGAAAATGTTGTCCTCTTATTCGTTCTTCATAAATGATTAATTATTTCTTTAAATATACAATTGCTCATAAATTAAAATATAGTAGTAAAAATGAAACATGTATAAAACATATACACACACATACACACATGAATGTGTACTTAGTCACTCAGTTGTGTTCAACTCTTTGTGACCCCATGGACTGGAGCCCGCGGACTCCTCTGTCTATGGGAATTTTCAGGCAAGAATAGTGGAGTGGGTTGCTGTTTCCTCCTCCAAGGGATCTTCCCAACCCAGGGATCAAACCTGACTCTCCTGTGTCTCCTGCATTTCAGGTGGATTCTTTATCCACTAAACCATTGGTGGAAGCCCTATATATATATACATATATACATACACACACACACACACACACACACACACACACACATATATATGTCATGGAAAAGTCTTAATGTTTAATTACTGTCTTTTATTTTAATTTGGGATCTCCATGAAGGCAAATATCATTGGGGAAATTTTCTTCCACAATTAAATTAGAGTAACTGAGAATGTTCTAAGATAATATTGAAAGTGAAAGTATTATTTGGTCAGTTATGTCCAATCCTTTGCAATCCCATACACTGTAGCCCCCCCAGGTTCCTCTGTCCATGGAATTTTCCAGGCAAGAATACCAGAGTGGGTTGCCATTTCCTTCTCCAGGGGATTTTCCCAACCCAGGAACTGAACCCAGGTCTCCTGCACTGTAGTTGAATTCTTTACCATCTGAGCCACCAGGGAAACCTTCTAAGATAATTTTAAATGATTAATATAGTCTTCTGTAATATTAAAGTTTTTCAGTTTTATAAACTCATAATAGCCCACAATGATCATCACCTCCCTGGATTCATGCTCTTGTGTGGTGTTCTCTCACACCAGATAACAAATACAGTACTGTAACCTGTGTAACTAATACAGTATCGAGGAAATAGTGCAGTCAGAGTTCCAAGTCTAGGTCATAGGAAACACTGCAGTTTGTTTTGCTCTTAGATTGTTTGCTTTGGGAGAAGCCAATAGCCAGGTACTGAGGGTGCTCATGTTATCACTGTGGAGGAGTCCGCACTGCAAGGACCTGAAGCCTTCTGTTCATAGATAGAACTGAGTCCTCCTTTCAAAGGACATTGAGTGGGTCACTCTGGAAGAGAATCCTCTTGCTCAAGTGTTGCCATCAGAAAACTTCAGCCCAAACCCACCCTTCAGTGGTGACCTCCTGGGAGAACCTGAACCTGAAGCACTAGGTAAGCTGCTCCTGAATTCCTGACCCACAGGAATGAAAAGATAACAAAAGTTTGTTGTTTCTATTTGCTGTGTTTCAGGGTAATTAGTTATGTAACTATAGATAAACACAGATAATTCGAATAGGCCTGAACCCCCCAGATTTCACTAGGTAGGCGATACCACGTTTACTGTCATTACAGGAAGGATGCTCTTTAAGTGCAGAAGAGGAGGCCCTCAGAAAAAATGGGAATTGACTGAGAAAGAGAGCAGTTTTTAAAGATTTTAAAATCTTTAAAATTTAAAGCTGATTTTAAAGAATGAAGGCAGATAGAAATGGAGTAAGAAAAGAGGAATTCCAAGCAAAACTAGCAGAATACATGTATCCACAAAACTATAGTCCCTACAGGAAGCTTGAAGAAATTCCTTGCATTTGACAAAGTTTTGTTGCTGGTGTGATTCATTCACAGTTGATGAACCTGAAGAGGTAAGTGAGTGAATAATAATAAAGGGCCTCCTTTGTTTGAAAGGCAAGCTAAGACTTAGTCTTGTAACTTAAAGAATCTGAGTAGACACTTAAGTCTTCTAAGTAGGAGAATGAGTAAATTTAAAAATAAAAGCCAAATAAAAAATGATTGCAATACTTCCAGCAATAAAACAGCAAAGGTAGATTTAAACATGCCGGAGTGGCTGTGGAGAAAAAGAAACTCATGGCAAAAATACCAAGAAAATACTTCTAATGAGACATAGCAGAATTTTCATTTGTGATGGAAAGAAGGCTGAGGCTGTATCAGATCTTTGCCATCACATACTTACAACCTTTCAGTGTCTTTCCATTAAATACTTTATAAAGGGAGACAAGGACATTTTCACTTATGCATATTAGATTTTACATTCTCTTTTCTTGCTCCCCACCACTCATTATCCTTCATGACATCCTGAAATCACCCTAACAGATGAGTTATACCTTTCTACACACTCATCAGGCAGAACATATCTCAAAGGGACAAACCCATAGCATTATATATATATATATATTTTTGAAGTTCCAGAACTACATAAATAATTGAGATAATCAAAATGTTTGCTTAACTGGGAAGGAAGACCAAAAAAGAAGCAGAAGTTTAGCTTCACCTATCATTTATAATTCCAAATGTAGGCATTAAATATTATATTGTAGAATATTCAAATTAAATGTGAATGCACTAAATATTTTAAATTAAAATATGACCATTGAATTGCTATCACTAATATACACATCTTCCTTGACTTATGATGGAATTGGGGTTACATTCTACTAATCAAATCATAAATTGAAAATATCTTAAGTTCAAAACGCATTTGATACACAGAAGCTATTAAGAATGATGATAACTTCTGTGGTGACTTAATTGGTAAAGAATCTGCCTGCAATGCAGGAGATCTGGGTTCGGACCCTTGGTCAAGAAAATCCCATGGAAAAGGGACTGGCTTCCCACTCCAGTATTGTTGCCTAGAGAATTTCACTGTCAGAGGAGCCTGGCAGGCTAAGGTCCATAGAGTCACAAAGAATTGGACATGACTGAGTGACTAATGCTTTCACTTTCACTGAACATGATAGCTAAGCTCAGCATACCTTATGTTAGCTTACAGGAATGCAAAAAGGAAAAATGGTTGTCTGAGGAGGCCATCCAAATAGCTGTGAAAAGAAGATAAGTGAAGGGCAAAGGAGAAAAGGAAAGATATACCCATTCGAATGCAGAATTCCAAAGAATAGCAGGAGAGATAAGAAAACCTTCCTCAGCGATCAATACATAGAAATAGAGGAAAACAATAGAGTGGGGAAGACTAGAGATCTCTGCAAGAAAATTAGAGCTAACAAGGATACATTTCATGCAAAGATCGGCCCAATAAATGACAGAAATGGTTTGGACCTAACAGAAGCACTTCCCTGGTGGCTTAGAGGTTAAAGCCTCTGCCTGGAATGCAGAAGACCCGGGTTCGATCCCTGGGTCAGGAAGATCCCCTGGAGAAGGAAATGGCAACCCACTCCAGTACTCTTGCCTGGAGAATCCCATGGAGGGAGGAGCCTGGTAGGGATCTCAGAGTCCGACTTGACTGAGCGACTTCATTTCACTTCAACATAAGCAGAAGATATTAAGAAGAGATGGCAAGAATACACAGAACTGTACAAGAAAGATCTTCATGACCAAGATAATCACAATGGTGTGATCACCCACCTAGAGCCAGACATCCTGGAATGCAAAGTCAAGTGGGCCTTAGGAAGCATCACTATGAACAAAGCTAGTGGAGGTGATGAAATTCCAGTTGAGCTATTTCAAATCCTGGAAGATGATGCTGTGAAAGTGCTGCACTCAATATATCAGTAAGTTTGGAAAACTTAGCAGTGGCCACAGGACTAGAAAAGGTCAGTTTTCATTCCAATCCCAAAGAAACATAATGCCAAAGAATGTTCAAACTATCACACAGTTTTACTCATCTCACATGCTAGTAAAGTAATGCTCAAAATTCTCCAAGCCAGGCTTCAGCAATACGTGAACCGTGAACTTCCAGATGTTCAAGCTGGTTTTACCAAAGGCAGAGGAACCAGAGATCAAATTGCCAACATCCGTTGGATCATTGAAAAAGCAAGGGTTCCGAAAAACATCTACTTATGCTTTATTGACTATTTCAAAGCCTTAGATTGTGTGGATCACAACAAACTGTGGAAAATTCTGAAAGAGTTAGGCCACCAGACCACCTTACTTGCCTCCTGAGAAATCTGTATGCAGATCAAGAAGCAACAGTTAGAATGGGACCTGGAAAAACAGACTGGTTCCGAATTGGGAAAGGAGTACATCAAGGCTGTATATTGTCACCCTGCTTATTTAGCTTATATGCAAAATACATCATGAGAAATGATGGGCTGGAAGAAGCACAAGCTGGAATCAAGATTGCCAGGAGAAATATCAATAACCTCAGATATGCAGATGACACCACCCTTATGGCAGAAAGTGAAGAGGAACTAAAAAGCCTCTTGATGAAAGTGAAAGAGGAGACTGAAAAAGTTGGCTTAAAACTCAACATTCAGAAAAATGAGGTCATGATCTCCAGTCCCATCACTTCATGGGAAATAGATGGGGAAACAGCAGAAACAGTGAGAGACTTTATTTTTGGGGGCTCCAAAATCACTGCAAATGGTGATTGCAGTCATGAAATTAAAAGATGCTTGCTCCTTGGAAGAAAAGTTATGACCAACCTAGACAGCATAGTAAAAAGCAGAGACATTACTCTGCCAACAAAGGTCTGTCTAGTCAAAGCTATGGTTTTCCCAGTAGTCATGTATGGATGTGCGAGTTGGACTGTAAAGAAAGCTGTGCACCGAAGAATTGATGCTTTTGAGCTGTGGTGTTGGAGAAGACTCTTGAGAGTCCCTTGGACTGTGAGGAGATCCAACCAGTCCATTCTAAAGGAGATCAGTCCTAGGTGTTCATTGGAAGGACTGATGCTGAAGCTGAATCTCCAGTACTTTGGCCACCTTATGTGAAGAGCTGACTCATTTGAAAAGACCCTGATGCTGGGCAAGATTAAAGGCAGGCGGAGAAGGGGATGACAAAGGATTAGATGGTTGGATGGCATCACCAACTCAATGGACATGAGTTTGGGTGGACTCCGGGAGTTGGTGATGGACAGGGAAGCTTGGCATGCTGCAGTCCGTGGATGGGGTCACAAAGATTCGGACCCGACTAAGCAACTGAACTTACTGACTGACTGGGCAAAGTCATCTAATCTGAAGCCTATTTTATAGCAAACTTTTGAATATATTAATTTAATTTTTTGAATACTGTGCTGAAAATGAAAACCAGAATGGCTGTTTGGGTCCAGTATGGTTCTCAGTCTATTGGCTGTTAATCTTAGTTACTGTGGGGCTGACTGAGAGCTGCAGCTGCTGCCCTGCGCAGCATCTTGAGTGAATTTCCTACGGCCTATGGCTATCTTGGAAAGATACCAAAATTCAAAATGTGAAGTATGGTTTCAAGTACATGTGCATAACTTTGGCACCATCACAGCATCAAAAAAGTGTAATTCAAACTATTATAAGTAGGGGATTTTGTGTGTTAGTTATCTGCGTACTCAGTTGCTCTGTTGTGTCTGACTCTTTGTGACCCCCATGGACTGTAGACTGCCAGGCTTCTCTGTCTATAGGATTCTCCAGACAAGAATACTGGAATGGGTTGCCATTCCTTTCTCTAGGGGATCTTCCAGACCCAGGGATCAAACCCACTTCACCTGAGTCTCCTGCATTGGCATGTGAATTCTTTACCACTGAGTCAACTGGGAAGCCCTCTTAATCTGCAGTCCATGGGGTCTCGAAGAGTCAGACATGACTGAGCGAATTTACTTTCACTTTTCACTTTCATGCATTGAAGAAGGAAATGGCAACCCACTCCAGCGTTCTTGCCTGGAGAATCCCAGGGACGGGGAGCCTGGTAGGCTGCGGTCTATGGGGTCACACAGAGTTGGACACGACTGAAGCTACTTAGCAGCAGCAGCAGCAGCATAAAAAATTCACCACAGTATTTTGCATTTTAAAACAATGAGCGCTTATTATTTCGCATTTCCTAGAAGTCAGAAATCTGATTTTGGCTAAGCTTTGCTCTTCTGTCTCTAAGTCTCTCATAAGGTTGCAGTCAAGCTGTGGGTCTAGGCTAATGTCTTATCCAAACACACCATCAGAAAATGAGGCAATCCACTTCCAGAGGTATTCAGGTGGCCATCAACAGAGTGCATTCTGATAACCCTGAGGTTGGCTTCTCACACGGTCCATCATCTAGAGAGTGGGAGTGAGAACCTAGATGAGATACATATTTGGGGACCGTTGTGGAGTCTGCTGATCAAAGATAGTATTACAATTTTTCATAAATAAAATAATACTATGAAAAGAAATACATATATTTATATATAAATATTAATATATACATATGGTGTGTATGTGTGTCTAAAGAAAGTGATGATGTGCATATATAAATATATTCCTAAGCTTCTCTAAACAAAAATGGTCTTGGGAGTAGCATTATACCAGTAACCCAGTGCATTGGTAAGCATCGATGATGGTTTTGAAGTTCTGCACTAGAAAGAACTACAACTTCTAGACCCAAGTAAAAAAAATATATATAAGATGGGCCTGAAAAACTTTATTGTGCCACAAATTAAGTATTCCATGAATGTTGTTGTTGTTCAGTTGCTAAGTCATGTCTGACTCTTTGAGACCCTGTGGACTGTAGCACTCCAGGCTTCCCTGTCCTTCACTCTCTCCTGGACTTTGCTCATATTCATGTCTGTTGAGTCTGAATGAATGAGGATGTATTAAAAAAAACCCAGGAAACCAGCTTGAAGAGGCTATGACTGATGAAATCTGAAATATGAGATTTAATATAAGGATTAAAATAAATAATAAATAATAACATAAAATAAATAAACATAAATATTTATTTATATTAAATAATAACATATTTTAGTCATATGTGAGTCTTTGATATATTAGTTTGCTAGGGCTTCCACGGCAAAGTACCACAAACTTGATGGCTTCAAGAGCGTGCATTTATTCTTCCACAGTCTGGGCACTTGAAGTCCAGGACCAAGATGTGGGCATGGTTGGTTCCTTTTGAGAACCATAGAGGCTCCAGGCCCATTTCTTCTGTTTGTAGATGGCTGTCTTTTCCCCATGCTCTCACATGCCTTTCCTTCTTTGTTCAATTCCTCTTCTTATAAGAATACCAGTCATACTGAATTAGGGCCAAACGAAATGACTTGATTTTAACCTCTGTATAGATCCTGTCTCCAAATACAGTCATATTCTAAGATACAAAGGTTAGGAAAGCAGCCCATGAATTTTGAGGAGGCTACAGTAACACTTAAGTGATATTAATAAATAAGTAAATGAATAGATGTATGAACAAAATAATGGTGCAGAATACTAAGCTCTCCAATTTAATAGAATGCCAAGTAATAATAATCACTTAGTATTAGAGAAATCTGGCAAACATACACCTTTATATCAAGTGATTATAAACTGACATTTACTGAGTGTGCTTCTTAAAGTGGTACACTGAGAAGAACACAGCAGCCCTTCGGTGGTGTTCCTACCTTGGTTACATTACTTGACTAAATATGAGAAAAGAGCAGAGCTACTCAAATTTAGATACATTCTTTCTAAAGATCACTGGTTTATTAAAAAATCTTTTTCAAAAAATGTCAAGGTTATAAAAAAACAGAAAGTTCTAAGAAATTCTTCTTGATTGCAGGAGACCAGAGAGTGTTGACAACTACATGCCACTCATGATCTTATGTTAGATTCTAATCTATAAAGGCCATTGGAAATACCAGCAAAATTTGAATAGGATCTATAAGTCATATTGTAGTATTAAACAAATGTTACTTTTTTGGTATTGATGGTTGTATTGTTTATGAGAGAGTGTTCTCCACAGGAAATACATACAAAAATAGAAAAGTTTGATGAGTGACTAATGAATGATTGATAAGGTCAAATATGGTAAAAATCTCAAATACAGGGGACTCTGGGTAATGGAGGAATGCAGATACAAGAGTTATTTGTACTATTCTTAAAACTGTTGTGTAAGCCAAATGATTTTTAAAGAATTCCTCAAATAACTAAATAAATAGCACTCAAATATTTTATTAAAAAACTCTGCCCTGACTGTAGCCACCAGGTTCCTCTGTCTGTGGGGTTCTCCATTATTTCTCAGGGCAATGTACATAAAGACCGTGATGAGATGTCAAAATAATTAAAAGTAAAAAAATGGCTGTAGTGAATGTGGAGCAGTTGGAATTCTCATACAGTTCTTGTAGGAGTATAAAATAATTCAACCCCTTTGTAAAACAGTTTCTCACTCTTGAATAAAGCTAAGCATACACCTAAAAAAAAGAAACAAACAAAACTCTGCCCAAACTTTGTAGAAGGAGATTCACTCCTCGGCCCTGATATCAAGCTAAGCAGATTCTCCTGCTTTCCTTTTCTATGTTTTATTTTGTCATCTGTGTATGTTGTGACCTGTGATATATTTGAAGCATATGTTACAAAAATCATACAGTGTTGCTTTTAAGAATATTGATTTAATTTTAGCTGCCTTGGGCCTTTGCTGTGTGCAGGCTTTCTGTAGTAGCGAGTGGGGGCTGCTCTTGGTTGTGGTGTGGGCTTCTCAGAGCTTTCCTGTGCAGAGAACGTGCGGGGGCTCAGTAGGTGGGGTGTGTAGACTTACTTGCGTTGTAGCATGTAGGATCTTCCTGGACCAGTGATTGAACTCATGGTCCTTACATTGGCAAGCAGATTCTTAACCACTGGACCAAGAGGGCAGTCCCCTACAGTGTTGTTTTAAATGCATGAATTTTAATTGCATTTTTCTATAAATTCCTTTTAGTGTTCGATTCTTGTAAAACTCAGTTCTGATTTTGAGCCCAATCCATTTCATATACCCATCTAGTTCATGGCATTTAACTTTTACTATGTATTTAAAAAAAAAAAATTAACTAGAAGATAATTTCTTTGCAATGTTGTGTTGCTTTCTGCCATACAACAACGTGAATCAGCCATAAGTATACATAT
>NW_011494929.1:1256673-1265721 GCF_000754665.1 Bison bison bison
CCTGTGTTACATAGCAACTTCCTACTAGCCATCTGTTTTACACATCACCATGTAGTTTACCATAAGCAACAACAATACTTTTTCTATCTCTTCTCTTAGTGATAGACAACTAAGTTGTCTCCAATTTCTAACTGGCGTAGACACACCGACAATGAACCTGTTTGTGTATGTAGATTTAGTAATCAGTAATTCTCCTGAACATAAATAGGTTTGAGATTGCTGAACTGTCAGATGCATGTTAGGTTATTTCTCTAAAAGATCTCTTGCTGGTTTTTAATATTACAATTATCTTTATATTTGTCAACTTTGTCATCACCTACTACATGAAATCAGTATCTTTATTTTTTCTATGTTCATATATATTAACATTAAAATAGGTTTTCTTTAGGTAAATTTTTGTTTCATAGTTATAAAATATTATTCTATATTTGATTTCTTATATTTTTATCATGGACATTAATAGCTTAAATCACTCAGAGTGCCCTTTTTCATGTAATGAAAGTCAAGGACCCTTATGTAATGAGTCATTTTTTAAAAATCACTGTCCCTTAAAAATTCAATATATCTAAAGGAAAAATCCACATGAATTAGCAACAGAAACCAAAAATAAATATATTTTAGCTAGCACTACTAACTTAAAAACTAAGGAAAATAAGACTAGATGGAAACTAAGGAGACATAAGAAAATCTTAACCAAAACAAAAAGCAAGACAGCATCACTAAAGAAATAACAAAAATGCTGCTTATCAGTTCAGAATAGAAGATAGAAGTAGTCTGTATAGTAACTGTTGAAAGTAGACTATTCAAGGATAGACTATGCATAAGATGTAAAAAACCAATTGATAAATTCAATATTGAATAATAAGAAAAATAATGTTTTTGCTCAGAGTTGATATGGTTGTATGTATATAATATTCAATAACTCATTTAAAAATCTGTTGGAATGAATACAAAGTATTTAGTAAGATGACTGAATATAAAGTAAATGTACAAAACAATCAAATTTTATCTATACTACCAATAACAAAAAATGGAACTGGAGCAATATCCTTGTCAAAATAGAGAGGGGAGAAAAAAAAAAAAACTAGAAGCAAAATTAAAAAATAAAACAATGACACAAGACCTACATTAAAAATACTATTCTTTTTTTAAAGTATACTTATTTATTTATTATTCACTTATATTAAGGAAGCTTTATTTTGCAATATTGTGCTAGCTTCAAGTATACAGCAAAGTGATCTAGTTATGGATATATATTTTCATCAAAGAATGCTATTCTTTTTTAAATTACTGTTTTGAGTTCCATGTGATCATTTTGGCCAGATTTCTGTGATTGTGGTTTTCATTCTGTCTGTCCTCTGATGGATAAGGATAAGAGGTTTGCTCAAGATTCTTGATGGGAGGGACTAAGTTCAGTAGCTCGATGGTGTCTGACTCTATACAACCCCATGGACTGCAGCATGCCAGGCTTCCCTTTCCATCAGCAACTCCCAGAGCTTTCCATCATCAAACTCCAATCATAAAGGAAATCAACCCTGAATATTCATTGGAAGGACTTATGCTGAAGTTGAAGCTCCAATGCTTTGGTCACCTGATGTGATTAATCAACTCCTTGGGAAAGACCCCGATGCTGGGAAAGATTGAAAGCCAGAGGAGAAGGGGATGACAGAGGATGAGATGGTTGGATATATCACTGATTCAATGGACATGAATTTCAGCAAACTCTGGGAGATGGTGAAGGACAGGGAAGCCTGGTATGCTGCAGCCCATGGGGTCGCAAAGTGTTAGACATGACTGAACAACTGAACAACAACAACAAATTTTGAGTTATTTTTGTGTTTAATATTGCCTTATTTTTAAAACCTTTGCATATTTTGATATGTCTTGTTCATATTTTGTTCTCAGCACCCTAATCTTCATACTGCATTTCACTGGAATTTGAATATAGCAATCATATGATAAACATTAAAAATGGAATCAATCCCAATTGCCAATTTTCATACAGAAACATCTGTTATGAGTCAGTTGTAAGGTGTAAGCGGCTTTCTAGTGGTGCTAGTGGTAAATCCTCTGCCTGCCAATGCAGGAGACGTAAGAGACTCGGGTTCAATCCCTGGGTCAGGAAGATCCTCTGGAGGATGGCATGGCAACCTACTCCAGACTTCTTGCCTTGAGAATCATGGACAGAGGAACCTTGCAGGCTATAGTCACAAAGAGTCAGAGACAACTAAAGCCATGTAGCCCACACATGTAAGGTGTAAGCATCGACCATTCTACTCCTCTTCATATATCCCATTGGTTAACCCATTCAGATTGCTTCTGTAGGCCTGGATTGAAAGGTCACTTCATAAATGTTTTAATATTCCTGCTACTTGCCTGAAACATGCTAGGCAAAAAAATGCTGCAAGATGTGTAGTAGTGTTTTTATCTATTATCTTCTCCTTTTAAAAGGGTAGCACGTTTTATGACAGTGCTAGGGAACAGCTGTTACTTCATTTCAGTAGCTGATTATTTCTGGGAATTGCCAGAAGAATTATTGTCACTCAGGTTATTTGTTCAGATATCATCACATTTGTTTATAATTTATATACATTGAGGAATTGAAAAAAAGTTTTTGGGATATACACATTAATTCACAGCTGTGAAGTATGGAATATACTTGAAAAATGTTAAGATTAATACCATTTAGTATCTTAATGTTAGCAGCACATTTTAACTGGAACTTTGAAAAACTGAAAGTGCTGACCTAGAAAGAAGCCCCTAAAAAATCATTCACTATGGATTTCTAACAGAACTAAATACGCCTCTCTTCTGCACTTGCCATCAATTTCTTGTCAGATCCAATTCAAAAATCTGATCTTGATCCTTTACAACTTAAATGAGGCAGATAAGAGGTTCTGCCCTTTACTGAATTCTGCTTTTAACAAAGTGGGTTCTATAAAAACACACATACAGGAGTAGATATTTTCAAGTGATGAAAGTGGACTCTGCTACTAATTAGAATCCAGTTTGATGACTTTGCAGAAGCCTCTACAATTGTGACTTCCTATAATGTCTAATTTGCAAGTTTGCTGTTTTGCCACCTGAAACTGCATAAATCTTTTTTATGTTGTGGCTAATTAAGTAACTGAAGTACTTTTAGCATAACACTGTGTGGATTACAAGGTGCTTTCAACATACATCACTCCATGTAATAAATTATAAATTCTTTCTCAAAAATTGCCATTAATCTTCAGGATTTTAAATCATTTTGATCAAAATGCAGACTGTGCTTTTTTGAAATCAGATTGGATCCATAAGGCACCCTATATGTATCATATGCTTCCTTACCCTGGAGAGATTATGTAAAAAGAGCAGCTATAAGTTTCATTAACAGCCATGGAGTATAGAAGAATGAAAATCGATAAACTAGTACTATGACAAGTCAAAATAATTAAATTGCATTGATAAAGTCAAATGATTATTGTTGTTGTGATATGCATAATTTTATTTACTGTTTTTTTTAAAATATTTTTTTTAATGGGAGGATAATTGCTTTACAATATTGTGTTGGTTTCTGCCATATATCACCATGAATCAGACGTGGATGTACCTATGTCCCCTCCCACCTCAACCTCCCTCCATCCCACTCCTTAGGTGGTCACAGAGCAGGGGTTTTGAGCTTCCTGTGTCATGCAGCAAATCCCCACTGGCTACCTACTTCACACATGGCAGTGCAAGTGTGCCAATGTGGTCTCAAACTGGCTTACCCTCTCCTTCCCTCACGGGGTCCGCATGTCAGTTCTCCCAATCTGTGTCTCCATTGCTGCTCTGCAGATAGATTTATCAGTGCCGTCTTTCTGGATTCCATAGATATGCTTCCATATATATTTGTTTTTCTCCTTCTGACTTATTTCACTCTGTATAATAGGGGCTCTCTTTTCTTAACCAACACCAGCTATATAACTGGGGAGACCAAATGCAAAGTGAAAATTTGAAGCCTTTTGTTAAAAAACTATTAAGAATTTCAAGTTGGTAACAGCAAAGCATGAATTCAAGCATGGGAGTTTTCTGATTGTGGTTTTCTGTGTGCCTGCCATGAAATTGGCCTTGATTGTGACATTGCACGTGCCATAGGCTAATATGAATTTTAAAAAAAATTGTGGAAACCACTATGTGTCAGACACAGTGTTAGGCTGCTATATTCCGTATAAATTATAACTCCCATAAAAAAAAACCTATGCGGACTGCTGTCATCCCACTCTGGAGAAGAAGAAACTGAGGCTGGGGTTTTGCAAATTCACCTCATGTCTTCAGAAACTGACAATATTTCTATCCTTCGTTTTTCTCCAGAGATGGACTTCTACTTAATTAACGATTACAAATTATAAGGGGACGACAGAGGAAGAGATGGCTGCATGGCATCACTGACTCGATGGACGTGAGTCTCAGTGAACTCCGGGAGTTGGTGATGGACAGGGAGGCCTGGCGTGCTGCGATTCATGGGGTCGCAAAGAGTCGGACACGACTGAGCGACTGAACTGATCTGATCTGAAATTATAAGGAGTGGGGACTTAAAGGAGGCGTAGTCAAATTAAGAAATTTGAAATTTCTGAGCTGAGTTTGGCTGAGAGGAAAACGTCTAGTGAACCTCCCTGCTGCTGGTGCCAGGCCTGTGTCTGTGGCATTCCCACATGTTTCTTCCCCAGCTTTGCACATTTCTCCAAGGTGGAACATCTTTCTTTTCTTTTAAATTTGTTTCAGTTCCTTTGATTAGCATATGGTAATGGATCAACTATGCAAAGGATTTTAGTTCCCGTTTTATCCATGAATGCAAGACTTAGATGAGGTCTCATTGTCACTTCTATATTTCCTGGTGAAACTTCCAAATTTTAGGAACAAAATGAAAATGGTATGAACCAGAAAGATGCTACAGTGTTGAGAAAACTTTGCCTTATACAGTTGTCCAAATTAAGCCATTGTATCTGGGATGGAGAAAACTCAATGTCCACGTTTACATTGCTGGTGGGTTTTGTGTAAGAAATCAAGTCTTCTACCTATCTACACCTTCTTTTGACCATAATATGCTGTGGAAAAATCATCTTAGCCCGTGCTATCATATGCTAACAATTACATGGTCAACACCTTAAAATTAATTCCAATCTTTCCTTTGTTTCAATAATATTTTAATGAGCATGTTTTTGAATGTAGATTTAATCTTCCTCGAAAATATTTCACTAGGGTCTAATATCAAAGGAGTAATTGCTGTCTCAAAGGTTATGTATTTTACTTAAATCAGCTTCAATTGCTTTTCTAGTTATAAAGAAAATCATGTTTATTTTACCAGAAACTATAAAATATAAAGAAATGTCAATAAAGAAATTACAATAAGCAATACTGGTCACTATTAAAATTTTAGCATAGTTTCAGTCATACTTCAGTCATATTTTTACTCAGTCGTATTTAGTCTTCATTTCTCTCATAGTTCTTTCTCTGTGTATATACATACCTGTATATGTTACTGCTGTTCTGTTGCCAAGTCATGTGTGACTCTTCACAACCCCATGCTGCTGCTAAGTCACGGACCCCAGCATTTCAGGTTTCCCTGTCCAAAGTATTGGAGCTTCAGATTAAGCATCAGTCCTTCTGAAGAATACTCAGGATTGACTTCCTTTAGGATTAACTGCCTTGATCTCCTTGCTCTCCAAGGGAACCTCAACCGTCTTCTCCAGCACCACAATTTGAATGCATCAATTTTTTGGCTATCAGCCTTCTTTATGGTACAGTTCTCACCATTTGACTATACTGACCTTTTTCAGAAAAGTGATGTCTCTCCTTTTTAATACACTGTCCAGGTTTATTTGAGAGTTTGACCATAAAAAAAAAACTGAATGCTGAAGAATTGATGCTTTTGAACTGTGATGTTGGAGAAGATGCTTGAGAGTCCGTTGGACTGCAAGGAGATCCAACCAGTCCATCCTAAAGGAGATCAGTCCTGAATATTCATTGGCAGGACTAATGCTGAAGCTGAAACTCCAATACTTTGGCCACCTGATGCAAAGAACTGACTCATTAGAAAAGACCCTGATGCTGGGAAAGATGGAAGGCAGGAGGAGAAGGGGGCAGCAGAAGATAAGATGCTTGGATGGCATCACTGACTTGATGGACATGAGCCTGAGCAAGCTTCTGGAGTTGGTGATGGACAGGGAAGCCTGGCACACTGCAGTCCACGGGGTTGCAAAGAATCGGACATGACTGAATGACTGAAGTGACTAAAGTTTGTCATAGCTTTCCTTCCAAGGAGCAAGTGTCTTTTAATTTCATGGCTGCAGTCACCATCCACAGTGATTTGGAGCCCAAGAAAACAAAATCTGCCACTGTTTCCACTTTTTCTGCATTTATTTGCCATGAAATGATGGGACCAGATGCCATGATCTTAGTTTTATGGATGTTGAGTTTTAAGTCATCTTTTTCACTCTCCTCTTTTACCCTCATCAAGAGGCTCTTTAGTTCCTCTTCAATTTCTGCCATTAGAGTGGTATCATCTGTGTATCTGAGATTTTGATATTTCTCCATGCAATCTTGATTCCAGCTTTTGATTCATCCGGCCTAGCATTTTGCATGATATACTCTGCATATAAGTTAAATAAGCATAGTGACAATATACAGTCTTTACAGTATAATCTTTTACTTTGCAAATATGCTACAGACATTTTGCTGTGGTTTATTTTCCTGTTTATTATAGGCAATTTATATATATATATATTGGAGAAGGCAATGGCACCCCACTCCAGTACTCTTGCCTGAAAAATCCCATGGGTGGAGTAGCCTGGTAGGCTGCAGTCCATGGGGTTGCGAAGGGTTGGACACGACTGAGCGACTTTGCTTTCACTTTTCACTTCCATGCATTGGAGAAGGAAATGGAAACCCACCAGTGTTCTTGACTGGAGAATCCCAGGGACGGGATAGCCTGGTGGGCTGCCGTCTATGGGGTCGCACAGAGTCAACATGTAAAATATTTATCTAAATAAAGTGAAAAGAGGTTCAGGAAAAATAGAAAATATCTGTAGACATAGCTCAGCCCCAGAATATTATAATTGTCAGATTGACTCAATAGGGTCATTAACTCGAGACCATGGTAGTGAGACTTCACACCAAGTGGACCTTCACCCTAAGCTAAAGTGCCTCTTTCTTTGTCTCTGTTATTTCTGTTACTGGCTTTTTCCCAAAATATTAACATCTAATTTACTATTAAAATTTAAAATTATTTTCTACTCATTATTGCAATTTTAAATGGAAATGGATTTTGAAATTTATCAGATGCATTTTTGACATTTCTTAGGACCTACAGTTTCTCCACCTTTAACCCACTAGCATGGTGAATTACAGTAATGTCTTTTCTGGAATAAAATTAAACACAGAATAAATTATATGTGATCATGGTATGTGTCTTTGGGTAATTTCAGTTGTAGTTCATTTAGACTATCTGTAAGCTGAGTGAGATTTGCCTGTATTCTTTTGCACTGTTTTTACTTATAGAAGCCTTATACAATTTATTGAAAACTTTATGGCCTTTGCTTTCTTTGAGTGAGGTAAAGAAAATATAAATTAATACAGTCAAGAAAATGTTTCTTCATTTAAAACTCCATGGATTCTGCTTCTTTTTAAAAATTTTCTAGCATATTGATACTTTTCATGGGTGTAATCAGTTTTCAGTTTTATAGCTTTTTTTTTGTAAATGTCTAAATTCATTTTTAATATAATCTATTTTAATTTGACTTTTAAATGTGTTAGCCTAAATTTACCAAGTAATATATACACATTTTTAATATATGCTTTCTTATTCTTTATTTGTATATACATTTTTCCCCTTATCTAATTATAATTCTGACCATATTTTTAATGTAAAAGTTCCTCCTCTGGGATGTGCTTCAGGTATATTTTAAGTTCAAAATTTATTAATCTCTACACTAATCATTATTATTGTTTTGTTTCTATTCTTAAACTTGGTTTGCTATTTTTTCTTACTTTAGAGTTAAATGATAACTTTATTTATACCTGGTTTATTTGAACACTGAAATACTGCTAAGACAGTTATTCTAATAAACACAACTTAGACTATAACATACATTTTGAAATGCAAAATATTAAATATAATTGTTTCCTGAATACTTTAAAATTTTATGTTTATCATTAACTTTATTTAAAACTAAAATTTTGTTTGCTTTATTGTAAGCAGAAAGCACGGAAAATATCGTATCATGTATCAGTTCAGTTCAGTTGCTCAGTTGTGTCCAACTCTTTGCAACCCCATGAATCACAGCAAGCCAGGCCTCCCTGTCCATCACCAACTCCCAGAGTTCAGTCAAACTCACGTCCATCGAGTCGGTGATGCCATCCAGCCATCTCATCCTCTGTCGTCCCCTTCTCCTCCTGCCCCCAATCCCTCCCAGCATCAGAGTCTTTTCCAATGAGTCAATTCTTCGCGTGAGGTGGCCAAAGTATTGAAGTTCCAGCTTTAGCATCATTCCTTCCAAAGAACACCCAGGACTGATCTCCTTCAGAACGGACTGGTTGGATCTCCTTGCAGTCCATTGGACTCTCAAGAGTCTTCTCCAACACCACAGTTCAAAAGCATCAATTCTTTGGTGCTCAGATTTCTTCACAGTCCAACTATCACATCCATACATGACCATAGGAAAAACCATAGCCTTGATTATACAGACCTTTGTTAGCAAAGTAATGTCTCTGCTTTTGAATATGCTATCTAGGTTGGTCATAACTTTCCTTCCAAGGAGTAAGCGTCTTTTAATTTCATGGCTGCAGTCACCATCTGCAGTGATTTGGGAGCCCAAAAAAATAAAGTCTGACACTATTTCCACTGTTTCCCCATCTATTCCCATGAAGTGATGGGACTAGATGCCATGATCTTCGTTTTCTGAATGTTGAGCTTTAAGCCAACTTTTTCCCTCTCCTCTTTCACTTTCATCAAGAGGCTTTTTAGTTCCTCTTCACTTTCTGCCATAAGGGTGGTGTCATCTGCATATCTGAGGTTATTGATATTTCTCC
>NW_011494929.1:1265821-1267239 GCF_000754665.1 Bison bison bison
GACAATATACAGCCTTGACGTACTCCTTTTCCTATTTGGAACCAGTCTGTTGTTCCATGTCCAGTTCTAACTGTTGCTTCCTGACCTGCATATAGATTTCTCATGTATGACTATCACTAATTTGATTTTCTTCAGTATTTTACTGTTTATTTACTGCTTTTGTTAGGATAATACTAGCTACTTGTAATAAATAAAAGTTAAAATAACATGACATGTATCAAAAATTTTTTCTCCCTCACATTATAGTCCATTGTGGATTTTGTGGTTAATGGTTTGCTTTTCTCCACTTCATGACTGAAGGAAATGTCTTATGCCTGTTCCTTTCTTTTTTTGACTTTTCTTTCTATTTTTTAAGTCTAAGACTTAATAATTATTCTCTTTCATCTTTAATTCTAATATCACATTTACATGCTGCTTGTATATTTTCTATTCTTTAGCATTTTTTTCTTGTTTTATTTCATTAAAAAAATTAACCTATTTTAGTAATCCAGTTTCTTCAGGTAGCATTTCCTATATTGTAAAGAAATATTACTAAAAACCAATTGCAGAATTTTCTTCATTTTTTTATTCAGCCAGTTTAGACCTCAGTTAAAAATCTACTAACTTAAAGCCCCTCTTGAGTAAATCATGATACACTTTGATATTTCAGAATCATTGTTCTAGAAGAACCCCAAGGTTCTATTTCAGCTGTTTTCCAATCTTTTGGAGAAATACCTGATTTTGGATCATTTAAAAAAAAAAAAAAAAGCAATGCCAAAGAATGCTCAAACTACCGCACAATTGCACTCATCTCACACGCTGGTAAAGTAACGCTCAAAATTCTCCAAGCCAGGCTTCAGCAATATGTGAACCATGAACTTCCTGATGTTCAAGCTGGTTTTAGAAAAGGCAGAGGAACCAGAGATCAAATTGCCAACATCCGCTGGATCATGGGAAAAGCAAGAGAGCCCCAGAAAAACATCTATTTCTGCTTTATTGACTATACCAAAGCCTTTGACTGTATGGGTCACAATAAACTGTGGAAAATTCTGAAAGAGATGGGAATACCAGGCCACCTGATCTGCCTCTTGAGAAATCTGTATGCAGGTCAGGAAGCAACAGTTAGAACTGGACATGGAACAACAGACTGGTTCCAAATAGGAAAAGGAGTACGTCAAGGCTGTATATTGTCACCCTGCTTATTCAACTTGTTTGCAGAGTACATCATGAGAAAGGCTGGACTGGAAGAAGCACAAGATGGAAGCAAGATTGCCAGGAGAAATATCAATAACCTCAGATATGCAGATGACACCACCCTTATGGCAGAAAGTGAAGAGGAACTAAAAAGCCTCTTGATGAAAGTGAAAGAGGAGAGGGAAAAAGTTGGCTTAAAGCTCAACATTCAGAAAACGAAGATCATGGCATCTAGTCCCATCACT
>NW_011494929.1:1267339-1268716 GCF_000754665.1 Bison bison bison
CACAACCTAGATAGCATATTCAAAAGCAGAGACATTACTTTGCCAACAAAGGTCTGTATAATCAAGGCTATGGTTTTTCCTATGGTCATGTATGGATGTGATAGTTGGACTGTGAAGAAATCTGAGCACCAAAGAATTGATGCTTTTGAACTGTGGTGTTGGAGAAGACTCTTGAGAGTCCAATGGACTGCAAGGAGATCCAACCAGTCCGTTCTGAAGGAGATCAGTCCTGGGTGTTCTTTGGAAGGAATGATGCTAAAGCTGGAACTTCAATACTTTGGCCACCTCACGTGAAGAATTGACTCATTGGAAAAGACTCTGATGCTGGGAGGGATTGAAGGCAGGAGGAGAAGGGGACGACAGAGGATAAGATGGCTGGATGGCATCACTGACTCAATGGATCTGAGTTTGAGTGAACTCTGGGAGTTGGTAATGGACAGGGAGGCCTGGCGTGCTGTGATTCATAGGGTGGCAAAGAGTCGGACACAACTGAGCGATTGAATTGAACTGAACTGAAGACTAAATTGTTGAGCTACATTAATCAGTTTGGGTTGTAGCTTACTGTCAAAAGAACAGGGAGCTAATTGTTACTTGGTCGCGTTGTGGATGCTTCATTTTTTTCACTTTGTGTGATCCTTTTTGTTCCTCACTTGGAATCCTCATCTCTCTTTGAAATTGATTCTGGTTTCTCTCTAGGATACACTTTCTTTTAAAACTTTACTTGACTAGGGTTTTAAGAGGTTTCAAGTTGCCTGAGCTTTTGGAAAGAATCTCATTCCTAAACCAAGAGGTAACTGGAATGGATTTCAAAGTAAAGGAGTTAATGGAGTAAGTCACTTAAGTCCCATCATCATCACTCACATTTGGACCTCAACTGTGCACAGCACCAGGTTATTTAAAGGGATTTAAAATTCATACTAATATACAGTGCTTGTTTAATCTTGTCATTTATTTTAATATATTAGGAGAGTTCTCCAGCGAAATAGAGCCAATAGGATATCTATCTGCCTACCTATCTATCATCATTCATCCATTATCTTCTATCATCTCTCGATCTACTATTTATGTATATGTTTATGTACTCTGTATATATTGAGAGATTCATGTGAAGGAAATGGCTCATAGTGTTGTGGAGGCTTGTTGAGTTCAAAACAGATGCACTAGGCTTGCAGACTGGAGACTCAGGAGAAGTTGTAGTTCAAGTCCACAGTCAATCTGCTTCACTCAAGTTCACTAATTTAAATGTTAATATCATCCAAAACCTTTTGCACAAACATCCAGGCCCAGACACGCTGACACATAAAATTAACCAACCTGTCATCCCAACATATATGTGTGTGTATATATATATATATATATATATATATATATATATAT
>NW_011494929.1:1268816-1287896 GCF_000754665.1 Bison bison bison
TATATGACCCAAAGTTACAGACTGGAAGGAAAATATTTTGGTTCTCTTCATAGCTATGCTGCTGCTGCTGCTAAGTTGCTTCAGTTGTGTCTGACTCTGTATGACCCCATAGATGGTAGCCCACCAGGTTCCCCTGTCCCTGGGATTCTCCAGGTAAGAATACTGGAGTGGGTTGCCATTGCCTTCTTCCTTCATAGCTATATCCATCACAAAAAAGCATAAATCAGATGGCATAGCATTTAACAGTATCTAAAATATTTTTCTTGCCATATACCTTCTTCAAATGTGTGTCTTTCTCCTACACTTAAAACAGTCCTTCTTTTGATTATGTTCTTACAAGGCTGACCTCCACCAGTCTCTACTTTATGCTAATTGGTTGTAAAGGAGTACAAATGAAATTCATTTTTGCTCATTAACTCTATACCTGGGTGTGCTAGAAAGCCACCTCTCACTATTTAACTCAAGGGCTATTTGTACATTTAAATTATCAGCTTAGTGATTTGAGAGATTGAGCAGTAGGAACCAGGGTCTTAACCTAACAAGATGAATTTTTTTCTAGCTTTATTTCTCTTAATGAAAGTGTTGTGATGCTTTACAGGTATTTTAAGTTGAATTTTCTATTTAGTTTAGCCATTTCTAAACTGAGACAGACTTTTTTTTACAGGTGCTACTTTTGCTGTATAACAGAAATGATGGTAAACCCAACCCTAATTCCCTGATGACCTTCTCTTCACTGCAGTTGATACAGATTTAAGGACCCCTAAAACCTACTACCAATCTTTCCAGATATTGTTTTTCTTACTGGGAAATTAATTCAAATTGTAGATCCTGTTTGTCAATATTGTCCTAATTTTAGTCACCTCACAAATTTGGAAAAGAGGCTAGTGGGATTCTGCTATACTTTTGCTTCCAAAACTCTTTATAGATTTAAAATTAAAAAATATAAAATAACATGCTTGTTAAGGATATAAGCAATTTTCAGTTCTTGTAAAAAATAACTGATTTTATTTTTAAGCACTTGTTTCAGTGCAGTCCTCCTTTGGTATGTTTTTTCCTTATTCCCCTGAGATTTATGTCTATTTCTGATTCTGTTCCTCAAGCCCTCTCTGAGAATAGGAAGGCAATGAACTCATTTGATTTTTGTTTTAGCAATGCCTGTCTTTTCAGTCAGTAAATTGCTCTGGCCATCTGTAAGAAACTCCACTCTCTCTGTTACTGACCTTTTGTTCTTTCCATGCTTGAAAAATGTCTTATTATTTGTCTTAATGTCTTCTGCAATCTTCTTTTCATTTGACACCTTTCCTTTTCTTATCCTATTTTCTTTTACACTTCAAGCTTCAAAATCATGTATATATTCATAGATTTTGCATGAACTTTTCCTTCTCTGATACTATTTTATTTTGCCTTTAGCATTGGTAGTATGAGCATTGATCCCATGTCTTTATGTTCTGGTGCAGTACGTTTATGTTAAAAACAAACGAAAAACTTTACATTATTTCTTTCTTATTTCTATCTGACTTTCAAATTGAACTAGTAAAAACATTATCCACTTAATCAGTCATTAATCAAAATTATACTAAATACCTGCTGTGCTTTATAGTTTTTGATTTGTTATGATTAAGTTCAAGTTAAGAAAAAGTGTATACTTTCCCAGTTTTTAATATAATGTGTTTGCATTTTCTTTTCTTTCATTTTTTTGCCTTCACTTTCAGTCTTCCAGGACACATATAAAATTTAGGAATATTGCAAAATCTGATAGAAACATTTTCACTGTAGTCTCAGAAGGCAAATATCTCTACTTATTTTAATACACACTTGTAAAAAAGGATGTGATATCATAGTTTGTTAAAACAACCAAAGTTGTTTCAATACAATTTGTTTATGCAAGTGATGTTTCTTCAATGAGAAAGTTTCTGCAGTAATTATCAATTAATACATGGCCATGCATGAGTCCCTTTGCAGTGTGCATAAAAGCCACCCCAGTTGGGACAGTCCTAGAAGGCTTAGTTTCTCTGTTGCCTTCAGAAATTCATAAAGTTTAAAAATGTTTATGTATGTTGACATTATATTTCATAGGAGGTGGCAATTTTCACAAAACTTCTCATCTATGTGGCCTATAAAGATGAGGTGTATTCTTTCATAACATTCTTCGAGAAAATAAAGCAAAATGGTGAGTAAAATAATAATGCAGCCTTAACCTCAATCTTTTATATTCATTATATTCATTGCTTTTAGATTTTTAGATATTAGTTCCTCCATGATATTGCTTCTGAAGACTGCAAGGTAATTTGCTTTCTTGTTACATATGAGTAAACTGCCAGACCTAACCACTGAGCTGTTTACTAAAGTGATCTGGCTTGCTCCTGTTAACCATGAACAAGACAGCCCCGGCTAATTGGGCAATTAAAATCAAGGAAAATGCACCACGAAGAAATTCCCTGCATTCAGCTCAACTCAGCATAAAATATTGTTAATTCAACATTAAAATGAATTTCTCTCTTAAATAAAGACTAGGCTTTGTATTGATCCTTTCTTGATCTAAGGCTATTTTTTAAAAATACGTATCTTGCTTGCTAAAATAGAGTTTAGATTAGATGGAACATTAAATATTAAGATTTTTTTTTTCCCTAGCACTAAGGTGACTACTTTCCTGGCACATCTTGAGCCGTTTTTGTAACAAGGATACAGAAAATGTCAAAATCCAAAACATCACAGCCAGTGATGGGAATGGGTGTCTCACACATAGTATAAAGTGTAACTAGTTCTCCCGTAGTGTAATGTCGTTCTTCTATCCTTGAAATGGACTTTTTTTTAGGTGCACATAAGAAAATTGTTTTATATCATTCTGGCTTTCCTGATAGCTCAGTTGGTAAAGAATCAGCTTGTAATGCGGGAGACCCTGGTCCAATTCCTGGGTCAGGAAGATCCTCTGGAATAAGGGAAAGGCTCCCCACTCCAGTATTCTGGCCTGGAGAATTCCATGGACTGTATATTCCAAGACTTTCCATGAAAGTCACAGTCAGACAGGACTGAGTGACGTTCACTTCACTTTTGTATCATTCCATATAATTAAAATGGTACACATATAAATGTCTAGCCACAAAATGGCTGTATGTATAATTTTTTTACATTGCCACTTTAGAAAAACAGAACTTTCCTTTTTTTATTTTGGCTAAACTTATTGAAAAGCAGAGACATTACTTTGTCAACAAAGGTCCATCTAGTCAAGGCTATGGTTTTTCCAGTGGTCATGTATGGATGTGAGAGTTGGACTGTGAAGAAGGCTGAGCGCCAAAGAATTGATGCTTTTGAACTGTGGTGCTGGAGAAGACTCTTGAGAGTCCCTTGGACTGCAAGGACATCCAACCAGTCCATTCTAAAGGAGATCAGTCCTGGGATTTCTTTGGAAGGAATGATGCTAAAGCTGAAACTCCAGTACTTTGGCCACCTCATGCGAAGAGTTGACTCATTGGAAAAGACTGATGCTGGGAAGGATTGGGGGCAGGAGGAGAAGGGGACTACAGAGGATGAGATGGCTGGATGGCATCACCGACTCGACGGATGTAAGTTTGAGTGAACTCTGGGAGTTGGTGATAGACAGGGAGGCCTGGCATGCTGCGATTCATGGGGTCACAAAGAGTCAGACGTGACTGAACGACTGAACTGAACTGAACCTTAAAAAGCATTCTCTAATTTGTTGTTTTTTTTTTTTTTCCAATTTGTAATTTATTGTCTTGATTCAGGTTATGTTACTTTCTTTTATTATGCTATTTACAATCATCAGTAACTTCTCTCCATCACTTCTGCCTATGAAAACAGTGTTTGGAAGTTTCCCTTCTGTATTTACTGTGTCTTTCCCCACACCTCCACAGTCCTTCTAGCTGAAACATTCACCTTTAGTGCCTTAGGTCTGTTATTAGAGGACAGAGACCTGTTCACTCGTAGCAAGCAGTTAGAGAGAAACTGCCTTTCTCTTTTACTGGCAATGTGTGCATGAAGTCTTCACAAGAAATTACTTGGATGTTTTGTAGACAGTGCCTTTGGTTTCCCCGGGTCATTTAATTTAAAGTGATCATAGCCAGGATCATAGTTGGCATTGTGTGTTCCCGCATTTTGTTACAACTGTACTCTTCTATTCCATGTTAAAAAGATCTTCGCATACTGAACAAGGATGAGGTTTTGCTTAGGGCTCCAAATGCAGTGCAAAAGATAAATTGAGGACAGGGAAGTAAGAAGAGTTATTTGCATGGATGTTTGCCTTTGCTATTTTTATCCTTTCCTAAATATTAAGATGATGGTTGAATTGTTGAAGGACTAGCAATTACAATCAGTATGTGAGTTCATATAATTTGCTTTCTGTACTACTCCATAATCCATATTTTTTCTGAGTGTATATATAACACTTCTTGGCTTTCTTTAGTATCAGCAATTATTTTGATGCAGTATCTGTTGATCCTGTTAGCAGAGATGATATACTATCCAATCATTAGCAAATATTATTGCAGGAGTCAGGCAGTGTCCAATACTTTGTATATAACTATGGAAAGGACTGGAGTAGAAAATGGCAACCTACTCCAATATTCTTGCCTGGAAACTTCCAAGGACAGAGGAGTCTGATGGGCTACAGTCCATGGAGTTGCAAAAAGTTGGATGCAACTGAGCATGCATTCATGCATGGAAAGGATACGAAGTACACTAAACCATTACCACAACAGTTTGTACATATAAATTCTGTATAGTTGCAACCCTTAATGCAAGTGATTATGACTTTTCAGAGTCCCAAATGTAACACAGGTAATAGGCCTGAGGAATGCAAGTGCTAACCTGAACCAAAAAGTTAGCAGATTCAATCTTAAAAATATTTTGTAAATATAAATCTGAAGTTTAACGGTAACATTGGTATAATATTATGCAATGATAATCAAAGTTTAGAACAAAATATTGTTTGACACATATTTTGAGAAGGCAATAGAAAGTGTCAACAAAATCCAAGCTAATAGTCTGTGTTGTGAAGGCTTCATGCTTAACTGTATTAATGTCACTTTCTGTTACAGGTTCATTCTAGTTAAGGTGTTCTCTAGCTTCAAGGAAAAATAGCAATGAAGCACGCAGAGGAAGAATTAGAAAATGGCAAAAGTGTGTTGATGACCAGTTTCTCCTTTATAGATGTTACCTATGTTGTTTCTAATCCTCTGGCATCCCCTTCTCCTCCTGCCCCCAATCCCTCCCAGCATCAGAGTCTTTTCCAAAGAGTCAACTCTTTGCATGAGGTGACCAAAGTATTGGAGTTTCAGCTTTAGTATCAGTCCTTCCAAAGAACACCTAGGACTGATCACCTTTAGGATGGACTGGTTGGATCTCCTTGCAGTCCAAGGGACTCTCAAGAGTCTTTTCCAACACCACAGTTCAAAAGCATCAATTCTTCGGTGCTCAGCTTTCTTCGCAGTCCAACTTTTACATCCATACATGACCACTGGAAAAACCATAGCCTTGACTAGACGGACCTTTGTTGGCAAAGTAATGTCTCTGCTTTTGAATATGCTGTCTAGGTTGGTCATAACTTTCCTTCCAAGGAGTAAGTGTCTTTTAATTTCATGGCTGCAATCACATCTGCAGTGATTTTGGAGCCCAGAAAAATAAAGTCTGAGAGGTTTGGGTGAACTCTGGGAGTTGGTGATGGACAGGGAGGCCTGGTGTGCTGCAATTCATGGGGTCACAAAGAGTCAGACACAACTGAGTGACTGAAATGAACTGAACTGATGTTGTTTCTGACATATATATCAGCACGTTGTCTTAGAGTGAGGTAATGTGCAATTTGTGTACTTAAGTAAACAGTTTCAAAGAAAAGGTCAATAGCCACTGAATTCCAAATGCAGTGTGGTGATATATCAACCTCAGTGCCGCTCAGAAATGGTGACTCTGAGGCTTCATTTTAGAACAGTATGTCATAATTTGCATTTCGCAAAATCTCCTTGAAATTTGCATGCATAGTCAAGTCTGAGGATCACTGGTCTAAAATAATCTTTAGTTTTCTACCAGTTAAATACTATCATGACCCAACAAGGCCTTTTCTATATGGTCTAAGAAAATAGTAAAAGCAAAAATACAAATTTATTATAAAAGGTGCTGAATGGTAGAGGAGTAGATGTGAAGTGTCTTATGACCTCACAATTCACTTAAAAATCCTGTGATATTAGCATTCATTTATTGGGGAAGTATAGTAGCTGACATGTTTCAGCCATAGTAACTGGTTAATTACAGGAATGTAGTAATACCTTTTTTTTTTTTTTTTTGCTTGTCATACAAGAAGTTTATTATCATCCTATTCCATAATATTTTTAATGATTAATGCTAGTGCAGAATTCTTTATTTAAAAGGAGTCTAAACCTGAAATTTTGCTTTTATTTCCAAAGAACTTTAAAAAATTACCTTAACAATTTTTCTTCCAAATAATTGGAGTCATTCAACTGTGGATACATTTTCCATGCTGGTAGAAGAAGAAGAAGGCAAGACAATGGCAACCCACTCCAGTACTCTTGCCTGGCAAATCCCATGGACAGAGGAGCCTGGTAGGCTGCAGTCCATGGGGTCGCTAGGAGTCCGACACGACTAAGCGACTTCACTTTCACTTTTCACTTTCATTCATTGGAGAAGGAAATGGCAACCCACTCCAATATTCTTGCCTGGAGGATGCTGGGGATGGTGGAGCCTGGTGGGCTGCCGTCTATGGGGTTGCACAGAGTCGGACATGACTGAAGCGACTTAGCATAGCATTTTCATGCTGGTGATATTTTTTTTGTATGAACTTTCTTTTCTGCTATTTTTAAGAATATAGACTTATTTTAAATTTTCTTTCAAGTGTTATTTAATTTCTAGCTATTTTTACTAAATTGTTCTAGTTGGCATAGTCCTTAGAATTCTCTTTAGATATCCACAACATTCATTTCTCTTTTTGAGAGCCAATGTATATGTATTCTCTGCTGAAGTACTATGTCACATAATCCTCACAAGTTAAATTCAGATTTTTCCAGGTCTCAGTGAGGCCTTAAGTAGAGTACCAAAACACCCCAAACAGTTATTTATTCCCTTTGGAGTTTGAGTAGGAATGTAATATTCACACTGCAACACGATTTACAGTTCTTGGAAACAAATCCTATTACAAACATGAAATATGATAATGGAATTTCTCAAACTTATACTTTTGAGTTTCTGGCATTTTGTTGGGAAAAGCAGGAGAGACAAAGTGTCTGCATTTGTTTCCAAGCTGCTTTGAGTTGTGCTGTTTCTTGTCGTATTTCATAATGAGTCTGGATGCTTTCTGGCAAAGACATCTGTGAGCTACTGCAAGATAATTCTTCAGGACATCAAAGAAATTAATGACAGAAAGAGTTTATTTCTAAAAGAAATAGCTGCCTTATAGAGCTTGAGAGGAGCTGAGGCTACTGGGGTAATCTGAGTCAATTACACTGAATTCACATGGGTGAGTCTGCAGTTCTCAGCTCCTCCCTCTAACAGCTGTCCTTAATCAGTCCTGATTCCTCATTTCATCCAATGCTCCCTACAATGCTGACTCTGTCCAGCTCAAGCCAGACTCCTTAATAATTGTTCAGTCATTTAGATTAAGCTCCCCCATCACTGGACTTTCCATGTTTTGCTTCCTCCCAGGTATTTTCTGACTTCTTTTATCAAATATTTATGACATCTTGTTGTACTACTTTGCCATAAGATGGGAAATTTACACAAAATGTAAAATTTGCAATGACTGCTGGGTTTTGTAAATATCAAAGTAGAGGCCAGAGAAGTGTAAGAGCTTCACTTTTACTCACTTGCCATGGCTAAGTGCTAGACCTAAAAAACAAAATGAAACTTTAAGAAATGGACATCTATACTCCCATTTAAAAATTATTTCTTGAACTTTATCTGTAATCTATAGTATTGTTGCCTTTCTTTTGCATACTGTTTAGGACTAAGAATGACATATATGCTAAACGAAAAGAAATAACTTATTTGTATCCATCTCAGGTTGACCTTCTCTATCATCTGTTTTTAGAGAGTCATAAAAAGATAGAACTGATCCTACATCTTCTAAGATCATATTTCTATATTTGTATAAAACAATAACTATTGTAAGCCAGACAGTGATTAATGATTTTATGGAAGAAGCTTCCTTTACCAAACATTATTAACAAATACTGTGGAGTATCCATGTTACTTTATGCTTAAAAATATAAACTGTATGTAATCTGGTGTTTCCAGTGGGAACAATGAAATGTATCCCTATGAACCACCAGTGAATAGCTAGATTCTCAAAGTACTTCAGTTCCTGGTCCTACTTACAGTAGTTAAGGTTTGCTATATATGAAACTAGTTGTTCAAAAATACTATGTAATTCAGATTTTCGATACATTTTCAATATAGCAATCTACAAGGTAAGTCTGATTTCCAGTTTACTGATGAAGTAAATTCAATTTATTTGAATCCTCCTGTTTTCACTGAGGGTTCTACCCTGAAAACTAAACAAGTACTTCTCCTTCAGCTCCGCACCTTGCTCTCTTACTCTCTCAGCTGCTTTAGAATCTCAGAGGCAAAATGATCCGACACAGCACAGCGGCCAATGCCTCCCCCGCCCCTGCTCCCAGCTTCCCATCTGTTTGACCCAGATACTGGGTTACTTGAAAGATAACTTTTCCAACTTATCCCTTTCTTCTCCCCATCTCCCAAATTCCATTTTTTTGTGTGTTTTTTTAAAATGAATTTGTCATGGAAGCAAAATAAGCAATTAACGATTTTATGCTAATGCATTAATAATTCATTTAACTTGATATGTTTCTCAGCCCAAGAGCATCTGCAATTTGAGAGAGATAAAAAAACCTATGTGTATTCTAAGAGATTTCCAATACGGAATTTCTAATACTTTCATCACAGACGTCCACAAGGAATGGTGTGTTGGAGTTGGTTCGTGTGAACTTGAGAGAATCAATTATTAACAAAAATGAATGTTGTTCCTATAGATATTACATTCTAGTGTGTGGTAGCAGAAACAGCAATAACATCCCCTGCAAAAAAAAAAAGCAAAAAGAAGACATAAGTAAAACATATAAATATATTTTAGGTAATGTGGGACAGTGAAATCCTCAGTGGACAGGAATCTCTCACTGAGAAGGTAAAATTTTAATTGTGACTTGAAGGAAGCAACAGAGTGAGACTTGATATCTGAGGTAATGTATCCCCAGTAGAAACGATGGGGTGTGCAAAGATCCTGGGGCATGAATGTGCCTGCAGTGTTTGAGGAAAAGTGAGGACTGTGTGAGTAGGCCTGAGTGAATCTGGGATGAGAAGCTGGCAATTAGGGCAGAGAAGTAACATAAGGCCAAGAGGGCCACATGTTTATAGTAAGAGCTGTGGCTTTTGTTCTAGATAATAGGAAAGAGTTTTCAAGCATTTTGAGCAAAGAAATGACACAGAAACTCATTTTTATCTTGCTGCTGTAAGGAGAATAGATTGGAAGGGACAATAGTAGACACAAAGATACCTATTAGGATTGGATTCATTCAACACTTATAGTGAACTGTAATACTTGCAGAAGAGATGGTAAAATTTGAGTGAGATTCTTTGAGAAGATCTGGATTGAAGGAGAAAGGATTTCTGCTGGTTCTAAAGTTTTTACTTCAGCAACTAGATGTGGGGAATTCTCAGTAAGTAATGGCTTGTAAGAGAATCATAGAACTTATTTTTGGGCATATTAGACTTCTAAATCAAGATGTTGAGTAAGCAGTTGGATATACACTAGCCTGAAGTCCAAGGAAAAAGTTCAGGCTAAAGGGATAACTTGGAGTGTTATCAGCAAATAGGTGGTATTTAAAATCACAAGGCAGGATGTGATCACCTGGCAAGTAAAGATAGATAGAAAAGCAAGTCTATTGAACAGGAAATATGTGATCATTCAGATTACTGCAGTAAAATCAGTGCCTACATAACAATCTGTCTTCTCCTCCAACCTCTGCACATACATACGTTAATAGAAATAAAACATGTATTCCATTTCACATTCTTTATAAAATTCTGATTAACTTCTACTCGTGCTTTAAGATTCAGCTTCAACATCATGTTCTCCTTATGTCTAGAGAATGGCTGAGTTGTCACTTTAATGTAAATCATAGGAATCACACATCAATCTGTTTTTATTTAACTTATATTTCTGTATTGTTATTATCTCAATCATCCGTGCATTTGTTCATGAACTTGGCGAGGATCATATATTTCCAATGTCTAGTATTTAACTTGAAAATGTGAAGGCACTTGGTATATTAATGAATAAAATAAAAGACATAATAATGGAAAGTAAACAGAGAAGAAGGATAAAGAGAGTTTTCAGGGTACGCTGTGGAGGAGGGTGTTAGAGAAGAAGACCGAGGTATATTTTACCCAGTGTGTAATCCTGGTTCTGAAAATCTGCTTGCAATTTTTGCAAACATGGAATACATACTGTATAACTTAGCAGAACATGATTCAATTTCCTCTTCTGTGAAATGAGAGTGTTAAACTGAGCCCCTTCCAGCTTTAAAATGCAAAGATTTTATGACTCTCAGACTCCCAAGTGAAATACGGTCTGAGAGTCATGGACATCTTTTCTTCCCTGTGTTTGGTCATGCTAGTTATATCAATCCCCCGTGCTGGCTGTAGGTGCCCTCACCTCATTTGCTTAGTCTCACTTCCTCTCACCCCTGACATGGTAGACATTATTACCCTGATTGTTTTACAAGTTATCATTACCCTCAAAAAAGTCATGTCTGCTATATTCTCATTATTTGTATTTGCTGTGTGTTGCCTTGACTTTCCTTTTCATTCTGTAAAGCAAAGAAAGCAAAACAAAACAAAGAAAATCAAAACTTTCTTTTTTTCCCCTTTTGAAAAAAATTTGACATTAGGCAAGGAAATTATCACTAAATACAACCATTTAAAATTTGCTGAAAAAGCCATTGGGTGGAAAAATGTGATAAGATTCTGCAGTGATAATAACTCATTCACTTACAGTGCTTCAGAGGAGTTTGCCATTGATTCACACAGCTCCATAGTTTTCCATATATTGCTAAAAGTTAGTTAAGAAAGAATATTCTTATCCTCTTTCCATTCTTTCTGCTTCACTCAAAAGTTGATGTTGAAATATAAACTAATGAAACATGCATGATATAGATTTCATTATAAACTGATTCCATTTAATTCATCCTCCATGGTGACTAAGTAGTTTCTGAAATTAGGCACTTTTTATACCAACACTAAAAGCTCAAAACTTTTATTCTTCTTCCTAGATTATAGAAAATCCCAGGGAGAGAAGTATTAGATTTAAAATTAGTGTGTTTATAGTGAAATTAAAGTCCCAGATTCTAAAATTCATTAAGCTAAAACATATTAAGTCAATTTTAAATCCCTTACTTACTTATTGCTTAAAAATATAGCACAAGCTCATTAGTTTTCCTGTTCTTGCCAAGTAACAACCTGGAGTTGATTTTTCACTAGAGAGGAGATTAAATTTAAAAACCAGAATAATGGAAAGTTTAAGTGATACTAAGTGAGCCATAGTATGTTTGTAATCTAAATTCCTCCTTTGCAATTGTTTAATAATTAAATAAATCATATTTAAGTACACTGCTTTAGCATCAATATGATTATTTCATCGAACACTGGACCTGATTACTTATCATTCATGTATGTATTAATTGTGAGCTATTTCAACTAACTAAGTGGAAGGTACTTACTGAGTTTCTGTAGTGTGATCAGTGCTATGATTCATTCTACAGAACAGGAGCTTTCAAACTTTTTAAACTAAGATCCACAGTTAAGTGGAGAAGGCAATGGCACCCCACTCCAGTACTCTTGCCTGGAAAATCCCATGGGTGGAGGAGTCTGGTAGGCTGTAATCCATGGGGTCGCTAAGAGTTGGACACGACTGAGCAACTTCCCTTTCACTTTTCACTTTCATGCATTGGAGAAGGAAATGGCAACCCACTCCAGTGTTCTTGCCTGGAGAATCCCAGGGATGGGGGAGCCTGGTGGGTGCCGTCTATGGGGTCGCACAGAGTCGGACACGACTGAAGCGACTTAGCAGCACAGCAGGAGCCACAGTTAAGCAATGCTTCTTATATTGTGAACCAGTATAACACACATTTCAACAGAAGGAAAGTTTCTGGAAACAAAACACAGGTTTCCATCTGTGAAATACTCTGATGCTGTCTTTGATTTCTACTCTACTGGGTTATTCTGTATCATCCAAAATGCTCATTGAGATCTGGGACAAACATTAAAAAGCACCACTGTAGAGTACATAAGGAACCTTCTTTAAAAAGGTTGAAACTGGGTCAGGAGAGAAGGATAATATGAAACAAAATGCAGTTTAATATCACAGGCAGTGACATTATCTTCAAAAAGCTGAGACCTGAGCCAGACTTTGATAAGCAAGAAGAATGTGGCCAAGTGAGGTACAAATGGGAAAGGCCAAATTGTAGGGAGGAAGTGTGTGTGTTCCCAGAACAATGACAAGACAATCCTGGTGGGGGCACGTGGTTTGCTTTGGGCACTGGAGAATCATAAAGACCGAGAAATTGTTTGTAGTTATAAGTCTAATAACTGACAGTAAGAGAGAAATTTACACCTAATAGAGGAGGGACTAGATTTTGACCATTACAGATCTGAAATGATGTTTAAGGACGATTAAAGTATGATAAAACATACAGAATGAATTATAGAGGATTGGTTATACTCCTCTATACTCCACAGTGGGAGGACGACCCACTGTGGCAGTAATTTTGATATTATGTGAGTAGAATCTGAAATATATAATTAATATTCCCTCATGAAACAAATATTTAGTAAGCATCTGCTATTAAGCACTTAATAAATGTTGGGAATAAGTGGTGAACTGATTGAAGTCCTTACTTTTATAAAACAATTTCTAGTGACAGGAAAAAGATAATATCTGAAAAGAGCAAATAAAATAATTTTAGATAGTAAAAGTGTTAGGAATAAAATGAAACTGGGTAGAAATTATGTTATTAAAGGCTTGGGGACTAGAATTGTTTAACTGCAGGCAACAATGCAGAAATGAGGATGAGAAAGCAGAGCCCACACAAGGAGTTTCAAGTCTTTATGTCACCTTTGCATGTCACATGGGAAATTAACAGAAACTACATATACAAACATAGGACCTGGATCCTGAGAGCACAAAAGCCTTGGAGATATGATGATATCATGAAAATAGAGCCTAATCCATTCCATAGGCTGTGGAATTCAGAAGGGTTTTCCTTCTGACTCCAGTAGGTCATGTAATTAGATTCTAAAGCAATTTTTATTAAATCTTGTGGTCTAGGTGCCATATGGGTTACCATAGGATTGTTGAGTTTCAACCAAAGCCATAACAGAACAAAGCAAAAACAGCATTTGCTTAATAGATGTTTCAAGGTGAGGTCAGCCAAAAGTATGGTCCACACATCACATGAATCAGAATTTCTAGAAATTACTGTTCAAATGTAAATTATTTGATTGGACCCTCACTCCAAGTCTGCTTGATCAAGTTCTTTAGAAAAGACTAGAAAATCTACATTTATAGAAAATATTCTAAGGGTATTCTAAGACTACTCAAGTTTAAGAACCATTTTTATTTTATAGTTCAGTGAACTGAAGCTAGGGGGATTGAATGAAGCTTATGATCATACTGTCTGTGATAGAGCTAAGACTAGGTTCTGAGTTTTCTGCTGTAAAATAAATAGCCAATGGGAATTTGCACTATGTCTCAGGGAACTCAAACATGGGCTCTGTATCAACCTAGAGGGGAGGGGTGGAGAGGGAGGTGGGAGGGAGGTTCAGAAGGGAGGGGACATATGTTTACCTATGGCTGATTCATGTTTAGGTTTGACAGAAAACCACAAAATTCTGCAAAGCAATTATTCTTCTATTGAAAAATAACTTTAAAAAAGCAAGAAGAGGTTTTGTATTCAGACATACCCAACTAAAGAATTTGACTCTGCTTTTTTACTAGTTATGTGACTCATGTCAAACAGATGTCCCTGAGCCACCATGTCCTTTTCTGAAAATTGGGAAATAATAATTATTTAAAAGTGTAGCTTAGTTTGTTTTTTGCAGGAATCAAGATATGTCTTTTAAACCACAAGCACTTGGCATAAAGAGTACACGTGGACTACGGCTGCTGTTACTGTATCTGCTATACTAGGGTTAGTAGAGAAAGTAATCAAGTGCTTGAACTCTGAAGCCAAACGCTGTATGATCAGATCACAGCTTTGCCATTTACTAATTCAGTGACCTAGGGGGACATCTGGTAACCTCACTGTGCCACAATCAGTTGAATGGTGACAGCAATGTAACCACCTCAAAGATTTGTTGCAAAGATTAAATGAATTAATACAAGTAAAGCACCTAAAACAAGGCATGCTAGGTTCTCATATGT
This sequence comes from Bison bison bison, assembly GCF_000754665.1. Lineage (NCBI taxonomy): Eukaryota > Metazoa > Chordata > Mammalia > Artiodactyla > Bovidae > Bison > Bison bison. The sequence goes on from NW_011494929.1 coordinate 1,283,275, forward strand.
AAGATCTCAGGATGCTACTATCATTATGGTCTCACACAGAAAGAAAAAATAAATAGCCTCTTGAAGGTTATCCCTCCTGGAGATGCTGCTGAATAGTCAGGCAGTTTCAGTGAGAGAAGAGTAAGTGTGAACGTGGAGCATTTAAAAGAGGTCAGTGCAACCTTAAGAGTCAGGAATGCTTGGATCCCTGTTTCTCCTATACAGAGAGTTGTCTACTTGGATATTTCACATTCAGGTAGGACTGAAAATTGGATAGACTGCATGTTCCCTCTGGGTGTCTTTGTTCTGCTGTTTTTTTATTCTCACCTGTCTTTCTCCTTCTTATAACTTTTCTCATTCTTTTACTCTGGGCAGCTTTGGGTTTTCTCTGGATTGCCAGAAAACCAGTAAGACAGAAAGGTGGTTGTTATATTTTAAAATATTCTGTAGCTTCTTGCCTCTAAAATATTGCAGTTATTGAAGCCACAAAATAAGTTTTTATTCCCAAAGAGGAGAATTATTTTGAAAACTTCTTTTCCATGAAACAATTTAGATCAGCAACTAAATAGACTCTTCGTGTAATACAGTAAACACCATGATCAGCTACTTTTATCTTAAAACATGTTCATTATGATTACTATTACGTTGAAAGAGTGAGTCATATTTATATGTGCATATAAAAACAGATAATCATTAAGTCTTAATGTTCCTACTTTCAAAAATATTCTCAGACTGGTTATTGGTGTGTCTCAGGCCTCTGATTCTGCTGGCCAGCTCCATATTACAAGCAGCCCATCTCTAAAGACTATCATAATAGCCTTCGATCTGGAATCCTAAAGCATAATACACAAGTATTATGATTGTTTAAAACTACAAATCTCTCCATGTTACTCCTCTGCTTCAAGCAATTCAATGGCTTTCCGTTGCTCTTAGGATAAAGTAAAAAATTCCTTAAAGGACTTAGGGAGTCTGGTTTTTACCTCCCTCTTGTTCATATCTTACTTCTCTCTTTGGACTTCCTATAGTTTCATGAACCCAACCTTCTTTGAACCTTCCTACTGAATTTCACCACTAGAAAACTCTTTCTTGCTCCTTATCCATCAGCAACACATGCAGATGCTGATATATTTTCACCTAGCTACTTTTATTCCTAAACTTAGATGCCATTTTATTTTAAATCTCATTTCTCTAAAACATCCTCTCTGATTTCAGAGTATATGTTAGTCTTTGCTGGTTTTACCAGCCTAGCATCTGATAGTATGGATTTACTTTATAGTCTTTATGATAGTTGAGTCCAAATAATAAATTATTTAAGGCTTGTGGTCTGCACTGTGCTTAAATTCCATTGTGTCAGAGTCCAGGCAAGAATTACTCAATATTACAACTCAAGTGACAAGCACAGGGTAGGAACTCAACAAATATTTGTTAAATGAAGAATATACGAATGAATAGCATACAAGGTTGAAATTTAAAAATTTGGAACATATTTCTGCTAATAATAAGAACTACTTACATTGACTAAGATAACTTTAATAAATTAAAAACTATGTTAGAGTTGGTAACAGAATGAATCTCTATTGGTTCCTTCTTATTTTCTGATCATAGTTGCTTTTCCCTTATTGTGATAACTAGGCCTTAGTGTGACAAATATACTAATTGATGTTAATTTGAGTTAATGAAGATTTATGGATTGACTTTCAAACATTGTCTATTAGTCCCAAATGAAGTGGATACATTGTCTTCTGTTAGGTTTTGGTCTGAAAAAACATCTTTTAAGAGCAAGCTTTCCCATCTGCTGGACTACTGATCAAATAGCACCAATGACTCTAGCCTAGATGTGGGTGTGAGATCATTGTTACTCAATCAAAACTTTCCCACAAATACATGGTTTATTATGGTGTATGTACGTTTTGATCTAAATAGAGGCAATAAAATGTAATTACAGTTAGTTCTGCACATTCAGAGTTAAAGTCTTCCTTTTTCTGAGATTGTAGCTACTTAATTTTGAGCTTCTGGTGGTCATCTTTCTTATGAAGTAAAGATAGTTTGCTTAAAAATAAAACAAGGACAAAGGTAATGAGAAATGAGAGAGAAACAAAATCACCCAGTTTTTGTTGTGCTTTTTTGAAATAAAATCCACTCAATAAGATACATAACTTAAAAAAATTAATTTAATTTTGCATTCTAGACAGACTTTATGGAGGAAAAATTTTTCTTAAAAGCACACTTTTAGTGGGATTTGAGTGTACACAAGTGATAGAATATTTGTCAAAAATAGATTTGTGGCCCATTTTTTGATTGGGTCATTTATTTTTCTGGAATTGAGCTGTAGGAGTTGCTTGTATATTTTTGAGATTAGTTGTTTGTCTGTTGCTTCATTTGCTATTATTTTCTCCCATTCTGAAGGCTGTCTTTTCACCTTGCTTATAGTTTCCTTTGTTGTGCAGAAGCTTTTAAGTTTAATTAGGTCCCATTTGTTTATTTTTGCTTTTATTTCCAATATTCTGGGAGGTGGGTCATAGAGGATCTAAATAGACATTTCTCCAAAGAAGACATACAGTTGACTAACAAACACATGAAAAGATGCTCAACATCACTCATTATCAGAGAAATGCAAATCAAAACCACTATGAGGTACCATTTCACGCCAGTCAGAATGGCTGCGATCCAAAAGTCTACAAATAATAAATGCTGGAGAGGGTGTGGAGAAAAGGGAACCCTCTTACACTGTTGGTGGGAATGCAAACTAGTACAGCCACTATGGAGAACAGTGTGGAGATTCCTTAAAAAACTGGAAATAGAACTGCCTTATGATCCAGCAATTCCACTGCTGGGCATACACACTGAGAAAACCAGAAGGGAAAAAGACACATGTACCCCAGTGTTCATCGCAGCACTGTTTATAATAGCCAGGACATGGAAGCAACCTAGATGTCCATCAGCAGATGAATGGATAAGAAAGCAGTGGTACATATACACAATGGAGTATTACTCAGCCATTAAAAAGAATACATTTGAATCAGTTCTAATGAGGTGGATGAAACCGGAGCCTATTATACAGAGTGAAGTAAGCCAGAAAGAAAAACACCAATACAGTATACTAATGCATATATATGGAATTTAGAAAGATGGTAACAATAACCCTGTTTACGAGACAGCAAAAAAGACACTGATGTATAGAACAGTCTCTTGGACTCTGTGGGAGAGGGAGAGGGTGGGATGATTTGGGAGAATGACATTGAAACATGTATAATATCATATATGAAATGAATCACTAGTCCAGTTTCGATGCAGGATACGAGATGCTTGGGGCTGGTGCACTGGGACGACCCAGAGTGATGGTATGGGGAGGGAGGAGGGAGGAGGGTTCAGGATGGGGAACACATGTATACCTGTGGCAGATTCATTTTGATATATGGCAAAACCAATACAATATTGTAAAGTTAAATAAAATAAAATTAAAAAAATAGATTTGTGGATATATTTCCTTTGAATAGACAAATTAAAGCTGAAGGAAATCTAGAATATTGTAAAATTCTTGTTGTGAATTTTTACAGACATGAACATGTGGAGAGTATCATGTACAGTGATATGTCCACATTAAGGAATATATTACAAAACTGATGTGTGCCAAGGAGACCAAACAGAGTAAACGAGGGCTTTAGAAACCACGTTGTAACAGCATAGGGTGTTTAGCTTAGGGGAAGAAAGACAAAGAGGAGAGATAATATTTGTTTCCAATACTTGTAAAGCTGTCATACACGGGAAGAAATAGAAATGGTCCTTTTTATTTTAAAGAAAAACATATAGGAAACTGGGGTACAGTATTGAATGCCAAACTCTCAGATCAATATTAAGAATCACTTTAAAAAATATATAGCAATGGAAAGTTATTCTTTTTTTTGTTTGTTTTTTGTTTTTTAAGTTTTATTTTATTTTTAAACTTTACATAATTGTATTAGTTTTGCCAAATATCAAAATGAATCCACCACAGGTATACATGTGTTCCCCATCCTGAACCCTCTTCCCTCCTCCCTCCCCATACCATCCCTCTGGGTCGTCCCAGTGCTCTAGCCCCAAGCATCCAGTATCGTGCATCGAACCTGGACTGGCAACTCGTTTCATACATGATATTTTACATGTTTAAATGCCATTCTCCCAAATCTTTCCACCCTCTCCCTCTCCCACAGAGTCCATAAGACTGTTCTATACATCTGTGTCTCTTTTGCTGTCTCGTACACAGGGTTATTGTTACCATCTTTCTAAATTCCATATATATGCGTTAGTATACTGTATTGGTGTTTTTCCTTCTGGCTTACTTCACTCTGTATAATAGGCTCCGGTTTCATCCACCTCATTAGAACTGATTCAAATGTATTCTTTTTAATGGCTGAGTAATACTCCATTGTGTATATGTACCACTGCTTTCTTATCCATTCATCTGCTGATGGACATCTAGATTGCTTCCATGTCCTGGCTATTATAAACAGTGCTGCGATGAACATTGGGGTACATGTGTCTCTTTCCCTTCTGGTTTCCTCAGTGTGTATGCCCAGCAGTGGAATTGCTGGATCATAAGGCAGTTCTATTTCCAGTTTTTTAAGGAATCTCCACACTGTTCTCCATAGTGGCTGTACTAGCTG
>NW_011494929.1:1287996-1302622 GCF_000754665.1 Bison bison bison
TTTAAGGAATCTCCACACTGTTCTCCATAGTGGCTGTACTAGTTTGCATTCCCACCAACAGTGTAAGAGGGTTCCCTTTTCTCCACACCCTCTCCAGCATTTATTATTTGTAGACTTTTGGATCGCAGCCATTCTGACTGGCGTGAAATGGTACCTCATAGTGGTTTTGATTTGCATTTCTCTGATAATGAGTGATGTTGAGCATCTTTTCATGTGTTTGTTAGCCATCTGTATGTCTTCTTTGGAGAAATGTCTATTTAGCTCTTTGGCCCATGATCCTCTACATAGAAAACCCTAAAGACTCCACCAGAAAATTACTAGAGCTAATCAATGACTATAGTAAAGTTGCAGGATATAAAATCAACACACAGAAATCCCTTGCATTCCTATACATTAATAATGAGAAAACAGAAAGAGAAATTAAGGAAACAATTCCATTCACCATTGCAACGAAAAGAATAAAATACTTAGGAATATATCTACCTAAAGAAACTAAAGACCTATATATAGAAAAGTATAGAACACTGGTGAAAGAAATCAAAGAGGACACTAATAGATGGAGAAACATACCATCTTCATGGATTGGGAGAATCAATATAGTGAAAATGAGTATACTACCCAAAGCAATTTATAGATTCAATGCAATCCCTATCAAGCTACCAACAGTATTCTTCACAGAGCTAGAACAAATAATTTCACAATTTGTATGGAAATACAAAAAACCTCAAATAGCCAAAGCGATCTTGAGAAAGAAGAATGGAACTGGAGGAATCAACCTACCTGACTTCAGGCTCTACTACAAAGCCACAGTTATCAAGACAGTATGGTACTGGCACAAAGACAGAAATATAGATCAATGGAACAAAATAGAAAGCCCAGAGATAAATCCATGCACATATGGACACCTTATCTTTGACAAAGGAGGCAAGAATATACAATGGATTAAAGACAATCTCTTTAACAAGTGGTGCTGGGAAATCTGGTCAACCACTTGTAAAAGAATGAAACTAGAACACTTTCTAACACCATACACAAAAATAAACTCAAAATGGATTAAAGATCTCAACGTAAGACCAGAAACTATAAAACTCCTAGAGGAGAACATAGGCAAAACACTCTCTGACATACATCACAGCAGGATCCTCTATGACCCACCTCCCAGAATATTGGAAATAAAAGCAAAAATAAACAAATGGGACCTAATTAACCTTAAAAGCTTCTGCACATCAAAGGAAACTATTAGCAAAGTGAAAAGACAGCCTTCAGAATGGGAGAAAATAACAGCAAATGAAGCAACTGACAAACAACTAATCTCAAAAATATACAAGCAACTCCTACAGCTCAATTCCAGAAAAATAAATGACCCAATCGAAAGTTATTCTTGTAAGTAGTTCCCAGATACTGGAATTTTGACCCAGTTTAGTTAGTTCAAATCAGAAAAGTTGTAAAAAGATCTTGAAGTTGGGAGAGTGGAGTGCATGGCTTCTCATTCTGTAAACCACTGCTTGCAATAGTCGGTGACCCAGCAGCCCAGTTGTGGCCCTGCTGGAAAAGAATATGCCTGCCAATGCAGGAGCCATAAGAAATGCAGGGTCAGCCCCTGGGTCGGGAAGGTTCCCTGGAAGAGGTCATAACAACCCACTCCAGTATTCTCGCCTGGAAAATCCCATGGTCAGCAGAGCCTGGCAGACTACAGTCCATAAGTTCATAAAGAGTAAGATACAACTGTAGCAACTTAATGCACACACACACATATAGGATATACATATAGATTAATATATGAGAAAAATATATGAGCTTCCCTCATAGTTCAGTCGGTAAAGAATCTGCGTGCAATGCAGGAGACCTGGGTTCAATTCCTGGGTTGGGAAAGATCCTCTGGAGAAGGAAATGGCAATCCACTCCAGTATTCTTGCCTAGAAAATCCCACGGACAGAGGAGCCTAGTGGGCTACAATCAATGGGGTCGCAAGAGTCAGACATGACTTAGTGACTAAACCACCACATGAGAAAAAAATATATATGTTCTTTAGAAACAAGTGATCCCAATTTTATCTTATCTGTCTTACTTCTTATTATTTAAAAAAATATTTTTCAAATTTATAATGTCTGAAGTCAAAGAAATATTTTTTCTCTTTCTGCTCAATGTGATAGCTAATGTGCTGAGAAATTACTTGTGAGCAAATCTCAAAGTCCTTTGAGATATGTTCATTTACAGATATGTTCACTTTGAATCAACTTACTGACTCATGAACACTCAACTGATAGAAAACACCTATAAGTGGTTTGGCAGACTTTAAAGGTACTAAACTTCAAATGATGATGATGTGGGGCACATAAATTCACTGTAAAAGAAAAGAAAATAACCTCATAGGTAAAGATGACTAAGCTTAGATACTCATTTTTAAAAGTATAAGGGAAAAATGAAAATATGGATTCACCAAAAAATCATCTCTTTCATTCTAGAAAAACTGCTCTGTTGTTTGTCTTTATAGCAACAGAATGCCCAAAATTAAGAATGAAGTTGATAGCACCAAATATTTGTTTTCTAGTTGCTAATGAGTAAATAAGACTGCTCAATAACATCTGGCTTTTGCAAAAACTCCCATTTTAAAAAATCATTGAATTTTAATGCTGGAAGGGACCTTAGATGGAAAATCTGTCTGAATTTCAAGTTTTATAGATAATGTGAAAAACAAGACTGACAAAAATACTAACAGCTTTGAGGATTCATTGTAACTCTGCTCCCTCCCTCAGGAGGGAAAAATGTCAAAACCCCCATAATTCTATTTACTTTAAAAAAACTGTAAATGCCAAAATATTTTCACACAATGGAAAAAATTTTAAAGACAGAAAAGAAGAGAAACAAATACAAATCACATCCCCCTAATGCAGTACAATTTTGATTTCAGTTTGCCATTGCTACTGTGAGATCTCTGCTCATGAATCAATCCTGTTTGAATATGAAAGCTGGTGAATGGGGAAGAGACCCTATATGAAGTGAGTACCGTATTTTTTGACACATTCCCTCTGATGATGCCCATCTGACAAACATTAGAGGAGAATCCAGGTTAATAGAGATAACATTAGCTTTCTTATCACAATATCTAAGGCGTAGTATGACCCAATGATCCATAATTCCCTTTATATTCTGAGTCTCCTTATTATAACTTTGAGTCTCTCAATTAGGAATTCATTTAGTAAATGGGAAGGAACAAAACATGACAACTATTACTAAAAATAAGCTGATGAAAATATCTAAAAGCAAGAAGTAGGTTTTATTTATATAGGGGTGTTATAATTTGATATAAAACTAAGCTTTTAACATCGGCCAGCAAATTCCAATAAAGCGTCTAATAGTAAATACCTTAGGCTTTCCAGGCAATATGTTCTCTGGCCAAGGCAGCAGGAAAGCAGTCACAGACCATACATATATGCATGATTGTACTGCAGCAAAACCTTATTTATAAAAACAGCTGATGGGCAGGACTTGACAAAACAAAAAAGGTCTGTAGTTGCTAATCACAGCGTTATATCATACTCTTCAATACTATCCTCAGTGATACAGTCAGAAATTTTCTTTTCAAAATTGAAGAATGGGATGGAGAGAATTCATTCCTGAATATTGGTTTCATATTGATCTTATAGAAGTCTACTGTAGAATAGTTCATCTTTAAATCATAGTCTTCAGTTTCAGAAAGTGGGAATGTATTAGAGTATTTTACAATTCTAAGTCAGCTTTAAGTATTGAAAACCAACAGCTGAAACTAAAAGTATAGAGTTTATTCCCTAAGACAAGTAATAGAGAAACATGTATCATGACATGTGTCATTTTTTTTTCTGCCGTGAAGTATGTGAGAGTTTAATCAGACAGTAAAACAAGAGGGGAAAATCAGGAGATGGGCTGTAGGTATGTGGTTGGTGTTTAGGTGTTGAATGTCTCCTGAAAACATGTAGCTCTTCAGTCTCCTTTGTTGGGCCAACCTCCTCGGCACACGGGAAACAAGAAGTCTCTCAGAGCAATGGAAGAATGCCTAGCCTCCCAAAGTACAGCCTGGATCATACAGATCTTTAGAAAAGTAACTCCTTCAACCTAGCTCCCGAAGCATGGCTCCTGACATCATTTATGTTCGGAGGTGAGGGCAGGCAGATGCCTGATGGAGAACTACCTAGAGTTCCTTCCAGTTCACCTTGATGAGGAGAGCAGAGCCAGAGTTCCCTGAGTGCCCCCCACAGCCATAGGAAATAATGGCAAAGTGCCTCAGAGGCATGGCAGATCAGATGAGGATTGGTTGTTGAGAAGGTGAAAAAACGATGAGTGCAAACTAGACACGTGGAGGCCATCGTGGGACCAAGGATACCTATTGGGAAATAATACTGGATAAAGAGAAAGAACCTCCAAGTGTTAAAATTATTTCCCAAATTTACAATTCCACAATGATGCTTCGATTGCCACCCTGATGCAATTTAGTTACAATTTAGAGAAAAGATAAAAAGAAAGAAGGGTGGAAATCCAGAATTGAGGTAAGTAGTTATCAAAAGAAATTATTTTAAACTGGTAGAAACTGAATTACTTGAAATGGTTAGCTTACCATTGCAGCTTCTCAGTACAAGTAGGATTTGTGTGTGTGTGTGTGTGCTAGGCCAGGTTGAGAAACACAGAGAAATAATGAAGCTATATATATGTTTTTAATCTCTACTTTACTGTTTATAGATGACTCACTAATTGCCTCATGCAAATCCTATATGACATATATATTGCCAAAACTTCACCATCTTATAGATTATGGACAATATCAGAATAATATGTGAAAATAGCAATACTGTCACCCAGAAAGAACAACAGTAGTTATCTTGGAACCTATTCCACATCATTTCTAGGAGACAGTACCTCACCAGGTGGGTAGAAGGAATAACTACATTTGCCACTATAAAGATTTGAGTGTAAATGCTACTAAATTTGTGTAGTACATAATGCTTATAAGTGCTGTTTCTTATATTATCATATTTAATCAACACAGTGATGCCCATGAAAAGAGATTCAATACTCATTTCCATGGACAGTGATTCTAAAGCTCAGAACGTTTAATTGACTTTGGTTCTAAGAGTCATGCAAACAGTACTGGCAATGTCACAGTGTCACAATTAATGTTCATTCTCTATGAACTAGTGAATAAACTCAAAAGAATCTCAAAAAATTGGTGAAATCCATGGATATTTATAATAGTGAATAATTTGGGGAGGCAGGATCTAACCAATCCATCCTAAAGGAAATTAGTCCTGAATATTCATTGGAAGGACTGATGCTGAAGCTGAAACTCTAGTACTTTGGTCACCTGATGCAAAGAGCTGACTCATTGGAAAAGATCCTGATGCTGGGAAAGATTGAAGGTCAGAGGAGAAGGAGACAACAGAGGACGAGATGGTTGGGTAGCATCACTGACTCAGTAGACATGAGTTTGAGTAAACCCTGGGAGTTGGTGATGGACAGGGAGGCCTGGAGTGCTGCAGGCCATGGGGTTGCAAGGAGTCAGACACGACTGAGAGACTGAGCTCAACTGGACATTAACTAAGCTATTCAGATTCTCGATATGATGCTAATTCATGAGTTTCTTACTGTAGCTATTTTTGTTTTATTTTTTTAGCAATTAATTTGTTTGAACTTTTCCTTCAATTCTGTGTAAATTAATCCATATCATCTTAATAAAGTCGTGTTTGAAACAAAAGTGAAAGTGTTAGTGCCTCAGTCATGTCTGATTTTTTGCGACTCCATGGACGGTAGCCCTCCAGGTTACTCTGTCCATGAAATTCTCCAGGCAAGAATCCTGGTGTGGGTTGCCATGCCCTTCTCCAGGGAGATCGAACCCAGGTCTCCCAAATTGCAGGCAGATTCTTTACCATTTGAACTTCTGTAATACTGTATAATTGGAGAAGGCAAATTAAATAAACTCTTCAGATTCTCAAAATTACTCTAATTCATGAGCTTCCTATTGTAGCTATTCTTTTTAACAATTAGGTTTTTGAACTTTTCCTTCAATTCTGTGTAAACTAGTCCAGATCCTCTCAATAAAATTCTCTTCAGGAAACTAGAATTAGTTTCTATTGCTACTGAAAGAGTCCTAAATTATACTTACTCCTGTATGATTGCCTACTAGTTGTTAATATCAGGAATTGAAACTGATATTTTCCAAAATAACATTCATTAATCTACATTCAATTAATTGCTATTTTAGAACCTAGACAGTATACTAAAAAGCAGAGACACCAGTTTGCTGACAAAGGTCCATATTGTCAAAGCTATGGTTTTTCCAGTTGTCATGTATGGATGTGAAAGTTGGACCATAAAGAAGGCTGAGTGCTGAAGAATTGATGCTTTCAAATTGTGGTGCTGGAGAAGACTCTTGGGAGTCCCATGGACAGCAAGGAAATCAAACCAGTCAGTCCTAAAGGAAATCAACCCCGAATATTCATTGGAAGGACTGATGCTGATGCTGAACCTCCAGTACTTTGGCCCCTGATGTGAATGACTGACTCATTGGAAAAGACCCTGATGCTGGGAAAGATTGAAGGCAGGAGAAGGGGACGACAGAGAATGAGATGGTCGGATGGCATCACTGACTCAATGGACATGAGTTCGAGCAAAATCTGGGAGATAGTGAAAGACAAGGAATCCTGACATGCTGCAGTCCATGGGGCTGAAAAGAGTCGGGCTTGACAGCGACTGAGCAATAACAACCTTATGAATCTACTATTAGAAGTAATTTTTTTCCAAGCATTTTGAAACTCCAAATTCCAATAGTCAGCCTACAAGCAACAGAAGAGCTTCACTGTCATTCATTATTTTTCACTTCTGCTCCAGTAATAGGCCTTTATTTGTATGGAACCACATGTTTATTAAAATTCACAAGAAGCTCACAGCTAACATACTCTATTGTGAGAAGATAAAATCTGTTTCTCTAAGATCATGAAGAAGATAAGGGTGCCTGTTCTTGACACTTTTATTCAATATAAAACCAGTTGGAAGTCTTAGCTAGAGCAGTTTGGCAAGAAAAAGAAATAAGAGGCATCCAAATTGGAAAGGAAGAAGAAAAGTTTGCTCTATTTACAGATGATATAAAATATATATTGAAAATCTCTAAAGAATCAAGCAAAACTGTTAGAATTAATAAATATATTCAGTAAATTTGCAGGATACAATATCTATATATAAACATCAGTTGTACTTCTATACATGAACAATTAAGTATCAAAAAGATAAATTAAGAAAATGATTCATGTATAAAAATGCTTGCCATGGGCTTAAGGCTGGTGAAAATAGGGCAATATTGGTAGAGTACAGAGTTTCAACTATAAGATAAATATATTCTGAGGGTCTAATGAAAGACATGATGACAATAGTTGACAACACTGTATTGTATAACTAAACTTTGCTAAGAGAGTAGAACTTAAATGTTTTCACCAAATGACAAACAAAAGGTAAATATGTGAGCATATGGATGTATTATTAGCTTGATGGTAGAATTTGTTCATAATGTATATGTATGTTGACACATCATTTTATATGTTTTATTCTATTGTACAATTGCATCTGTCAATTGTACTTCAATAAAGCTGGAGAAAAAAGCTTCACAAGAAGAGCAACTATATGGGCACAGTCCTTTATAAACTTTTAAGTGACGACATACAAGTAAGCAAGAGCGACGTGTTGCAAGTCTGTGTGAAATTTATATTTCAACAGAACACAAAGGGAACACTTGCAATTAAACAAAGAAGAAAATATCTGCATAAGGCTATGAAAATAATTAAAACATGATATTATAGTATGTATTGGGATAACTACTTGGGATTGGTGGTCAGAGATTGCCTTTCAGAGAAAATGATGGTGAAATTTTTAATAATGCAGGTTAAATTTTAAATATCTTGGCCTGTAGTTCTTTATATTGTAAATAGCAAATAATAATAATAATTAATTAATTAATTAAAAAACAAGAAAAATATTTCAATGAAGACATGGATGCCTTGAAAGCACCAGCCACGTGAAAACCAGGAGAAAAACATTCCAGGCATACACAAAAACTGTAAGGTCAAAAAAGTTTCACTATTGAATAAATAGCTAGTCAGTGGCATTAAAAAAAAAATGGTTGCAGAGGAGTGCTTTGAATGAGGTTAGAAAGAAGATAGGGTTTAAGTCTATAGGACTTTGTAACGGGGGCGGGGGAAGAGTCAGGATTTGCTTCAAATATACACAGTGAAATCAGTGACAGACTTTGAGTAGAGAGTGATTATATCTGATATATGTTTTAGAAGATGACTCTGATTACTACAGTTTTTGAGGGGAGGGATGAAGCACTGAAATAGGAAAACAGCTGGAATGCCAGACAATACATGATGAAGAAAATGCATAGATTGACTCTAGGCTTTTGGATGTAACTGAAAACATTCACTGATGAAATTAATGTGGTGGGTGAAAGAAAGAATAATCAGAGATGTTCCCTAGATTTTTGACTTGAACAAAGGGGAGGGAGGGTGGGTGCATGATGTGGTTTGATGAGCTGAGGATAGCTACACACCAGAGCTAGATGAGGAGGCAGCAACCAAGTGTTCTGCTCTACATTCATTAAGTTTGAGATGACACATAATATATGCTTAATGCATAGTTATTACATGAGTGAGTGAATGACCTTTTTTGCAAAAGTTTTGACATCTAATAACATCAAGTTCAATTTTGTCATTGTTTGGGAAAATTAAGTCTATCATAAAATGTTAGAGAGGTGTTCATATATGAAAATCTTTAAAGTTAAAAAAATCATATCAAGAAGGTTATATAATGGGAAAGGAAAGGAATTTATGAGCTCATCTAATCAAATCTTTATTCCTTTCTCCAGATGATTAAATAAGAATCAATGCAGATAAGTGATTCTCTGTGTAAGTAAAGTTGGAGACTAAAAGAGCCAGAATACATGAAGTTTCTGAGCTATCAAAACAGTGCTGTCTTTTTTTCTGCATACCGTCATGTTTCTCCCAGATCTTTCCCCTACTGTACTGGAAGACAAAACCCGCTAAGAATAGAGTGGGCAAATTAATCATCACTACATGCTCATTATTCAGATAATGGAAACCTTGTGTGACAAGAACTGACAAGAGCAAAGTTTCAATTAAGCATTGAGGGTCCAGCAACCCTTGCAATCAACACTGACATTTATATACTTTTAAGAATAAGTATGAAAATGCTTATCTTTAATTTGTCTGGATAACTAAAGCATTGATATACTGTGGAAACAAAATAAACTCAAGCCCCTCATGCTTTGTTTTCTTTTTTTCCTGGACACACTTAGCATATTTTAAAATTGCTTTTGGCTTCTTATTCAGACTCTCAGTTTACTATTAAATTTATGTTCTCAATTTCTGAATACATTAGAAAATCCAAAATTCTATTTTATACCTCTAAATAGACTAAGTGTTGACTGATACTAGAAATTTATCTTTAGTTATACTGAATATTAGGACATTTTATATTTTGTATACACATTTTATAGCAGAACCTCCTCATATGCACACTCCAATCAAAAAGAGACTTTAAAATTATTATCGATTGATTGTTAAACCTCTAGTAACAGCTTCTTTCTCTGTCACTCTCTTTCTATTGCCCTCTCTTTTCTTCCTAACTTTTTTAATGCTTGGACCCATTATACAATGTAATAAATACTTTTCTTTTTGACAATAATACCCTTGGGATATTTAATAGTATGGAAATTATTGACAGCACATTTTCTGGTTCCTTATGTAGCTGCAAACAATAATACTGAGTAATATTCAATTTATATAAAATTATTATCAAAACAACAACACTGGATTTTTATATTCATTGATTTCATGCTTGATAATAGGCTGGGCATATTATCTACAAATAACTTACACTTATCTCGACAGTATTCAGCTGTCTCACAGCTACCTTAATAACTTTTGGTATTAAAAGCATAAATATATATAGCATTAAAAGCAAAGTATGGCTTTAGATCTATCTTAGTAAATTGTGATTTTATAAACAATGTGTAACTTTTTCCTAAATTAATAGATTTGTTGACATATAGGTTCTCCTTTAAAATCTATGTGATCAGTAAAGATATCCTTTCTTTCAGTTTTATGTGTATATAATCCACGTCAGTAGCATGTATATCCACGAAAATCCAGAGAGTTCTTACCCCAGTTTTAACTCACAGTTTTTGATCATCCTGAAAAGACAAGGGGACCCCCACTCAAGTATAGTTTAGATGTCAGGACTGAGTATACCGCACATGTACCAAGAGGAGGTAAAAAGCTTATTTCTCACACAAATTTGCAGGTGGCTTTCTGCAGAGAGCAAGGAGACTTCCAAATTGGTCTGAAAACAGCTTGAGAGAGACAAGAAGGAAAGTGGATACCAGCTTTGGGGTTTTATTGTGGTCCGGGGGTGAGCCAGGAGTGAAGGTTCTCATACAAAGGTCAGGATTTGCTTGAGTTGAATTTCTTGCAGTCACTAAAGAAAAGAGCACTCAGTCTTTCTTGTCTTATACAGAAGGGCAGAAGAGAAGGGAGAGGAATGGGCATTGAAAGCTGTCAACGTGCGCTCAGTCATGGCTGACAGTTTGCAACCCCAGGCCTGTAGTTCATCAGGCTCTTCTGTCCATGGGATTCTCCAGGCAAGAATACTGAGTGGATTGCCATTTCCTCCTCCAGGAGATCTTCCCAACCCAGGGTTCAAACCCACATCTCCTGCATCTCCCACATTGGCAGGCAAATAACTTTACCAATGAGTCACCTGGGAAGTCAGAAAGCTGTCAGCAGTCATGTCCAAATTGGAATCAGACTATTATGCCCAGTCATAATATTGTTACTTTAGGATAAGGCAAAGAACAATAGGTGCATCCACAATTTTGCTTCTTGTAACTTAAAAAAAATATCATAGGAATGATGAATAAAATAAACAGGTTTCAATTTTCATTTTGGAAGACAAATCTTTGGACTCTTACATTTCCATTTAGCCTGATGATGACCACTCTGATTATGGGATTAATTCTGAGAGTACTAGAAAATAGCTGAGCTCTGAGGGAGGTAAAATTTTTCCAACTAACACAAAAAATTAGGCCACATTACTCCCCATTATTATAAAGAGATTAGTTTGTTTCTATCTGTATTTGTGGTCAAACTACATGTTGCTGATTCATTTTCTTCCTTTAGCATTTTTTTTTGGAGAGGGGGCAGAAGATGTTCATGTCAGCCTAATATGTTGAGGATTAATTGGTAATGAGGCATCCCACATGGTGCTAGTGGTAAAGAACCAGCCTGCCAATACAGGAGACACTAAGAAAGGAGGGTTGGATCCCTGGGTCAGGAAGATCTCCTGGAGAAGGAAATGGCAACCCACTCCAGTATTCCTGCCTGGATAATCCCATGGATAGAGGAGTCTGGTGGGCTACAATCCATGGGGTCACAAAGAGTCTGACACGACTGAAGAGTCACTGTGCTCCTTTACATTTGATCTTAAAAATATACATATTTCTAAAAATAACTGTTAGCCTCATGACATGCCACTAAATAATAGAGTGTAAAATAATTTTTGGATTTACCCAGTTGGTAAAAAGTCTACCTGCAATGCAGGAGACCCCAGTTCAATTCCTGGGTTGGGAAGATCCGTTAGAGAATGGATAGATTACTCACTCCAGTATTTTTGGGCTTCCCTTGTGGCTCAGTTGGTATCAGCTTATCTACCAACACAACATATCTAAAATATAATAATAATAAATCAATAATCCAATCAACAAACAATATATGCACACTAACTGATTAACTATATGCCAGAAACCATGCAGAAAGCAGAAAGGTTTCAAATTAAGCTACTTCTACTAAAAATGTATGTTCTCAAGAAAACAAAAATTAAAGATATGTTAATAGAGATAATTTACACTAAATGTAATAGGGAACTATATGACAAATTGTGTCAGAAGGAATGTTTGATGACACGTGGATTTCATTTTGATTATAGTTACATGGTGAGATAAATGCTGACTGGTTAAAGACCAGAAAGAACTATGGTATGGTTTGTGGATAAGACTTGAACAGTAATTTGAAAGATGTATTTACCAGAGAGGAAGGAAAGAGGCATTCGAGGGGAGGTGAAAAATTAACAAATGCAGAAAAGTAGAAAAACACAGGGTACAGGTTGAAATGGCCTATCATATTTTGTGGTTTGCAAACAAGCCTGGTTCCAGCAATATAGTTAATATCACACTCCTTAATTTAAAAATGTGTTTAGATATGAACATTAATTATAATGTTTTATTCTATTCTAACAGGATATCAAGGAAACAAATTGTGTTCAGTTAAAAATTTAAGGAGATGATGAGGATTGGCAAAGAATTTGGGGAGAAGCTGTTCTACATGGTATATATTTTCATCCTCATTTTATTCATGAAAAACTTGAGGCCTAGAGAATTAAGTGACTTCTCAGAAATTTGTGTGTAAGACAGGGGCAAGGCTGACATGTAGAGAGTGATTGATCAACCTGACTTCCAAGTCCATAATGTCATAGGGAAATATTAATAGATAGATGGATAGAGAGAGATAGTGACCTGGAAGCTAAGATAGAGAAATTCACAATGTGAAACACTTTTGAGACTGAATGTGATGAAGTCTTTAGATATGGTTGTTTTAATAGACTGCCTTTAAGAGGAAAGGATCAATGATATGATGGCAGCAATATGACTATAACCCTGAATTAATGAACTAGTGAGTAATGAAATAAAAACTTTAGTCAGCAACTGTAAAACTCCCTTGAAAATAAACTTGAGTATGAAATAGAAAATTGGTTTAGAAAAATAGATTGGAGAGTGAGGCTCTTGCTTATCAGTGAAGGGAATGCTTCAGTAATCTGGAAACATGGGGAAAATAGGAGATTGAAAAAGTGAGGGAAAATAAGGGTATCTGAGGAAATTAGTCACAAGACAAAGTCCACGTGATCTCAAGGATTGTGGCAGAAAACACAGGTAGAACAAATACAAGCGTGACACCTATAGAAAGTCACTGTCTCAAGTGCATTTGTCATTCCAAACTGAATGACAGTGAAGCTCTGTTTAACTTTACTATGATCTCTCACTTTCTTAAAATTAGCATAAAGGATATTTTTCTTTAAACTGAGAAAACTGCTGTCCAAGTCTGAGCAAGGTCAAAGTCATTAATACAGTTGGAGCTTTAGGTGAAAGGATCAAGAGAACTCAGCCCAGTGCTGGTATCTGGGAAGCCTGGGCACCTGGAAAAGAATTAATTGGTGACCCAGCACTAATTGGAGAGCAGCACAGCCAAGATCATTAATCAGCTGATTTTGTAAAATATGTCTGTTCTTTCCAATTAACATTATGAAATGTTAGTCTTAAGGTTGGTTTCCTGTTTTCCGCAAATTAATGAAAAAATATTTGGTACATTTTTTGAGACAAATAGATTTACCCATTTAATCAGTTGTTTTAGTTGAATGTATCAATAGCTACAGCTTAAATGCATGCATTTAAAACAATGAGTTCAATCAGCTATTAAGTGCCCATGTGTACTTACAAATGTTGAGTTGCACGGTCAGGTCAGACTCTTTGCAACCCCATGAACTGTAGCCCACCAGGCTCCTCTGTTCATGAGATTTCCCAGATAAGAATACTGGAGCGGGTTGCCATTTCCTTCTCCAGGAATCTTCCCGAACCAGGGACTGAACCAGCCTCGCCTATATTTCAGGAGGATTCTTTACCTGCTGAGCCATCAGCAAAGTGCCCAGGCTATTAATTTATTTTAGAACAGATATTAGTGTTATGCAAACTTTATAATATAAAATCACTGATTTATTCATATTTTTCATATCAATAATAATATTTGACTCAATTATTTTAGTCAAAGATTGTCAGCTTACCATTCTGTGCAAGTTTTGAGCTATGAGTAAAATTTTATTTCAAATTTCTATATATTATATTGTGCTAATTCTATAAATTATATATACGTGAAATTATGTATAGAGGAAAACAACAGAATGGGAAAAACTAGAGATCTCTTCAAGAAAATTAGAGATACCAAGGGAACATTTCATGCAAAGATGGGCTCGATAAAGGACAGAAATAGTATGGACCTAACAGAAGCAAAAGATATTAAGAAGAGGAGGCAAGAATACATAGAAGAACTGTACAAAAAAGATCTTCACGACCAAGATAACCACGATGGTGTGATCACTCACCTAGAGCCAGACATTCTGGAATGTGAAGTCAAGTGGGCCTTAGAAAGCATCACTATGAACAAAGCTAGTGGAGGTGATGGCATTCCAGTTGAGCTATTCCAAACCCTGAAAGATGATGCTGTGAAAGTGCTGCACTCAATATGCCAGCACATTTGGAAAACTCAGCAGTGGCCACAGGACTGGAAAAGGTCAGTTTTCATTCCAATCCCAAAGAAAGGCAATGCCAAAGAATGCTCAAACTACTGCACAATTGCACTCATCTCACATGCTAGTAAAGTAATGCTCAAAATTCTCCAAGCCAGGCTTCAGCAATACATGAACCGTGAACTTCCTGATGTTCAAGCTGGTTTTAGAAAAGGCAGAGGAACCAGAGATCAAATTG
>NW_011494929.1:1302722-1311840 GCF_000754665.1 Bison bison bison
GAAAAACATCTATTTCTGCTTTATTGACTATGTCAAAGCCTTTGACTGTGTGGATCACAATACACTGTGGAAAATTCTGAAAGAGATGGGAATACCAGACCACCTGACCCGCCCCTTGAGAAACCTATATGCAGGTCAGGAACCAACAGTTAGAACTGGACATGGAACAACAGACTGGTTCCAAATAGGAAAAGGAATATGTCAAGGCTGTATATTGTCATCCTGCTTATTTAACTTATATGCAGTGTACATCATGAGAAATTCTGGGCTGGAAGAAGCACAAGCTGGAATCAAGATTGCAAGGAGAAATATTAATCACCTCAGATATGCAGATGACACCACCCTTATGGCAGAAAGTGAAGAGGAACTAAAAAAACCTCTTGATGAAAGTGAAAGAGGAGAGTGAAAAAGTTGGCTTAAAGCTCAACATTCAGAAAACTAAAATCATGGTATCTGGTCCCATCACTTCATGGGAAATAGATGGGGAAATAGTGGAAACAGTGGCAGACTTTATTTTTGGGGGCTCCAAAATCACAGCAGATGGTGATTGCAGCCATGAAATTAAAAGATGCTAACTCCTTGGAAGGAAAGTTATGACCAACCTAAATAGCTTATTAAAAAGCAGAGATATAACTTTGCCAGCAAAGGTCCATCTAGTTAAGGCTAGGGTTTTTCCAGTTGTCATGTAGGGAAGTGAGAGCTGGACTGTGAAGAAAGCTAAGCACAGAAGAGTTGATGCTTTTGAACTGTGGTGTTGGAGAAGACTCTTGAGAGTCCCTTGGACTGCAAGAAGATCCAACCAGTCCATTCTAAAGGAGATCAGTCCTGGGTGTTCATTGGAAGGACTGATGCTGAAGCTGAAACTCCAATACCTTGGCCCCCTCATGCAAAGAGTTGCCTCATTGGAAAAGATCCTGATGCTGGGAGGGATTGGGGGCAGGAGGAGAAGGCGACGACAGAGGATGAGATGGCTGGATGGCATCACTGAGTCGATGGACATGAGTTTGTGTAGGCTCCAGGAACTGGTGATGGACAGGGAGGCCTGGCATCCGGCGATTCATGGGGTCGCAAAGAGTCGGACATGACTGAGTGACTGAACTGAACTGAACATAAGTGAAATTATGTACATGAGTGTTAAACCCATATGTATGTGTTTACTGTTCGTGTGAATATTCACACATCTGCTCAAAATAGATCTGGCAAGTTGATAATATCTCTGTTTTTATTCATTAAAAAGAGCATTTTCTTTTATGTTAATAGTTTCATGATCATCAGTTTATTATTTGAAGTTTTTGACACCTATTGTAGATCTGCAGACTATTACCTGAAGTTCCAAATTATCATCAATGAAGAAAATAAAAACAGTTTTTGTCCAGTAATATAATCATTTAATAATAGTCTTTGTTTCCTTGAGGTAAAATAGCTTAGAGGAAATGTCAGGAAGTCAAGAAGATCTTGGTTTAACTCAAGTGAAATTTATAGAATACTCACTGTATGCCAGGCTCTGATTTAAGCAACAAAAAGCTTTCTGTCATCACAGAACTCTCTGTCTAGCAAGGGAGACAGGCATGTAAACAACTGCACTATAATGAACTGTGATAAATATCCTATATTATCCTAATCAAACCAATTAAATGCTATACAATTAAAAAGGATGGATGGAGAGATTCAATCTTTGGAGCAAAGCCAGTGAGTTTTGGCAGTGTTCAAAGAATAGCTGACATTTAAACTGGCCCTTGAAAAATCATTAGAACTCTGCCAGGCTGTGGGTGGGAAATGTGGAAAATAAAGAAAATTCATTTGCAAAGCATGTGATGTGGTCATTTTATGGATCAGCAAAGTAGATCAGATTTTTCTTACAGTCTTAACTCTGATTATGTGCCCATGGGTATGTTGCCAACTCTGGATATACTACTCCAATGTGGTGTGGAAGTAAGGAAGAGAATTTAAGTTCATCAAGAAAAGAGGATGTGTTTCATCTGTGCATATTCCTTAACTATATACATTTTCCTGTGGGAAAGTATGAAACATTCACAGCTGGAGGGAAGGAAAGAAAAGTTACGTAAATTTTTAATAGACACTGGAAATCCAAGAGCCAAACAAGACACATGGGCAATAACTTCCAACTTGAGACTCAGCACTCCATCCTTGGACCACTCAGATCTCATAACTGGAGGTTTCCCTGTGTTAGAGCAAATGAGAGAATGAGATACTTTATTAAGCACATATCTATGCATACCCTGTCAAATTGCCCACGAAGGTCTGGGGACTGTGGGTTACCTTAAAAATATGAAACACATATTTAAAATGTGAATATCAATTGGAAGTATTCTGGAAACGTCAAACTTCATGTAGTTCATGTAGCTTAAAATAGCAAGATGGAGAAACAATATTTATAGAGGATTTACTTTGTTACAGAGTATACATGAGATGTTTTACACACTTTTCTCATGTAATGACAGATAACTCTCTCAAAAGGGTACAGTTATTTTCTTTCTTTCTGTGAATTAAAGATGTAAAGTCAGTTGTACAAAGCTACACAAAAAATGCTACATTTGTCTGGAACTCTCATGTTTTTTTCTATGATCCAAAGGATGTTGGCAATTTGATCTCTGGTTCCTCTGTCTTTTCTAAATCCAGCTTAAACATCTGGAAGTTCTCAGTTCACGTACTGTTGAAGCCTTGCTTGGAGAATTTTGAGCCTTACTTTGCTAGCATGTGAGATGAGTACAATAATGTGGTAGTTTGAACATTCTTTGACATTGCCTTTCTTTGGGATTGGAATGAAACCTGACCTTTTCCAGTCCTGTGGCCACTGCTGAGTTTTACAAATTTGCTAGCATACTGAGTGCAGCACTTTCACAGCATCATCTTTTATGATTTGAAAGAGTTCAACTCAACTTCCGTTACTTCCACTAGCTTTGTTCATAGCAATGCTTTCTAAGACTTCACTTTCCAGGATTTCTGGCTCTAGGTTAGGGCATATCATCTTGGTTATCTGAATCATTAAAATCTTTTTTTCATACAGTTCTGTGTATTCTTGCCACGTCTTCTTAATATCTTCTTTTTCTGTTAGTTCCATACCATTTCGGTCCTTTATTGAGCCCATCTTTGCATGAAATGTTCCCTTGGTATCTCTAATTTTCTTGAAGAGATCTCTCATTTTTCCCATTCTGTTGTTTTCCTCTATTTCTTTGCATTGATCACAGAAGAAGGCTTTCTTCTCTCTCCTTGCTAGTTTTTGGAACTATGCATTCAGATGGGTATATCTTTCTTTTTCTCCTTTGCCTTTCACTTCTCTTCTGTTCTCAGCTATTTGTAAGGCCTCCTCAGACAACCATTTTTCCTTTTTCTTGATGATGGTCTTGATTACTATCCCCTGTACAATGTCACGAACCTACATCCATAGTTCTTCAGGCACTCTGTCTATCAGATCTAATCCCTTGAATCTATTTGTCACTTCCACTGTATAATTGTAAGGGGTTTAATTAGATCATATCTGAATAGCCTACTGGTTTTCCCTACTTTCTTACATTCAAGTCTGAATTTGGCAATAAGGAGTTCGATATGAGCCACAGTCAGCTCCCAGTCTTGTTTTTGCTGATTGTATAGAGCTTCTCCATCTTCGGTTGCAAAGAACATAATCAATATGATTTCAGTATTGACCATCTGGTGATGTCCATGTGTAGAGTCGTCTCTTATGTTTTTGGAAGAGGGTGTTTGCTATAACCAGTGAATTTTCTTGGCAAAATTCTGGCAAAAAAAGAGACAAAAATACAAATGAGGGAAAAAATAATGATGGCAGCCAGTGACTATCAAGTGTTTGTATAGTGCTAAAGTGATAAAGAACCTGGTTCCCAAAGAAGGAGGTGTAAGAGACCCATGTTCCATCCCTGGGTTGGGAAGATCCTGTTGAGGAGGGCATGGAAACCCACTCCAGTAAGTTTGCCTGGAGAATCCCATGGACTGAGAAACCCATCAGACTACAATCCACAAGGTTGCAAAGTCTGACACAATTGAAGCAACTTAGCACAGTACAGCACATTGTGTTTCTAAACATATGTATGTTAACCAATTTGATCCTTACAACAACCCAATGGACTGAGAACTTTTCTTGTCTTCATATGACACAAAAAAAGTGGAAGTATTTACCCATGTTGATTCAGAGGGTCTGTGGCTTGAAATGCAGGCAATTTTCTCCCCTCTCTGTACTACATTCTGGTGACAAATTCAGAGGAAGAAGAGAGAAACAACGTGGTTTAGTGCCTCATCTTGTACCCGATACTTGGCTAGATGCGTTCTCTAGATATCTCATTTCATTGTCAGAAAAGCGTGGTACTGAAAATAACGAGCTGGGTAAGAGGAGGATTGGAAGTCGACAAGAAATGCTCAGTTTTGCTAAATGCTCACATACGCTATTATTACTATCCTATTTTATGTGCTAAAGACAACATTCTGAAATGCAAAGAAGTATCTTGTGCAGAGTGACATAGCTCATATATGCTATAGGAGAATTGGAAAAAAAATTCATGCCATTTACACATACATTTTACAGCTGTGGATATAGAGGTTTAGAGACTATGAAGGTGTATTTAGGTTTTGGAGTAAAAAAAAAAGTAAAAACATGGCATATATAATTTTCTGTTATTAAATGTAGATAGAGTGTTGAAATGTTAGTAATGAAATAGGAAAGAAGGGATAACTGAAGGAAAAAAATATGTCTAACTTTTTAGAGATAGAATAAGGTACTTCGGATTAGATAAAAACGTTCTATAGTTCGTACGCAAAACAGCGATGGGTGAAGTCGTCTTGTTTTTCTATTAAGCCATGCTTGCATTTTTAGGAGCTTAAAATCCATACAGAGCGCCAAAGAACTGATGCTTTTGAACTGTGGTGTTGGAGAAGACTCTTGAGAGTCCCTTGGACTGCAAGGAGATCAAACCAGTCAATCCAGAAGGAAATCAGTCCTGAATATTTGTTGGAAAGACTGATGCTGAACCTGAAACTCCAATCCTGTGGCCACCTGATGCAAAGAACTGACTCATTAGAAAACACCCTGATGCTGGAAATGATTGAAGGCAGGAGAAGGAGGCAACAGAAGGTGAGATGGTTGCATGGCACCATCAACTCAATGGACATGAGTTTGAGCAAACTATAGGAGATAGTGAAGGACAAGGAAGCCTGATGTGCTGCAGTCTATGGGATCACAAAGAGTTGGACGCAACTGAGTGACCGAACAGCAACAACAAAATATCATGTTGGTAAAGTTAATTTTTATTCTCATATCCTGAGATTCTACTTTTTAAGAGATGAAAGAGTCCACTAATTAAATTCCAGAAAATGTACCTAAGATTGGTTCCACAATTCCACACTTACGCTGCCCAATACAGTAACTTGAAAGTGAAAGTGTTAGACATTCAGTAATGTCTGACTGTTTGTGACCCCACGGACTGTAGCCCACCAGGCTCCTCTGTCCATGGGATTCTCCAGGCAAGAATATTGGAGTGGGTAGCCATGCCCTTCTCCAGGGGGTCTTCCTGACCCAGGGATTGAATCTATGTCTCCCACACTGTAGGAAGATTCTTTACCATCTGAGCCACAAGGGAAGCCCATGCAGTAGCTTGTTTACATTTATATTATTTGTATATATTTAAGTTTATATTATTTTTAAAAGTAAAAATCCAGTTTCTTGACCACAATAATCACATTTCCAGTGCTTAGTGGTCACATGTAGCTAGTGGCTGGTGCCGTGAATAGTGCAAATATAGAACATTTCCGATACTTAAGAAAGTTCTGTTGGATCACTGTGTTCCAGCCGGGCAATGCAAGCTTGAATAACAAGAACAAGCCAAAGGGTTTGGGTCTGAGATACTTCTCTGGGGTGAAGTTCTGATTGTCCCAAGTGGATATTCTGACTTTAGGGCCAATCAGAAAGGCTTTGATAAGACAATAAATTAGATAAAATAAATAGGTTAGAATTTAAAGCCAAAAAGTAGGACCTAGAAAGAATCTGAGTTCTAATCATTTAGCCACAGGGCTACATTACAGTGTGTCCATTGATTCACTCTATGGCAGATAACCATCTATTCTATTCCTGGAGTAGGATTGATTGGTGTGCTGTGAACTCAGAGAGGAACTGTATTAATCTCCACTTGGATAATTAGGGAAGGCTTGATGACTGGACATTATTATGAAGGATAAGCAGGAGATATTTAAACAAGAACATGAGAAAGAAGCAGGCAAAGAAAACAGTAATTCAAATGGAGAGTGTAAATATATAAAATCTGAGACTCTAAGAAAAGCTTCACTTATATCAATATGGCTGGACATGGTGATATTGGAGAAAGATTTTTAGCAGATAGATGTAACGTATAAACAGTTTGCAGATAATAAAAAGTTTGAAAGAAATCAAGGAGGCAACACAATCTTAATATTCTACATAAGAAATTTACTTAGAAATTAAAATCTGATGAATTATTCAGTATATACTAGTGGAGGTATAAGAGTTAGTAGAATTTAAAGATGACCTGAATGATTAATTTGGGTAATATTAATAGAAAATAAATACAAGGTAACTCAAAGTAAACTGAAAAAAATAATTAGCTCATACAATAAAATTTACAGTAGAAAAAATTAATGAGAAAAACAAAGACCAAAGAGAGCTGACAAAAATATATTTTGTTTCATGTTGCCCCACCTAAATAAAAACCTATTGAAATCATACAATTAGAGAATTTGTAGTTACTTTAAAGTATTTATCATGCCATTAAATATCATTGCACAGTTGAATTAATTTTCTAAACATGAAGGAATATCAGCATGAGAATTCCTAATCTATTTAAATATATATTAATACATATTTCTCTCTTGTTTTGTTAATATAAGAATATTGTTCTTAATATGTACCATATTCTCATCTGTATTGTTTCTAAATAAATATTAGTTTTGTTTTTATTTTCCTAAAAGTTGTGCTTCTATGTTAGTGGATAGATTTAGATCTTGGAAAGATTTCAAAAGCTTTTTATTAAATAATAGAATAAGACCATGCACATTTTGTTTTTGGCAGGTGTATGTGGCTGCCTGTAATAATTAGCATATTGAGGAATGTTCACATACTTTTAGCGATTGAGGAGTGCAATTTATGTTATTCATCTCAAGATAAAACATAATCAACATGTGTCATTGAGGTAATTTTCCCAAAATGATGTCTTAGTAAGTATCCTAAAGGAAAAACCCACAAAATATTAAAACTGCAATCCAAATTGTTGTATACAATCTCAGCAGATCTCAGGGAAGATGGCTAATGATTTTTATATTTCTATATTAGATATCACAAATAATTTTCTTTTTCAAGGGATGAGTCATTTTTTTCATCATTTTTCAGGAATGAATCATCTTTCAGTTCTTTCATATTCATCAGGAAATATCTTTAATAGACATATGGGTGCAGTCGATTGCTTCTGTAACATTGAAGATCTAGCAGTCCAAGCAAATCATTTGCATATGTTGCAGGTGCTTTCTATTAGAAGGAAAGATGTACTTTGATGTTCTTTTAATTAAAGTTTCAATTGAATTAGTTAGCATTCTGCAAAGGGGTAATTCTGTTTCCTGTTTATCACCCTGTCAATTCCTAAAAGTACCAATGACTAGTTAACTCTGTGCTTTGAGTACTTTCACTTTGGCAAGTACAAAAGGAACTATATTTATCTTTTAATTCAAACTTTCCTTGCAACACTAAATTACACTTTACATGGTCCAGTTTAGAAAATTTGTAAACACTGTAGGTCTCACCAAGGGTAGTTTCAGAATCCAGCTAAAGTAAGTTTCTATCTGGTATTCATTTATATTTTAAAAGGAATATATGTTCTTCTTATAATAAAAATAAAACATTCTAATTTGCAGTATTAATTTTACCTGAATCTAGTAACTTGTTGTAGAAAATTACAATAAATTAGTATTCTAAAATCTAGGACCTGCTTCTGCTTCTTTCCCTTACTAGTTACAATGTCTTCAGTAAATAGCTTCTTTATTTGGGTTTCTAGTTCTTCAATCACAAATTCAATAAAACTGCAATTTTTAGAACATCTGAGAGCCAAACACTGTGCAGGCATCAATCATCAAAGAATGCCTGTGTCTTGCTAAGAGTTTAGTTTGTGAAATGATGTCCATTGTCTCAGCCAACTCTGAAATTTTGTGAATTTATAGAAGCATTATTTCTAATCAAATCACAAAAAGAGAAAAGAAGTAGTGGGAGAAAATCTTGAATTTTTACTTGAGCATAGTGAGAATTTTTATTCATAAAATAGAAATATGCTCTTCATCTAATCCACAGATACTAATAATTCACTTACACCTACAATCACAAGAGAATGAGAGAAAATCTAAAATACATTTTTTTTCTCTTAGGACTATTGAAGTCATTTTGCATTTTTGAAGTATTTTTGACCATCAATGGTTAATTGTCTTGGCCCTGATATATTTTCATCTGCTTCACCCTGTTTCTAACCTGATGTATTATAGAATAGTGTCCATCTTTATAGTTATAACTGAAATTATTGCTTTGATATATTATTCTGAATTATTTGGTAACAGAAAGGCCTAATGAAAGGATTATTTAGCTATGAAGTAAATTAAAAAAAAAACACTTTAAAGATGTATCCCTGGCAATATTTTAAAAATAATTTAAAAATACAGGAGAAATTATAAGGCATTCTGGACCACATCTACCCTATTATGCCAAACACTTTAGGGAGAGTCCTTTAGAATGTCCACTTAACACCTGTATTACTACCTCTCACATTGCAGCCTGTAATCAGAGTATGAAACAATCACCAGAGCAGTTATAATTTAGATTATGATTTGATAGCACTGGTTGTGAAGGGCTACTTTTGAGTAAGGGTTAATTTTCCCTAACCATTGATTGCTAAAAAATGGGTACAATTAGTCAGGAGTTAAAATGATTTGCTTATTCCTCTGAGACAGAGGAATACTTTGCCAACAAAGGTCCATCTAGTCAAGGCTATGGTTTTTCCAGTGGTCATGTATGGATGTGAGAGTTGGACTGTGAAGAAAGCTGAGCACCAAAGAATTGATGCTTTTGAACTGTGGTGTTGGAGAA
>NW_011494929.1:1311940-1313272 GCF_000754665.1 Bison bison bison
ACAGAGGATGAGATGGCTGGATGGCATCACTGACTCAATGGACGTGAGTCTGAGTGAACTCCGGGAGTTGGTGATGGATAGGGAGGCCTGGCGTGCTGCGATTCATGGGGTCGCAAAGAGTCGGATACAACTGAGCAACTGAACTGAACTGAACTGAGACAGAAGTGATGGATAAGTTTGACTGAGCTCGGTTTTATGTGGGACATGCTTTGCTCACTGGTATCTATATACAATTGAGAAGGGAATGGCAATCCACTCCAAAATTCTTCCTGGAGAATCCCATGGACAGAGAAGCCTGATGGGCTACATTTCATGTGGTTGCAAAGAATCAGACATGGCCGAGCACACACACACACACACACACACAGAGTTCAGTTCAGTTCAGTTGCTGTCGTGTCTGACTCTTTGCGACCCCATGAACCACAGCACACCAGGCCTCCCTGTCCATCACCAACTCCCAGAGTTTACTCAAACTCATATCCATTGAGAGGTGATACCATCCAACCATCTCATCCTTTGTCATCCCCTCCTCCTCCTGCCTTCAATCTTTTCTAGCATCAGGGTCTTTTCAAATGAGTCAATTCTTTGCGTCAGGTGGCCAGAGTATTGGAGTTTCAGCTTCAACATCAGTCCTTCCAAAGAATAATCAGGACTGATTTCCTTTAAGATGGACTGGTTGGATCTCCTTGCAGTCCAAGGGACTGTCAAGAGTCTTCTCCAACACCACAGTTCAAAAGCATCAGTTCTTCAGCACTCAGTTCTCTTTATAATCCAACCCTCACATTATCTATATATAAAATGTACTCTTACAGAGCTTTCATTCTAAGGAAGTTTTTGCAACCTCCCTTTTCATCAGGGGTCCATTTTTATACACTTTCAATCAACCTCATATACATTTTTTTAAAACAGCTTAAACATAGTGACCATATTTTTTAGCCTGAATTAGATAAATCCTAGTTATACTCAGTAAGTACAGTGTAGCTGTTGTTGTAACATTTATTTAGAACAATTAGTGAGAATTTCAACTAAAGTGTTCCTCTTGACTTCATAGAACTCAAGTTAAAATTTGAAAGATGGAGATTACTAAAAGACCAAGACCCACAAATTCATCCCTCTAGCTTTTTACGAGTTGACTCATTGGAAAAGACTGTGATGCTGGGAGGGATTGGGGGCAGGAGGAGAAGGGGACGATAGAGGATGAGATGGCTGGATGGCATCACTGACTCAATGGCCGTGAGTCTGAGTGAACTCCGGGAGTTGGTGATGGACAAGGAGGTCTGGCGTGCTGCGATTCATGGGGTTGCAAAGAGTCAGACACGACTGAGCGACTGA
>NW_011494929.1:1313372-1316497 GCF_000754665.1 Bison bison bison
GAAGGAATGATGCTAAAGCTGAAACTCCGGTACTTTGGCCACCTCATGTGAAGAGTTGACTCACTGGAAAAGATCCTGATGCTGAGGGTTTGGGGACAGGAGGAGAAGGGGACGACAGAGGATGAGATGGCTGGATGGCATCACTGACTCAATGGACGTGAGTCTGAGTGAACTCCGGGAGTTGGTGATGGACAAGGAGGTCTGGCGTGCTGCGATTCATGGGGTTGCAAAGAGTCAGACACGACTGAGCGACTGAACTGAACTGAACTAAGCTTTTTACTAATCTTGACTTACTGAGAGTTTGGGGGAAATAAAATCAGGTATAAAATTCACTAAGAATATAAAATACATTAAAAAAAACATAATGTGATATTTTGAGATGTGTCACAATATACTGAGTAAAATACATTTAAATAACTGAAGCAAGAAAACCTATTCCATTAACTAAACATTTTCAGAAAAAAATACATATTTTCTGTTTATCAGAGAAGCTACCTTCCTGAATTTGTTTCACTTATAGATAATTCTTTTTGTGCTCTATTGCATGTCATTTCAAAATGAAGTTGGGTAGAACATATATAATCAGAATTAATTGATAGAGACTGAGTGTGGGGATTAAAAGCTTGATAGCCATGCTTTTATTAGATAAACCTTTAAAAGATATTAGAATTCTATATTGTCACTTACAATGTGGTCTTGGATGACGTTTTGCTTCTTTTATCCTCAGTTATTTTATCTGTAACGTAGGAATGAAAGTATCCTCTGAACTTTGTATAGATTAAAGAGATAATAGATATGCAACATTTTATCTAATGAATATAACAGAATAAGTGCCAAATAAATGGTGTGTGTCTGTGTGTGTGTGTGTGTGAGTGCTCATTCAGACTTGTCCAACTCTTTGCAACCCAATGGACTGTAGTTCTATAGGCTCCTCTATTCATGGAGTTCTCCAGAAAGAATACTGGAGCAGGTGGTCATTTCCTTCTCCAGGGAATCTCCACAATTCAGGGTTCAAACTCACATCTCTTGCATCTCCTGAACTGGCAGGCAGCTTCTTCACCACCACACCACATGGGAGCCAATACTGATATTATGTATTTATTTGTATGCATGTGTGTGCAGCAAATTGGAAAACTCAGGCTTTACTTGCACTGCTACCTTTTAAATTTATTATTTATTCTCCTTCTTAGTAAGCTTTCTGGCTTTTAGGCTAAAAAGTAATAGAATGGGAAAGACTAGAGATCAGTT
Source organism: Bison bison bison (assembly GCF_000754665.1). Classification (NCBI taxonomy): domain Eukaryota; kingdom Metazoa; phylum Chordata; class Mammalia; order Artiodactyla; family Bovidae; genus Bison; species Bison bison. The sequence goes on from NW_011494929.1 coordinate 1,314,621, forward strand.
CAAGAAAATTAGAGATACCAAGGGAATATTTCATGCAAAGATGGGGACAATAAGGATAAAAATGATATGGACCTAACAAAGGAAGAAGATATTAAGAAGAGGTGACAAGAATACAAAGAGAATCTCTACAAAAAAGATCTTTATGACCCAGACAACCATGATGGTGTGATCCCTCACCTAGAACCACACGTCCTAAAGTGCAAAGTCAAGTGGGCCTTAGGAAGCATCACTATGAGCAAAGCTAGTGGATGTGATGGAATTCCAGCCAAGCTCTTTCAAATTCTAAAAGATTATGCTGTGAAAGTGCTGCACTCAATATGCCAGCAAATTTGGAAAACTCAGCAGTGGCCACAGGACTGGAAAAGGTCAGTTTTCATTCCAATCCCAAAGAAAGGCAATGCCAAAGAATGTTCAAACTACCACACAGTTGCACTCATCTCACATGCTAGCAGAATAATGTTCAAAATTCTCCAAGTTAGGCTTCAACAGTACATGAACAGAAAACTTTCAGATGTTCAAGCCGGATTTAGAAAAGGCAGATGAACCAGAGATCAAATTGCCAACATCCATTGGATCATCGAAAAAGCAAGAGAGTATCAGAAAAACATCTACTTCTTCTTCATTGACCACGCTAATGCTTTTGATTGCATGAATCACAACAAACTGTGGAAAGTTCTTCAAGAGATGGAACACAAGACCACCTTACCTGCTTCCTGTATGCAGGACAGGAAGCAACAGGTTCAACCAAACGTGGAACAAAGGGCTGGTTCCAAATTGGAAAAGGAGTACATCGAGGCTGCATATTGTCACCTTGCTTATTTAACTTACGTGCAGAGTACATTATGAGAAATGCTGGACTGGATGAAGCCCAAGATGGAATCAAGATTGCTGGGAGAAATGTCAATGATCTCATATATACAGATGACACCACACTTGTGGCATAAAGTGAAGAGGAACTAAAGAGCCTCTTGGTAAATGTGAAAGAAGAGAGTGAAAAAACTGGCTTAAACTCAACATTCAGAAAACTGAGATCATAGCATCCAGTCCCGTCACTTCATGGCAAATAAATGGGGAAGCAGTGAGAGATTTTATCTTCTTGGGCTCCAAAATCACTGCAGATGGTGAATGCAGCCATGAAATTAAAAGACATTTGCTCTTTGGAAGAAAAACTATGACCAACCTAGACAGCATATTAAAAAGCAGAGATATTACTTTGCCAACAAATGTCTGTATAGTCAAACTGTGGCTTTCTGGTGGCCACATGTGGATGTGAGAATTGGACCATAAAGAAAGCTGAGCACTGAAGAATTGATACTTTTGAACCATGATTTTGGAGAAGGCTCCTGAGTGTTCCTTGGACTGAAACAAGACCAAACCAGTCAATCCTAAAGGAAATTAGTCCTGAATATGCATTGGAATGACTGATGCTGAAGCTGAAGCTCCAATAATTTGGCCACTTGATGTGTAGTACTGACTCACTGGAAAAGACTGTGATGCTGGGAGGGATTGGGGGCAGGAGGAGAAGGCGACGACAGAGGATGAGATGGCTGGATGGCATCACTGACTTGATGGACATGAGTCTGAGTGAACTCCGGGAGTTGGTAATGGACAAGGAGGCCTGGCGTGCTGCGATTCATGGGATCGCAAAGAATTGGACATGACTAAGCAACTGAACTGAACTGAGTGGTCTGACATACTCAAACTTTTGCTGCTTCTAAACCAAAAATTTTACCCAGAAACAGGCATTCTCCACCAAATTATTGCTGAAACATTATCAAAATCCATGTCCTTTGTTTTGTCTGTCTTAAAAAGTTAAAATTACTACAATATGCCAATGTGTGTGTGTATATATATATATATATATATATATATATATA
>NW_011494929.1:1316597-1335444 GCF_000754665.1 Bison bison bison
TATGGGGCTTCCCTGTGGATCAGTAAAGAATCTGCCTGCAATGTGGGAGACCCAGGTTTGATCCATGGGTTGCAAAGATCCCTTGAAGAAGGGAATGGCAACCCACTCCAGTATTCTTGCCTGGAGAATCCCATGGACAGAGGAACCTGGTGGGCTACAGCCCATGGGGTCATAAAGAGTATGACATGGCTGACAGACTGACATTTCATTTCATTTCGTATATGTATATATAATTAATATATTGTTTAGCTTGTTTCTTCTAACAGTCATAGAAATAATAAGAGGGTTTTTTTTTTTTAAAGCTCGTTGTTCTTAATTTGACTTCAAATAGTTACAGAAGCAGGGTTCACGGCTGTTTCATATTCATCATAAATTGAATATCCACTGTAGTGAGTAAGCCTATGGAGTTTATGGAAAATATCTTAGGGGAAACAGATCATTGCCCACAACAAACAGAGCTATTTTATTAATCCCCAATAGATATTTCTTTTTTTTTTTCCCAATAGATATTTTTATTCTGCCCAAAGTCTTTATTCCCACCACCCTGGGGATGTTACTCTAACTCTGACCTGTCTTCTTTTGTATGCAAAGTCACTTCCTGTAAAATTCAGCACAGGCCCAGCCTCAGGCCAATTTCTACCCTCAGTGGACTTCTCAAAGGTTCTTTGCAACAAAGTTGGTGTCCCACTTGAAGATAATTCAACCATAATCTGCTAAGAAGATAAAATTTTCTCCACATCTTATACTTCCTAAATTCTGGTAATCATAATCAGTGCTTCTCATATGAACAGGGGGCAGGGTCTACTTTGGAGGCATTTTTAGTTTTTCTGGGATGTGTTGTTTAGTTTAGTTTTTCTGAGATGGGTTGTGAGAGCAGTTATGAAGAAGTCTCTAAACTCCTAGAGAGGGATATAAAAATTATCTTCTAGGTATTTGGCTATGACACCCCACAGAAGTACTGCTCCTTAGTGTATAATCTCTGCTTTAGTGTATCCTATCGTTGCATCTTGTATGCAATTACCTTTCAAGTTTCAACTATCATTTGCACACTACTACCCCACTCCAGTACTTTTGCCTGGAAAATCCCGTGGACGGAGGAACCTGGTAGGCTGCAGTCCATGGGGTCGCTAGAGTCAGACACAACTGAGCAACTTTACTTTTTTCACTTTCGTGCATTGGAGAAGGAAATGGCAACCCACTCCAGTGTTCTTGCCTTGAGAATCCCAGGGACAGGGGAGCCTGGTGGGCTGCCGTCTATGGGGCTGCACAGAGTCGGGCACGACTGAAGTGAATTAGCAGCAGCAGCAGCAGCAGCAGCAGCAAACCAATGTCTTTAGCACCATTTGTGACTGTTTATATAACATCTTCATTTAAATACACTAAAACTAAAAAATCTAAGTGACATTATAGGTTAATTATAATGTCACTTAGCTTTATACAAGGTAAATGTACAACCTACTGAGCTACCTAGTGTAGGAAAGTGGGCCTCTAACTTTACATGTTGAAGCAAGTTGAGATACTTTAGAAAAGCTGCTTAATGAAGGATAAATAGGATATCTTTTTACTTAAACAGGGAAATAGTCCAATCAAAGTAAAGTAAACATGGCTAAAACCTAAAATTTGATTGAGGGTCATGGAGTAAACTTAAATCAGGATGAGCATATGCTGTCATGGACAGTAAGAGTCAAACTGGAGAAAGATAAGAGGCAGGAGTGGCAGTTAAGAAGATCCTAAAGTCATCCAGGTAATATCTGTTAGTTCTTTTACCTGAGAGTTTGACAAAAAAGGGATTACAAAAAAAGACAGGAGAAACTTGTAAATTTACAATTGAATGTTATTTTGATAAGGCAAAAAGTGATAAAAAATAATATGGAGGACGTTTCCAGGTATCCTAAGGTTGGTGTCATACTTAATTTTGTGTCAACTTGACTGGGCCCAGATAGGTGGCAAAATATTATTTCTGGGTGTGTTTGAGATAAGCATTTGATTGAGTAAAGAGTGTGCCTACCAACACAGGTGGGCATCATCAAATCTGTTGGACATCACATGAATAGAACAAAATACATGGAAGGAAGGTTTAGTTGTTCTCTTGTAGACCGGAAACATCCATTTTCTCCTGTTCCACAGTTTGCAGACAGCAGATGGTGGGACTTCTCAACCTTAAGAATCATGTCAATTTAAATAATAAATCTCTTCATATCTCTATCTGTATCTCCATTTATTCTATTGTTTCTATATTATATATAGAGAATATATATATATATTCTATTCTATTGTTTCTCTATTCTATTAGTCATGAGAACCATGACTAATGAGCAATGAGTAATTACAGAGTGATCCTACTGACAAGGGGATACAGTTAGACAGTTTGAGAAAAAAGATGCTATACTCACTTTTAGACATATTTAGGTGTATTTAAGTGAAGATGTCACATAAACAGTCACAAATGGTGCTAAAGACATTGGTTTGCTAGTAGTGTGCAAATGATAGTTGAAACTTGATAGGTAATTGCATACAACATGCAACAATAGGATACACTAAAGCAGTGATTATTCACTAAGGGGCAGTGCTTCTGTGGGGTGTCATAGCCAGATGCCTAGACGATAATTTTTATATCCCTCTCTAGGGGTTTAGAGACTTCTTCATAACTGCTCTCACAACCCATCCCAGAAGAATGCTCTGTAACTCTGATGATGACTCTCTATGGCCAACCTTGAGTACTAGGTCAAAAAATAAAAGGTAGGAAAACTTTAGTGAGATTTAATATAAATGGAATCCTAAGGAAAACTTTGATGACAAATGGAGTGTGTGATGGAAATTTCCTAACACTGTCTTGCCTCATTTTCCTCACTTGTTACATGATAGTACAATTATTATCTACTTCCAAGAGTTGCCATATAGAGGAAATAAGTTGACTTATCTAAGAAACTTTAAGTAATTATTTTAAAATATTAAATATTATTTTTATTACCTGGGGAAGATAACAAAGATAGGTCTCAACATTGGTCAAAAAAATTTATCCTGAAGAGTAGGAAGAATCATGGATGAATGAAGAGAAAAGTTGTATGTAAGTAGTAGCAAGCAAGAAGAGGCTAGGAGATTCCTCAGTCTGAAGGAAAAGCCAAGAAGGAGAATAATGAAGGGTGGGTTTGTATAGAAGAGCTGACAACCCAGTATTGGATAGCCCAGAGTAATTTCTTTGAATAATTTGTTTGAACATAGGGCAATTTTCATTACCTAATTCCTAGGGGTATTATTTAGTTTTTCTTCAAAAATGTCCTAAAAGCAACAGAGGTGACTAATTAATCTGAAAGTATAAGTAAATTGTGGGTGAATTCTATTTGAATCCATAAATATAATGGATCATAAACAGATCAGAACTCTTTAATGTGTGTATTCCTAGAAATATCTTTTACCCAATAAGTTTAATATACTTATAGAATTTGTAGGTGACATAAAGGTTCATATTCCTTTCTGACCAATAGCACAGACCAGGAAAAAAAAAAAAAAAGCAACTTCATTTATTCAGAATCTTTCAATTCTGTTTTTTCCTGCTGTGATTTACAATGAACCAATACCATAGCTCTGTTGGATGGGTTATGTCAAAGCAAGGACAATAAGACTTAAGGCACAAACTTAAATCAATAATAGAGCTACCATGAGGATTTAAAGTAAAAAAGGACATCTGTATCTTGGAAGCTAAAAAATAAAAGTTCTAGAATCGAGAGGCAATTAGAGAGATTCACTGTCATCACCATCTAAAAGTAAAATTAAAATTGATGATTTCAGCTTCTAAACTCTGATGATCAAATGTGATTTTCTCCTAGGTAAATGTCATTTTTGCCCTTAAAAAAGCTATATATCCCTGGCAGAATAGTTTTTATGAGTTTGCTCTTAGTTAAAGGATGGTTTAAAGCTGGATCATATTTTTCTGAATAAGAAAAAAAAAATCACATAACTTCCTCTAACAGAATATTTGATCATTTCTCTTGGCCTTGAAGCAATAAGGTACCAAATTACACTTTTTTCTAAAGCTAAACATTTTATTTATTTATGTATAAATATTTCAGATTACGTGTATTCAAAAGTAATCAAGTTAGCAAAACATGGTGATTTTTAAAAAGTCTAGATTTTACAAGTTGGGAAGATTAAGATATACCTCTGCTGTTCTTAATTATCATTCCAGAAAACTATTACCGCATCTCCATATTGAGAGCTCTGAAGTCAAATACAGACAGAATTTATTCCTACTCATACTTTGAGCAAATTGGAGCACCATACTTGAAAATCTTTGCCCCCATTGATTTAATTTTTAAAAGAAGAAAGCTTGCTTTAAACATTAAACATGTAATAATATTTTTTTCTTAGAGTGTCAGGAATTCCTTAGGTGCATAGTCAGTGTTTCCTCCTGTCATTTTTTCTTCTACCAATCTCCTTTGTTATACCCCCTACACATACACACAATCAATCAGTGCTCAAGAGGGCTCCTACATTGAAAATATCTAAGTCTGTTCAGAGAAAGGATTTTTCAACTAATCTCCCTTATATCATATCAAATCAGTCGCTCAGTCGTATCCGACTCTTTGCGACCCCATGAATCACAGCGGGCCAGGCCTCCCTGTCCATCACCAACTCCCGGAGTTCACATAGGTACTTTAATTACATATTGGAAATATGTGGAAGTCCTTGGCAAAACTTTGCTGTTTTGAAGAGACTGATTAAGTGAGAGAAAATCTCATTAAGAGAAAATCTTAATCATTTCTTAGAAACAAAAGACTAGTAATGAATAAAAGACATGGAATTTAATGCATTCAGTAAGAGTCACTATTTTCTTCTTTTATTAAAAAAAAAAAAATCACACCTGCTTCTAAATACTGGGCAATCTTTCAGCTGTCCTCAGATTTCAGCTGACTCTATCTACTGTGAGAACTGAATTCGAGATTTCTTCAAGTAATTCGAATGGCTGATAACAGCACTGAGAAAGCAGATCTTACTGTTTAATGAATTGTGTTCTTTAGCAAACACTTTTCTCCATCTTGTCCTGGCTCCTGGAGAGTACGAGACATAAAGTACGTAAAGTACGTACATAAAGTACGTAAAGTACGTACATAAAGTACGAGACTCTGAGAAGTGGAAAAATAAGTCATGAAACAATCCTATAGACTACCTCCCCAAATAGTGTTTGACATTGATTTCAAACAAACCTTCAAGAGTTATCATGATTTAAGAAAACTTTCAAGTTTGTCTTGAAGATAGCATGAGGAAATATTGATTTGTATATTGAATGGATGAATATGAGACTAAATATTATGAATATTTGACAATTTTACAATGAGAACACACAGTAAAATATATTTTAACAAGTCCTAGGTTCAATGACATTCCCTGGTGGCTCAAATGGTAAAGAATCTGCCTGAAATGTGGGAGACCTGAAAAATCAATAATACTAAGTGCCAATCTAGTAGCTTGGGTCTGTATCTGAAAATAAAAGTGAATAAAATGATTAAAAATTTGAAATAATAGGCAAATTTATATGCTCAAAATCTTATATGTCAGACTCCCTCAAAGTTCTACCTATCATTACAAGATTAATATAATCATGTAAGATACCATGATTATTCAGAAAATAAGTCAATGAAAGTGGATTTATTTTGGAATCAGTTTCTTACACATCTTTTTAGTTGTAATGGTAAAAGACATTAGCATCTTACTGAATTAAAATAGAGCTTCCCTTAGTTAAACCCCTGAAAAATAATTCAGTAGGGATTAAGAAGTGAGGGAAATCTGGTTTACTAGCTATGTTCTAAATACTGAAGCAAAGACAAATGGAAGAGAGTTTATTTTAAATCTGAGGATTTATCAAATATCCTTTTCAAATGGAAATCATCTGAATACAACCCTAAACATGCGATCATAATGGATCACACTTGTGCTAGTTATTCCCAAGCTAGAAGTTTAGCCATGTTGTTCACATTTAGTCTTGCTAAAACTCTGTGTATATTCTTGTCAGAGTTATTACACTGCCTTCTGCAAAGAAAGGCGGTATCTGTATTCCCAACCTTCCAGACATAATAAAGAAGCAAACATTTCTGCACAAAGGCTCTTTGAGCTACTTAATTTACTTTTGACAAAAGGAGAATGACACTGAGCACTCTACAAAGAACTAAAGCAATTTCTCAAACCATGAAATGCAAATGATAATTTAATAATTTCTAGAAAACCCATTAATATATATTCAGGAAAACCTTATCCTATCTACTTCTTGTAGAACTAGTGTGGCTTAAACAAACACATGACATCTTAAAAAAGGGAGCTTTCCATTTCTTAAGAAAAACATATTAAAGTTTTTATTTTAGGCAGAAATCAGTCAAAGAGAAAAAAAATCAATTAAAATTAAACCAACAGTAAAGGTTAATCCTCTATATTCCTGATGAATTTTTTCATCATTATGTGTTACCATTCATTCACCTAATTTTAGAAAGACATGAATATTTTTATTAAAGAAAATTTTTAATAATATTGCAACTATATATATATATATATGTTTGTGTGTGTGTGTGTATTTCATAAAGCAGTCCACGAAATCACTGAATAGTTTGGTAGAGTGGAATGATTTCAGAAATATTGTATGTACTATATTAATTTCTAATATGGCAACTGTTAATGGTGAGAATAACATAGTTTATATACTATATTAGAAATGACACTAGTGTGTAGAACACTTGTATATTATAAAAATAGAATTATTACTTTGTTCTTGTGATGGTCTGCCTTGAACTTTGTCAAGGAGATATTTAGGCTAGAATTTCATAAAATATTGTGATGCCCTAGGTCTCAAATGAATTAGAATTCCTATACCTAAGCAAAGGCAATACTGATGGAGCCATTCAACTTAGACATCAGCTTAAATTTTATGCCAAACCATCTTGTGTAATTCTAGATTAGACAAAGCAAGGGCTGTCAAGTTGATTCACGAAATAATGTACCCTTTCTTCCTTCCTGAACACACACTTGCACAGCAACAGCCTTGATGTTTACTGCATTAAATATTTGGGATAGCCCATCCGTATTGCTCTGTGTCTCTTTTAATTTACCTTTGTGACCAGTAAAACAATCTGGTTCTTAACCTAAATTATATCAGGGATGGATAGTTCCCTTAAATCCATCTTTTCGCTTTAGCATTATTCAATTCCACTTATGTGTCATGCTTTATTCAACATACCTCAAACAAAGCTTATTGTCATTTCCATTCAAATTATTTCTTTTAACTTCTGTATATGCTATTTAGGAACCTGCTTTTTTATGATCCCAGAATAAGCAGTTACCAAATTCTCCTAATTCCTCCATGCATCACATTTTAATTTTTATTATTTATTGATCTCTATGGGAGCAATCATTTTCAAGAGCTCATAACTTTAGGTAGTTTCTTGAAGTGCTCATCAATTAGCCCTCCCATCTCACTCTCTAAAATTTGTCCTAAACAGGAAATCATCCTCTGAAGCACTACTCTGATTATAAGCCATTCTTCTGCAAATGCTTTAATTATTGCTTTTCACACGGCATTAAGGTGTTCACTTTATTAACACGCAGTTCTGCAAAATGATGCTTAAAAACTTTTAGTTTTCTACATTGGTGTGTATATACCATCTGTCATTTTATTTTATTTAGTTGTTTGTATTATATTCTTCTTTCTCTTAATTTGATCTCTTAGAAAAATGTATATTTTAATATATTTCAAATGATTCATTATAATTTTCTTTCACAGGTTTTATTTCTATATTTTATGATGTCTACCATTTTATATCCTAATGTTTATCAATATATTTTAATACTTTTTATTTTTTTTCAAATTTATGTTTTCAATTGTTAAAATATACAAAAAGCTCATCCAAATCAATATCAAACAAACAATGCAATAAAAATATAGAAAGAAAACCTGAATATTTTTCCAGAGACAATATACAGATGGCTAACAGGCACATAAAAAGGTGGACAGTATCACTAGTCATGAGAGAAACACATCAAAACAACAAAACATCACCTCACACCTGTCAGAATTGTCATAAAAAAGTCTGCAAATAAATGTTGGAGAAGATGTAGAGGAAAGCAAATCTTGCACATTGCTGGTGGGAGTGTAAATTGGTGAAGCCACTCAAAAAAACATATGAAGCTTCCTCCCAAAACTAAGGATAGAGTTACCATATGATCCAATGATTCTACCCCTGAGTATATATCTGGAAAAAAAATGAAAGCATGAATACAGAAAGATAAATGAACCCCAATGTTCACAGCAGTGCTATGTATTAATACAACAGCCAAGATATGGGAGCAACCCGTGTCTATCAACAGATTAAGATGTGGTATATATACACACACACACTATGTAAGGTTACTTAGCCATTAAAAAAAGCAACCCGTGTCTATCAACAGATTAAGATGTGGTATATATACACACACACACTATGTAAGGTTACTTAGCCATTAAAAAAAGCAACCCGTGTCTATCAACAGATTAAGATGTGGTATATATACACACACACACTATGTAAGGTTACTTAGCCATTAAAAAAAGCAACCCGTGTCTATCAACAAATTAAGATGTGGTATATATACACACACACACTATGTAAGGTTACTTAGCCATTAAAAAAAGGATAAAATTCTGCCATTTTCAGCAACATAGATGAACCTAGAGAATATTGTGCTTAGTGAAATAAGTCAGAGGAAGACAAATACTGTATATCACTTACACATAAAATCTAAAAAATAATACAAATGAATGTATATGCAAAACAGAAACAGACTCACAGATATAGAAAACAAACTAGTGGCTATCAGTAGGAAGAGTGCAGGAGAGAGGAGCAGATTATGGATATGGACTCAAAAGATACAAATAAATATGTATAAAACAGGTAAGCAACAAGGATATATTGTACAGCACACAGAATTATAGCCATTATCTTGTAGAAACTTCCAATGGACTATGTGTATGTGTGTGTGTGCAGTCTCTTCAATCATGTCTAACACGTTGTGACCTCATGGACTGTAGCCCACCCGGCTTCTCTGTCCATGGGATTCTCTAGGCAAGATTACTGGAGTGAGTTGCCATGCCCTCCTCCAGGGGATCTTCCCAAACCAGGGATCAAACCCACCTCTCCTACATCTTCTATACTCTTTATTGCTGATCCACCTGGGAATACCTCTATTTAGTACAAACTGTAAAAATTCTGAATCGTTCTGCTGCACACCTGAAACTAACATAATACTGTAAGTCAACAATATTTCAATAAAAGCTTGTTTAAAATTAATATAACCCTCAGAGATACTCAACGTACTACAGAATAAAATCCAAACACCGTAGGCTGCACTCAAGTTTTCAGTCACAGTTCAGTTCAGTAACTCAGTCGGGTCTGACTCTGCGATCCCAAGGACTGCAGCAAGCCAGGTTTGCTGTACAACAGCAATTCCTGGAGCTTACTCAAACCCATGTCCATAGAGTTGTGATGCCATCCAACCATTTCATCCTCTGTCATCCCTTTCTCCTCATGCCTTCAATCGTTCCCAGCATCAGCGTTTTTTTCAAATCGATCAGTTCTTCACACCAGGTGGCCAAAGTATTGGAGCTTCAGCTTCAGCATAAGTCCTTCCAAAGAATATTCAGGACTGATTTCCTTTAGGATGGACTGGTTAGATCTCCTTGCGGTCCAAGGGACTCTCAAAGAGTTCTCCAACACCACAGTTCAAAAGCATCAGTTCTTTGGTGCTCAGCTTTGTTTATAGTCCAACTCTTACATCCATACATGACCACAGGAAAAACCATAGCTTTGACTATATGGACCTTTGTTGACAAAGTAATGTCTCTGCTTTTTAATATGTTGTCTAGGTTGGTCATAATGTTTCTTCCAGGAATAAGTGTCTTTTAATTTCATGGCTGCAGTCACCATCTGCAGTAATTTTAGAGCCCCCAAAATGAGGTTTCTCACTGTTTCCATTGTTTCCCCAACTATTTGCCATGAAATGATGGGATCCGATGCCATGATCTTAGTTTTCTGAATGCTGAGTTTCAAGCCAACTTTTTCACTCTCCTCTTTTTGTTTTTATCAAGAGCCTCTTTAGTTCTTCACTTTCTGCCATAAGGGTGGTGTCATCTGCATATCTGAGGTTATTGACATTTCTCGTGACAATCTTGATTCCAGCTTGTGCTTCATCCAGCCCACCATTCCTCATGATGTACTCTGTATTTAAGTTAAATAAGCAGGGTGACAATATACAACCTTGATGTACTCCTTTCCCGATTTGGAACCAGTCTGTTGTTCCATGTCCAGTTCTAACTGTTGCTTCCTGACCTGCATGCAGATTTCTCAAGAGGCAGGTCAAGTGGTCTGGTATTCCCATCTCTTTAAGAATTTTCCACAGTTTATTGTGATCCACACAGTCAAAAGCTTTGGCATAGTCAATAAAGCAGAAATAGATATTTTTCTGCAACTCACTATCTTTTTTGATGATCCAACAGATATTGGCATTTTGATCTCTAGTTCCCCTGCTTTTCTAAATCCAGCTTAAACATCTGGAAGTTCACAGTTCATGTACTGTTGAAACCTGGCTTGGAGAATTTTCAACTTTACTAGACTGTGAGATGAGTACAATTGTGTGGTAGTGTGAACATTCTTTGGCATTTCCTTTGAGATTGGAATGAAAACTGATCTTTTCCAGTCATGTGGCCACTGCTGAGTTTTCCAAATTTGCTGGCATATTGAGTGTAGCACTTTAACAGCATCATGTCTTAGGATCTGAAATAACTCAACTGGATTTCCATCAGCTCCACTTGCTTTGTTTGTGGTGATGCTTCCTAAGGCCCACTTGACTTCCCATTCCAGGATGTCTGGCTCTAGGTGAGTGATCACACCATCGTGGTTATTTGGGTCATAAAGATCTTTTTTGTGTAGTTCTTCTGTGTATTCTTGCCAGTCATACCTCATAGTATATATTAGCTTTAGTACTAACCTGGGAATTCTTTTAGACAATGTTTTCTTCTTTCCATAATCTACTTCACACTCATCTGAGCGATTTTTCTTTTCCTCCTATACTAGTGCATTGACTACCCTGCTTACATTCTTGTCTCATTCTTTGTATTTTTTTTTCTAAACACAACTGCCGTTGCTTTCGATAAACTTTAAATCACATGAATTTATTATTTTGCTCAAAAGTTCCCAAGTCTCTCATTTTTACTTAGAGTAAAACTCAAGTTCTCTTAAGAGCCTAAAAAGCGAGACTGTCTGACCCTTCTCTCTCTGACTTCATCTTCTCCCAGGCTCTCTAACTCACATGATGCTGAAACTCCAGATGTCTCCTTGTTTCTCCAGCTGAATGTCTCTTTCATTCTTTGTCCTCCCATAGTATGGGCCTTGCATTTCCCTAATGATGCACATCTCCTTATGTACTGTGTTACAGTTACTTGTGCCTCCCTTGCCCCTCTCCTGCTAGTTTATCAGCTGTGGAAGGAAGAGACAATTTATTCTCCACCTTATATTGAGAAAACTGCCCCCATTAACATCTAAATGCTTAGACAAATACATATCAGATGTGGAAATAAATGCATGTTGACCCATGATAAATGAAGCTGAGGGCATTCAACTCATTATGGGCCCCAAATGACATTATATTAGAATTCAATCTAGATCTCTATTTTAAACAGTTTAATTACATATAATTATGTGTTTTCCTATAAGATTTATAGGAAATAAATAATTTAAATATCATGAATAGATAAAGAATCTGTGGTACATATATGCAATGGAATATTACTCAGCCATAAAAAGGAATGCATTTGAGTCAGTTCTAGTGAGGTGGATGAACCTAGAGCCTGTTACATAGAGTGAAGCCAGAAAGGCAAAAGCAAATATTGTATATTAACCCATATATATGGAATCTAAAAATATTATATTGATGAACCTATGTGCAGGGCCACAGTATTAGCATACACATAGAGAACAGACTTATAGACAGGGGTGCAGGGGAAGGAAGGAGAGGGTGGGATATGTGGACAGAGTCACATGGAGACATATACCTTACTATATGTAAAATGGATAGCCAATGGGAATTTGCTGTGTGACCCAGGGAACTCAAACAGGGCATCCATAACAACCTAGAGTGGTGGGATGGGGAGGGAGGTAGAAAGGAGGTTCAAGAGGGAGGGGATGTAGGTATACTTTTGGCTGATTCATGCTGATGTTTGATGGAAACCAACACAATTTGTAAAGCAATTATCCTTCAATTAAAAATAAGTGAATAAGATATACACAGGCTACCACCAAAGTATGAGTGCAGACTCTGAATAAGTACAATTTGCGGTATGTCTTCAGTTTTTAATAGTTTCCTGAGCCTGTTGGTTTGAGAATGTATTTATATGTGTGTAGTCTGGCAGAAGCTACCAACACTAATAGTCTTCGCTCAGATCACTCTGCTGAGATCTCAGACTCTGGGAAAGTAATGAGCAGATGCTTAGATCAGTCCCGCTTATACATGTGGATAAGCCTGGCATTGATCAGAGTGGCTAAAAAATAAATTTGAGCTGGTTTTATTACTGAAAGTAAAGCTCAACTCTGAGTCTCTACGAGTCATTAGTTTCCTGCAGAATGTACCGCATGATTTGTGCAAAGGACAATGCTTTCACCTGAAAGGCAGATCTAGTTTTCTCACACTGGGTGAGAGCTGGATTATTTAGCTCTGTGTTATTTTTAGCAAATTTGTCTGTGGAACAGTTATTAAGACTCTTTTTTTCTTTTCTGAAATGTGGGAACATTTGGGGAAATTGACACTTTTAAAAGAAACACATTGCAAAAGCAGTTCCCTGTCTTTTTCTTTGATTGGTCTTAACTGTGTTATCATTTTCTTATTGGGCTCCAAAGAATTCCAACAAAAAGAAATGTATCTCTAGTTTTTGTTTCAGTTTTCAGATTTTTTTTTCTTTTAGTAATGATAAGCACTTCAGAGAAGGCATTTCCTTCTGACATGTTTCTTGAGAAAAATAATACAAAACTCATTTCTTTTAATGTTCCTTTTCTGATAGCCAGAAATATTCCTGTCTCACACTGTAATGTTATTAATAGTTTTTCTGAAGATGATAGGGACCAGATAGGCACTAGGTAATCTTGTTGTCCCAATTCTGTAACCAGCAGAACTCTGTTATCTGCTAGTCAAACTTTCAGACAGCAAGCTGCATCAGTGAGAACAGACTCATGCACAAATTATTTAAAAGGTAAAGTTTTATTTTATTTTTAATTTTCTCAGCATTAAAACATCAATAATAAGAATGCATCTTTCATAGTAGTATTCTAAGTATAATACTATATTTAAAGCACTTAGCACAGAGTGTGGCATAAAGTAAGGGATTCGTCATTTTGTTTTAAAATCTCCTATTTTTAAATTTTTTCCCTCCTCTTTTTATGTTTATTTTCCCTTCAGTTCAGTTCAGTCGCTCAGTCATGTCCGATTTTTTGCGACCCCATGGGCTGCAGCACGACCACCTCCCTGTCCATCACCAACTCCCAGAGCTTGCTCAAACTCATGTCCATTGAGCTGGTGATGCCATCCAACTGTCTCATCCTCTGTCGCCACCTTCTCCTCCTGCCTTCAATCTTTCCCAGCATCAGGGTCTCTTCAAATGAGTCACTTCTTTGCATCAGGAGGCCAAAGTATTGGAATTTCAGCTTCAGCATCAGTCCGTCCAATGAATATTCAAGACTGATTTCCTTTAGGATGGACTAGTTGGATCTCCTTGCAGTCCAAAAGACTCTCAAGAATCTTCTCCAACACCACAGTTCAAAAGCATCAGTTCTTAGGTGCTCAGCTTTCTTTATAACCCAACCCTCACATTCATACATGACTACTGGAAAAACCATAACCTTGACTAGACAGACCTTTGTTGGCAAAGTAATGTCTGCTTTTTAATATGTTGTCTAGGTTGGCCATAACTGCAGTCCTCATCTGCAGTGATTTTGGAGCCCCCCAAAATAAAGTCTGTCACTGTTTCCCCATCTATTTGCCACGAAGTGATGGGACCAGATTCTGTGATCTTAGATTTCTGAATGTTGAATTTTAAGCCAACTTTTCCACTCTCCTCTTTAACTTTCAAGAGACTCTTTAGTTCTTCATTTTCTGCCATAATGGTGGTGTCATCTGCATATCTGAGGTTATTAATATTTCTACCAGCAATGTTGATTCCAGCTTGTGCTTCATACAGCCCAACATTTCTCATGATGTACTCTGTACTTAGGTTAAATAAGCATGTGACAATATACAGCCTTGACATATTCCTTTACTGATTTGGAACCAGTCTGTTCCATGTCCAGTTCTAACTGTTGCTTCCTGACCTGCATACAGATTTCTCAAGAGGCAAGTCAGGTTGTCTGGTATTCCTAACTCTTTAAGATTTTTCACAGTTTGTTGTGATCCACACAGTAAAAAGCTTTGGCATAGTCAATAAAGAAGAAATAGGTGTTTTTCTGGAACTCTTGCTTTTTCAATAATCCAGTGGATGTTTGCAATTTGATCCCTGGTTCCTCTGCCTTTTCTAAAGCCAGCTTGAACATCTAGAAGTTCATGGTTAATGTATTGCTGAAGCCTGGCTTGGAGAATTTTGAGCATTACTTTACTCATGTGTGAGATGAGTGCAATTGTGTGATAGTTTGAGCGTTCTTTGGCATTGCCTTTTTTAGGGTTTGGAATGAAAACTGACCTTTTCCAGTCCTGTAGCTACTGCTGAATTTTCCATATTTTCTGGCATATTGAGTGCAGTATTTTAACAGCATCATCTCTTAGGATTTGAAATGGTTCAATTCAAATTCCATCACCTCCACTAGCTTTGCTCATATTGAGTCTTCCTAAGGCCCACTTGACTTCACATTCCAGGATCTGGCTCTAGATGAATGATCACACCACCATGGTTATCTGGGTCATAAAGATCTTTTTTGTATAGTTCTTCTGTGTATTCTTGCCACCTTTTCTTAATATCTTCTGCCTCTGTTAGGTCCATACCATTTCTGTCCTTTATTGAGCCCATCTTTGCATGAAATGTTCCCTTGATATCTCAAATTCTCTTGAAGAGATCTCTAGTCTTTCCCATTCTATTGTTTCCCTCTATTTCTTTGCATTGATCGCTGAGGAAGGCTTTCTTATCTCTCCTTGATATTCTTTGGAACTCTGCATTCAAATGGGTATATCTTTCCTTTTATCCTCTGCTTTTCACTGCTCTTCTTTTCACAGCTATTTGTAAGGCCTCCTCAGATAGCCATTTTCCTTTTTTGCATTTCTTTTTCTTAGCGATGGTCTTGATCCCTGTCTCCTGTACAATGTCATGAACCTCCATCCATAGTTCATCAGGCACTCTATCAGAAGTAATCCCTTAAATCGATTTGTCACTTCCACTGTATCATTGTAAGGGATTTGATTTAGGTCTTACCTGAATAGTCTAATGGTTTTCCCTACTTTCTTCAATTTAAGTCTGAATTTGGCAATAAAGAGTTCATGATCTGGGCCACAGTCAGCTCCTGGTCTTGTTTTTGCTGACTGTATAGAGCTTCTCCATCTTTGACTGAGAAAAATAGAATCAATCTGATTTAGTTTTTGACCATCTGATAACGTCTATGTGTAGAGTCTTCTCTTGTGTTGTTGGAAGAGGGTGTTTGCTATGACCAGTGCGTTCTCTTGGCAAAACTCCATTAGCCTTTTTCCTGTTTCATTCTTTACTCCAAGGCCAAGTTTGCCTGTTACTCAAGTATCTCTTGACTTCCTACTTTTGCATTCCAGTCCCCTATAATGAAAAAGATATCTTTTTTGGGTGTTAGTTTTAGAAGGTCATGTAGGTCTTCATGGAGCCATTCAGCTTCAGCTTCTTCAGCATTACTGGTTGGGGCATAGACTTGGATTACCGTGATACTGAGTGGTTTGCCTTGGAAACGAACAGAAATCATTCTGTAATTTGAGATTTCTCCCAAGGACTACATTTCAGACTCTTTTGTTGACTATGATGGCTATTCCATTTCCTCTATGGGATTCTTGCCCACAGTAGTAGATATAATGGTCATCTGAGTTAAATTCACCCATTCCAGTCCATTTTAGTTTGCTGATTCCTAAAATTTCGACGTTCACTCTTGCCATCTCCTGTTTGATCAGTTCCAGTTTACCTTGATTCAAGAACCTCACATTCCAGGTTCCTATGCAATATTTTTCTTTACAGCATCGGACCTTACTTCCGTCACCAGTCACATCCACGATTGGGTGTTGTTTTTGCTTTGGGTCCGTCTCTTCATTCTTTCTGGAGTTATTTCTCCTCTGATCTCCAGAAGCATAGCAGACACCTACGGCCCTGAGGAGTTCACCTTTCAGTGTCCCAATTATTATTTTCCCTAGTCCAGTAGTATTCAGTTGAGGGCAGTTTTACTCCTTGACCCCTGAACTCTTCTAAGGGAATATTTGACAATGTTGGAGACATTTTTAATTCTCGTAGCTGAGAGATGGGAAGCTACTAGAACCTAGTGAGTGTCAAACACATTATGATGTACAGGGCAAGCTCCCAAAGTAAGAATTGTCAGTACCAAATAATAGCCAAACAAAGTTGAGAAACCAGCCTTCATCTATGGACTTCTCTTACATCCACTTACTAAGGTCATTTTTATTCCTCTACTGCCCTCTGCTTTTCTCTTTATTTATTATTATATCTAGTTGGTCAAGAAAATTGTTCAGATATTTCCATAAGATCTTAACATCTTACATAATGAACTTTTTTTGGTCAACCCAATAGTTTTGCCTGTCTTCCTTCATAATAATATTTAAGTAAACCATAAAACTTGAATTTTATTTTACTTTTGTGATTAAAAAAATGCTTTGTCCTTGTTAGAAAAGCTATGACAAAACTAGACAGCATGTTAAAAAGCAGAGACGTCATTTTGCTGACAAAGATCCAAGTTAGTCCAATCTATGGGTTTTCTAGTAGTCATGTAGAAATGTGAGAGTTTGACCACAAAAAAGGCTGAGTGACAAATAATTTATGCTTTCTAACTGTGGTGCTGGAAAGATTCTTAAGAGTCCCTTGGACAGCATGGAGATCAAACCAGTCAGTCCTAAAGGAAATCAAGCCTGAATATTCACTAGATGGACCGATGCAAAAGCTGAAGCTCCAATACTTTGATCACCTGATGCAAAGAACAGATTCATTGGAAAAGACCCTGATCCTTGGAAAGAGTGAGGGTAGGAGGAGAAAGGAGCGGCAGAGGATGAGATGGTTGGATGGCATCACTGACTCAATGGACATGAGTTTGAACAAATTCCAGGAGATGGTGAAGAACAAGGAAGCCTGAAGTGCTGCTGTCCACGGGGTGGCAAAAAGTCAGACATGACTTAGCAACTGAACAACAACAAAAACTTGAATTTTATCTTACTTTTATGTTTTTAAAATATTGCTATGAAAAATAACACACATCATTCTCACACTGAAATTGAGAGGGGAAGTCCATACGGGCCCTTAGCATCAGTGACCTTATGAATATGCCAGACCTCGAATATGCCAGACAGCAAGCATAATGGTCCCCAGACAACAACAACAAAAATACTCTAGCCAGTTCCAGAAGCAACAACTTAGATCCAAGTGACCAGTGTGTTTACTACACAATTGCTTGCTCCCTGAGGGAGGAGGAAGGGAAGATGGCTTGTTTGTTGCCTTCTTTTGCACTTGCTTGAGACTTAATCCTGGCTTGGTCAGTTGTGGAGCAGTGTTGGATACATAACCTTCCTCTGAGTGCATCACGTCACCCTGAGGACCTTGAGGATGGGCAGTAGTGCTGATTCTCATAGTAGTAGTGTTAGTCACTCAGTTGTGGCTGATTCTTTCCAACCCCCATAACTGTAGCCCACCAGGCTCCCCTGTCCATGGGATACTCCAGGTAAGAATCCTGGAGTGAGTTGTCATTCCTTTCTCCAAAGGAGAGTACCATGGACAGAGGAGCCTTATAGGCTACAGTCCATTGTGTTGCAAAGAGTTAGACTGGACTGAGCCACTAACACTTTCAGACAGTCAGGGAGAGGCAAAAGCTTCTCATACTGTTGCTTAATTGTGAATGATTATCTACCCTGCTCTGATACACCATGTCTTGCTATCTTCTTTTGGGTTATAGGCAGTTGTGGCGGTTTTATTCCTTGTCTCCCTTTGCAAGGTTGTAATTTTTTATTTTCTATATTGCACAACCATATAATCTATGTGAATCAGAGTGCCCTGTAGCATTCAATTTGTAAGGTTCTTTTCTGTTTTGTTTCTATTCCAATACTCTAGCAATTGATCCTAACAGGTATACTCCATCATCATAGCAATCACTGGGAGAGCAAAGATTGAGCACAGATCTCTCTGATTCCAAACTCCATGGTCTTTCTCCCATATCAAGGATGCCTGCCTTGGTTTACTTTAATTCTTTTTGACCACTCTATAGATGCTTTTTCAAATTTTGGATTTTCTAATAACTCTGCCTCGAGTTAAAATGAGCAATGATTCCTTAAGCGTGGAATTAGATTTTAACTTTGATAGGATGTAAATTCCTCAATACCAAATTTTACTAGTATTTGCATTTGCAGATCATGAACTTAGAAAATACCACAAACACCAGTCGCACAGTGGTGTTTGACTCTTTGTGACCCCATGGACTGCAGCACGCCAGGCTTCCCTGTCCGTCATCAACTCCCAGAGCTTACTCAAACTCATGTCCATTGAGTCAGTGATGTCATTCAAACATCTCATCCTCTGTCGTCCCCTTCTCCTCCCACCTTCAATCTTTCCCAGAATCAGGGTGTTTTCCAATGA
>NW_011494929.1:1335544-1338297 GCF_000754665.1 Bison bison bison
ATTCAGGACTAATTTCCTTTAGGATGGACTGGTTGGATCTCCTTGCTGTCCAAGGGACTCTCAAGAGTCTTCTCCAACACCACAGTTCAAAAGCATCAATTCTTTGGTGTTCAACTTTCTTTGTGGTCCAACTTTCACATCCATACATGACTACTGGGAAAAAAATAGCTTTGACTAGATGGACCTTTGTGGCCAAAGTAAGGTCTCTGCTTTTTAATATGCTGTCTAGGTTGATCATAACTTTTCTTCCAAGGAGAAAGTGTTTTTTTAATTTCATGGTTGTAGTCACCATCTGCAGTGATTTTGGAGCCCTCAAAAAAATAAATAAATAAAAATAAAGTCTCTCACTGTTTCCATTGTTTCCTCATCTGTTTTCCATGAAGTGATGGGACCAGATGCGATGATCCTAGTTTTCTGAATGTTGCATTTTAAGCCAAATTTTTACTCTCCTCTTTCACTTTCATTAATAGCCTCTTTAGTTCTTTGCTTTCTGCCATGAGGGTGGTGTCATCTGCGTACCTGAGGTTATTGATATTTCTCCTAACAATCTTGATCGCAGCTTGTGCTTCATCCAGCCTGGAACTTTGCATGATGTACTCTTCATATAAGCTAAATAAGCAGAGTGACAGTATACAGCCTTGTTACTCCTTTCCCGATTTGGAACCAGTCTGTTGTCCCACGTCCAGTTCTAACTGTTGCTTCCTGACCTGCATACAGATTTCTCAAGAGGTAGGTCAGGTGGTCTGGTGTTCCCACTTTTTAAAGAATTTTCCACAGTTTGTTGTGATCCACACAGTCAAAGGCTTTGTCAGAGTCAATAAAGCAGAAGTAGTTGTTTTTCTGGAACTCTTTTGCTGTTTTGATGATCCAGTGGATATTGACAAATTGATCTCTGGTTCCTCTGCCTTTTCTAAATCCGGCTTGAGTATCTGGAAGTTCATGGTTAATGTACTATTGAAGCCTACCTTGGAGAATTTTGAGCATCACTTTATTAGCGTGTGAGATGAATACAATTGTGTGGTAGTTTGAACATTCTTTGGCATTACCTTATTTTGGTATTAGAATGAAAGCTGATCTTTTCCAGTCCTATGGCTACTGTTGAGTTTCCCAAATTGCTGGCCTATTGAGTGCAGTACTGTAACAGCATCATCTCAGTATTTGAAATAGCTCAACTGGAATTCCATCACCTCCATTAGTTTTGTTCATAATGATGCCTCCTAAGGCCCACTTGACTTCGCATTCCAGGATGTCTGGCTTTAGGTGAGTGATCACACCATCATGGTTATCAGGCTCATGAAGATCTTTTTTGTATAATTCTTCTGTGTATTCTTGCTACCTCTTCTAAATATTGTCTGCTTCATTAGGTCCATACAGTTTCTGTCCTTTATTGTGTTCATCTTTGCATTAAATATTCCCTTGGGATCTCTAATTTTCTTGAAGAGATCTCGAGTCTTTCTCATTCTATTGTTTTCCTGTATTTCTTTGCATTGATTGCTGAGGAAGGCTCTCTTATCTCTCCCTGCTATTCTTTGGATTGAAGAAAGTAGGGAAAACCACTAGACCATTCAGATATGACCTAAATCAAATCCCTTATGATTATACAGTGGAAGTGAGAAACAGATTGAAGGGCCTAGATCTGATAGATAGAGTGCCTGATGAACTATGGAATGAGGTTCATGACATTGTACAGGAGACAGGGATCAAGACCATCCCCAGGGAAAAGAAATGCACAAAAGCAAAATGGCTGTCTGGGGAGGCCTTACAATTAGCTGTGAAAAGAAGAGAAGTGAAAAGCAAAGGAGAAAAGGAAAGATATAAACATCTGAATGCAGAGTTCCAAAGAATAGCAAGAAGAAATAAGAAAGCCTTCCTCAGTGATCAATGCAAAGAAATAGAGGAAAACAACAGAATGGGAAAGACTAGAGATCTCTTCAAGAAAATTAGAGATACCAAGGGAACATTTCATGCAAAGATGGGCTCGATAAAGGACAGAAATGGTACACACCTAACAGAAGCAGAAGATATTAAGAAGAGGTGACAAGAATACACAGAAGAACTTTACAAAAAAGATCTTCACGACCAAGATAATCACGATGGTGTGATCACTGACCTAGAGCCAGACATCCTGGAATGTGAAGTCAAGTGGGCCTTAGAAAGCATCACTATGAACAAAGCTAGTGGAGGTGATGGAATTCCAGTTGAGCTATTTCAAATCCTGAAAGATGATTCTGTGAAAGTGCAACACTCAATATGCCAGCAAATTTGGAAAACTCGGCAGTGGCCACAAGACTGAAAAAGATCAGTTTTCATTCCAATCCCAAAGAAAGGCAATTCCAAAGAATGCTCAAAGTACTGCACAATTGCACTCATCTCACATGCTAGTAAAGTAATGCTCAAAATTCTCCAAGCCAGACTTCAGCAATACGTCAACAGTGAACTTCCTGATGTTCAAGTTGGTTTTAGAAAAGGCAGAGGAACCAGAGATCAAATTGCCAACATCTGCTGGATCATGGATAAAGCAAGAGAGTTCCAGAAGAACATCTATTTCTGCTTTATTGACTCTGCCAAAGCCTTTGACTGTGTGGGTCACAATAAACTGTGGAAAATTCTGAAAGAAATGGGAATAGCAGACCACCTGACCTGCCTCTTGAGAAATTTGTATGCAGGTCAGGAAGCAACAGTTAGAACTGGACGTGGAACAACAGACTGGTTCCAAATCAGGAAAGGAGAACATCAAGGTTGTATATTGTCAC
>NW_011494929.1:1339444-1362972 GCF_000754665.1 Bison bison bison
CAGTCCATTCTAAAAGAGATCAGCCCTGGGATTTTTTGGAAGCAATGATGCTAAAGCTGAAACTCCAGTACTTTGGCCACCTCATGTGAAGAGTTGACTCATTGGAAAAGACTCTGATGCTGGGAGGGATTGGGGGCAGGAGGAGAAGGCGACGACAGAGGATGAGATGGCTGGATGGCATCACTCACTCGATGGACGTGAGTCTGGGTGAACTCCGGGAGTTTGTGATGGACAGGGAGGCCTGGCGTGCTGTGATTCATGGGGTTGCAAAGAGACAGATATGACTGAGGGACTGAGCTGAACTGATGCATTCATATGGGTATATCTTTCCTTTTCTGCTTTGCTTTTAGCTTCTCTTCTTTTCCCAGCTATTTGTAAGGCCTCCTCAGACAACCGTTTTGCCTTTTTGCATCTTTTTCTTGGGCATGCTCTTGATTACTGTCTCCTGTACAATGTCATGGACCTCCACCCATAGTTCTTCAGGCACTCTGTCTATCAGATCTAATCCCTTGAATCTATTTGCCACTTCCACTGTATAATCATAAGGGATTTAATTAGGTCATGCCTGAATAGCCTAGTGGTTTTCCTTACTTTCTTACATTCAAGTCTGAATTTGGCAGTAAGGAGTTCATGATCTGGGCTACATCCAGCTCCAGTCTTGTTTTTGATGGGTTGAGAGTTCTGACAAAACTTGGTCCACTGGAGAAGGCAATGGAAATCCACCTCAGCATTCTTGCCTGAAAATCCCATGAACAGTATGAAAGGGTCAAAAGGTATGACACTGAAAGATGAACTATCCCGGTCGGTAGGTGACCAATATGCTACTGGAGAAGAGTGGTGAACTAACTCCAGAAAGAATGAAGAGACGGAGCCAAAGAAAAACAATGGACCCAAAGCAAAAACAATGCCCAGTTCTGGATGTGACTGGTAATGGAAGTAAAGTCCGATGCTGTAAAAACAATATTGCATAGGAACCTGTAATGGTAGAGAAATGAACCAAGGTAAATTGGAAGTGGTTAAATGGCAGATGGAAAAAGTGAACATCGACATTTTAGGAATCAGTGAACTAAAATAGACTAGAATGGGTGAATTTAACTCAGATGTCCATTATATCTACTACTGTGGGCAGGAATCCCTTAGAAGAAATGGAGTAGCCTGCATAGTCATCATTAAAATCTGAAATGCAGTAACTGGATGCAGTCTCAAAAATGACAGAATGATCTCTGTTCGTTTCCAATGTAAGCCATTCAATATCACAGTAATCCAAGTCTATGCCCTGACTAGTAATGCTGAAGAAGCTGAAGTTGAACAGTTCTATGAAGACTTACATGACCTTCTAGAACTAACATCCAAAAAAAGACATCCTTTTCATTATAGGGTACTAAAATGCAAAAGTAGGAAGTCAAGTCAAATTTGGCCTTGGAGTACAAAATAAAGCAGGGCAAAGACTAACAGTTTTGCCAAGAGAATGCAGTGGTCATAGCAAACACCCTCTTCCAACAAAGATAGTAGCATGTCTCTATTTAGTAAAATGGAAACAGCAATATGTATTCTTAGACACAATTTTCTTAACCCTAAATATGAGTTTGATATGTGTGGGGTTGTAAAATTATTTTATGAATGCTCTTTTGACTATACGTGTGCTGTGCTTAGTCTCTCAGTTATGTCTGACTCTGCAAACCTATGGACTATAGACCGCCAGGCTCCTCTGTCCATGGGGATTCTCCAGGCAAGAATACAGAAGTGGGTTGCCATGCTCTCCTCCAGGAGATCTTCCCAACCCAGGGATTGAACCCAGGTCTTACATATTGCAGGTGGATTCTTTACCATCTGAGCCACCAGGGAAGCCCCTGAATACTGGAGTGGGTAGCCTATCTGTTCTCCAGTGGATCTTCCCAACCCAGGAATTGAACTGGGGTCTCCTGCATTGCTTCCTGGGGGCTCAGACAGTAAAATGTCTGCTTGCAGTGCGGAGACCTAGTTTCAACCCCTGGGTTGGGAAGATCCCCTCGAGAAGGAAATGGCAACCCACTCCAGTACTCTTGCCTGGAAAATTTCACGGACTGAGGAGCCTGGTAGGTTACAGTCCATGGGGTCGCAAAGAGTCGGACATGATTGAGTGACTTCACTACTACTACTCACAACTACTCCTGCATTGCAGGTGGATTCTTTATCAGCAGAGCTACCAGGGAAGCCCATCTCAGTATTACATGCTTTCATTAGATCTCATTTTTTTGCAGTCTGAAGATGCCGGCCTCATTCCCTGGGGGCTATTAAACAGTTCAATGGATGACAAATCTTAGAAGAAAGGAAATGATCCCCCAAAGATTAGTCTTGAGCTCAACTCATATAAAGAAAGCTCCAGTCAAATAATAGTGTCTCAGCTATTTTTGGAGCAATTTCATTAGCTTTAGCTGAGGTTTAGTGCACCTAACTCTGTCTCTTTTTTTTCCTTTTATGTCTCTATTTTCATATTTACCTCACTTTGATTTTAGTATATAGTTATAGGAAAGTATTTATTTATTTATTTGAAATCAAATTTTTAAAGCTCCCTTCAATGTCTTTCCTGATAGCTCAGTTGGCACTCCAATTTTCTTGGGCTTCTCTTGTGGCTCAGCTGGTAAAAAATCCGCCTGCAATGAGGGAGACCTGGATTTGATCCCTGGGTTGAGAAGATCCCCTGGAGAAGGGAAAGGCTACCCACTACAGTATTCTGGCCTGGAGAATTCCATGGACGAATCCTTGGGGTCGCAAAGAGTCAGGCACGACTGAGCACCTTTCACTTCAATATCCTACTGCTTTAGCAGGAACAGTGATACTGCAACATAAACTGAAAGAAAAAATCTTCCACATAGACTGATAAGAGGTTTATGAACTTCTTGCTTGATGTTGAATTTTTTCTTTCTTTCTTTCTTTTTGTTTTTTTGCTCAATATCACAAGGAAAAGTGAAGCATTACTCCAGACCTCATTTTGGTGTTGGTGCCATTCTCCAGGACTGTGATTCACAAATTTTCTTCAAGAATAAATATTTCACATTGTCTAGGAGAGAAACTTTTCTTGAAAATAATTGCAAATTTTTCAGTTTTGTGGGGAAAATTCTTGGGCAGTTAAGTGATATTACCTCAGCACTCACAGTACACTTCCTCTGCCATAATAGGTTACATAATTTAAATAAATTTAGTTTTAAGTTTATAGCTAATTCTGAACCAGTGAGCATCCAATATATGTTTTAAATACTGTTCTCATTGAAAATCATTATTTTCCAGTTTTATGAGCTCAGTATGTAACATGATAAGTGGAAAATAACTTTGGCATTATATATTCTCCAAGTCATCTTTAAGAAGCTACACATAATATAAATGGGTGTCTCACATCTTGTACCCTTCAGTTCAGTTCAGATCAGTTCAATTCAGTCACTTAGTCATGTCCGACTCTTTGCAACCCCATGAATCACAGCACGCCAGGCCTCCCTGTCCATTACCAACTCCGGAGTTCACTCAAATTCATGTTCATCAAGTTGGTGATGCCATCCATCCATCTCATCCTCTATCGTCCCCTTCTCCTCCTGCCCCCAATCCCTCCCAGCATCAGAGTCTTATACCCTTATGATAGGTCAAAAAAATAACTTTCTATGTCTAGCTTTACATAGTCTGCAAAGGTGCTTTCAATAAATAAATAAAAAGAATACTATAATATTTAATTTAGCTACAGAAAGCAAGCAAACAGAACAGGGAAGTAAATTTATAAATGCTGGCTTCTCTGGTTTTAGAATAAAATGCTACATTTAATCTCTTTAAATGTTCTAAAAATGCATTACATGGGTTTATTTCTGAGTTTTGAAAGCTTTATTGAAGTGTTATAATTATCAGGAGCAAGGGATATAAGTGTTATAAAACTTGTACTTTTTTTTTCTGAGCTATGTACATTAGTTGAATCTCTAGGCGGACTTCTTAACTACTGGATAACTTTATATACATGCACACACACACACACACACACACACACACACATACAGAAACATCAGATCAGATCAGTTGCTCAGTCATGTCCGACTCTTTGCGACCCCATGAATTGCAGCATGCCAGGCCCCCCTGTCCATCACCAACTCCCGGAGTTCACCCAGACTCACGTCCATCAAGTCAGTGATGCCATCCAGCCATCTCATCCTCTGTCGTTCCCTTCTCCTCTTGCCCCCAATCCCTCCCAGCATCAGAGTCTTTTCCAATGAGTCAACTCTTCTCATGAGGTGGCCAAAGTACTGGAGTTTCAGCTTTAGCATCATTCCTTCCAAAGAAATCCCAGGGCTGATCTCCTTTAGAATGGACTGGTTGGATCTTCCTGCAGTCCAAGGGACTCTCAAGAGTCTTCTCCAACACCACAGTTCAAAAGCATCAATTCTTCGGCGCTCAGCCTTCTTCACAGTCCAACTCTCACATCCACACATGACCACAGGAAAAACCATAGCCTTGACTAGACGAACCTTTGTTGGCAAAGTAATGTCTCTGCTTTGGAATATGCTATCTAGGTTGGTCATAACTTTCCTTGCAAGGAGTAAGCGTCTTTTAATTTCATAAACATATATACACGCATATATATGCCTCTGCATTACAAGCAGGCAATCAATCTAATACTTAATACATTGCAGAGATGTCGCTTACCACAAATACTTTTAAACCAGGTCTTCCTTCCTGTCACTGGTACCTAGCTTTCAGATTCTCTGTCTGTGCTGCATTTGCTTAACTTTGATTTTAAGGCCATTGAATTGACTGTGTACTCTGCTGTGTCTTGTACATTGTGGGATAAATGGGCTCTAATCAACAGGAGTCTTCCAGTATGCAAATGACTTCCTGGGATTAAGTTAGCACACTGGGAACTGTGCTTCCCCTTTTGGGTCACCAGAGTAACATTTAGCAAATTGTCGTTGGGATGGGCTCAGTGATATACCCGAGCTCTGAATAAGTTAATTGCAGATCCTAGGGTACCTTACTTAGTCTCAGGGCCCAAATGAAAACAAGCATTTGGGTAGTTTGCCTGTAAGTACTGAGTTGATGGTGTATGAAATGCTCTGAACTTTTCAGAACTGCTGTGTAAATGAGCAGTGTTTCTTCACTTGCCTGTTCATTCTTTGGGATAACCTGCCCTTCCTGGGACAGAGCAGAGACAACTGTTCTTCTCTTTGTCTCAACCTTTGGGGAATCTGTTTATCAGCTGTTAGCAAAGAATCCTCTTACTTACCTTCATGACTTGCAGAAGCTTTGTCAGACATGGGAAAGCTATCACTGTGCATCTGAATTTTGAGGATTAAATGGAAGTTCTCTGCAATGTCTTGTGTTTTCTAGGTTTTCTGGGATTGTTTTAAGTACTTCAGCAAGTGAATAAATGAAGCTTACTTTCTATTTAGGGGTGGAGGAAATCAGTAAACTCTATACCTTCTAACACTTTTCAACCCACAGAACATGCAATTTAAGATGCATGAGATCTGAACTCTACAATTAAGTGATGAGAAAAGAGTTTTGGAAAGGGAGAAGGTTAAATGAGAAGAGAACAGATCAGGTTAATGCCATCTTTCTTGAATGGCAATTTGGCCTTTGAGCAACGGCAATTAATGTAAGATAATTCCCTTTTTTTCATTAGAAAACATTTGACTCTAAAGTCACACTGAATGATGTGACTTTGGGATGCTGAGGCCTGTGTGTGTGCATGCTCAGTTGCTCAATCATACCCCACTCTTTTGCAAACCCATGAAGTGTAACCTGCTAGGCTCCTCTGTCCATGGGATTTCCCAGGCAAGAATACTAGAATGGATGGCCGTTTTTCTTCTTCAGGGGATCTTCTAGACCCGGGGATAAAAAACTGTGACTTCTACGTCTCTTACACTGCAGGTTATTCTTTACCTCTGAACCACCAGAGAAGCCCAATGAGGCCCACGCATGTAAGTGAGCGTGGTAGTCGCTTAGTTGTGTCCAAATCTTTGTGACCCCAAGGACTAGAGCCTGCCAATCGCCTCTGTCCATGGAATTCTCCAGGCAAGAATACTGGAGTGGATTGCCAAGCCCTGCTCCAGGGGATCTTCCCAACCCAGAGATTGAACCCAGGTCTTTTGTGTCACAGGCAGATTCTTTACCATTTTGGCTACCAGGGAAGTCCATTGAGGCCCATAGAGGAAAAACATTCAGATTTTTAGAACAACTCAATTAGGGGGAAAAAGGTTCTTTCTAGAAAACTATAGTGCTTGACTATATGCCCCAAATTATAGAGACTGACAGGCATGGGCCCTACCTCTCATAACCCCTTCATGAAAAGTACAGCCTTCCATTCCACTTATGAGAAGACTGTTGAAGAAGAAGGTTTAAGGGAACTCCTGAGTAAAATAACTAAATATACATTTATCTATTAATTTTAAACGAAAAGCAAAATTCATTATTTTGCCAGAACATTGGACAGTTTCCATTAACATTTGCTGTGCCACTGAGATATGCAACTGTAATTACATATCTGTAACTGAAATACAATTTAAAAATATTGTATGCATTTTAAAGCATATGGGACTCTGAAATTGTCTAAATCAAAACTACATAAAAAAATAACTCATTCACACCAACCCATATTCAGAAATTATATTAAACACACACATATATGTGCTTTATATTCATATATACATATTAGATTCCTATTCTTGTCTGTGTATGAATGTATATATGAATGAATATAATTATGTAAGCATGAAAACTGGGAAGCAATTACATCACATGATAATAATATATACTTTTCAAATAAATTTTTTTAGCTATAGACAGTAGTAAAATGCTCATGATTTTTCAGAATTTGTTCCTGAATATTTTTTCTCCCTTAAATGGACACTCCTTTAAAATCCAAGCAGTTTATATCCTGGTTAAAAAGAAGTATATTGGGTTGCAGTTTGAAAGAGCAAGATCTGTCAATGCATTTTCTTGTGACTGTCAAGAGCCCACGTTTCCTTCTGTAAGATCAGTGTTTATAAATCACTTGCTCTCTAAGCAACCACTTAACAGACATCATCTCTTGAAACATCACAATATTCCTGTAAGGGTACAAAGGAGCAAATAGCATTCTTCTCACTGATCAGAATCTGAGGCTTTTGGTTGAGTTACTGAATCACAGCGATGCCTGTGTGTCAAATGACACAGTAAACTTAGAGCAACAATGATAACCCGAGGGCAATATTCTCACTACTGTAGTTGCAATTGGTATCTCGGGGCAACTGAATGTCCTTTACCTATCAAAGAGGTGTGAGAGATGGAACATTCATGATAAAAATAGGTACATATTTCTTCCAGCAGTACCCTTACAGGTTAATGTGAATTTCATTTGCACACTCAAATTCCACAGTTAGATTTCAGCAGTTCACAGCCTAAACCAAAAATAATAATAATAATAACATTCACTATATTTCTGCTTAAATTTTATTTTTCAAAACCCTTCTTCTTTCTACCTGAATCAACTGTGACAATCGAGTTTACAAATTATTTTTCTTTTGATTAGCCACCCTCAATTTGCAATCATGCACAGCTTTTTTTTTTTTGGAATATTATGACAGTTCCATGTGATATGTTTCCTGGATAAGATGATTTTTTATTGTGTAAAGTTTACTAACAGGGTTAGCAATATTAATGCATAATATCATGCATGGTTGTTTGGACATTATTTTAGAGGCTGCTTACAGCTGCCCTGAGTGTTTATTGTTGGCTGTGAATTAGTCTGCTGTTATAACATGACATGTTCAGTAAAATGACATGGCTTGGTGTCTAGCTCAAGGCTTCTGTTTTAGCAATATGAAGTCAGTAAAAAATAATTCTTCTCAGTCTAAAATGTTCTAAACTGTTTGCATAAAAATAAATGGAATACGGACTAAAATTTCACTTATTCACACACTATCATTATACTTAATACTATAAAGCTGATTGCTAAAGATCCCTCCTGCATTGTAAAGAAAACTATTTCATAATAGTTTCGTAAAAGTGTGGCTTCCAGGGGAAACCCTCATCTGGACTTTCTATTGATGACAATTTAATGTTTTATATCTTTTCCAGACTTTGAACAGTTCAGTGGAAATGTCTGTGGATGCACAAATTTGTTTTTGTCACTTTCTCAAATTCAGTTTATATTTGACTTATATCTTGAACAAAGGCAGATTATCAAATGTTAACCTTTGCTGAAGCATTGTTTTATAATTTGTGCAGTTCCATTATAAACAGGCTTAAGGATTGGATTGAGGCAATGAACTGAGCTTCACTGCTTCCCCTCCCTTAGGAGGAGCAGCTCAGCTCTCATTCCTCTTTTCTATTAAGCTTTTGTTTTAGATATCATAAGAAGAAATGGCTTACGAATATCGGGAATAAAACAAGTTCAGCTCCATTAGTTGATGAGCTGGCTGTTTCACTTTCCTTGAAGCACCCTGAATAAACTAGACTGAAGTCAGAGATCCCTATTTTTAATCTCCATATTTGTACTACGATACCAATCATCCTTTCTTTACAATTGCTAGAACTCTATGAGAACATTTTGAAAGACCTTTGAAAAAGATTACTCATAATTACCTGTTTTTATTAATGTACATGATTCCTTACTAATAAACTCAGATTGTACGGCACTCACCCATGAGAATTCTGAATGTAGACATTGGAATTTGTATAAGTGACAAGATTAGTCCAATTGCTAAACTCATTTTCTAAAGCACTTGGTCATGTAGGTCCTTGAGCAAATTACTCTTTCTAAGACCCTATTTTCCCATCTGTGATGAGGGAAAAATCATAGTATTAACCTCATCTGGTTTTATAACAAACTGGATGATAATTTCAAAGTAAGTAGCACAGTGCCTGGCATAACAGGTGAATATAACAATCAATAAATACTTCTTCTTGTTGTTGCTCCCATTATTATTTACAGTCTGTTTGTAAACTTGTCTGTAAATTCATCCTTGATTATATACTGGATAAAACAAGAAAGTATTTTGAGCAGAGAAAGAATAAAAATATGACTTTGTAAAGGCTCTATGTCTCTCTTTTATAATTTTTTTAAACTTCTGCTGAGATCATAACAAACTAATGTGAGTCATTATGATCTCATGAGAAGTATATGAGATGTTTTCATCGAAATTTCACTGAAATCTTAATGCAACCATTATGGTTTTTCCGCTGAAATCATAACCCTATGTTGTGAAGCCATCGTGGTGTATTGTGTCAGTGTACACTCAGGGAGTCCTCACGCACAGACCATTGGCAGGATAAACTATAATGGCTCTTTTCAAGAGGCCGTGGTCCACTGTGTCAGTGCACATCGAGGGAGGCTTTCAATCACTGATCCAAGGCTAAAGAGTGCTTCTCTACTATTAGGAGGAGGGATAGTCTGATGAATATTTTGATGAAAAGCTGGTCACTAGATTTTTGCTCATTTTTAATAACCTTCACAGTGATAAAGAGATTAGTATGCTTCATTATTAGTGGAAGGTTCAGGTTTTATTTAAGAATATATACCAGTTGCCATCTTCCCAAGATACAAGATAACTTCTGAAAACCTCTGTCTCCGCCTATCAGGGATGAGAGCAACTTGTGACATTCATTAGCAGACGCTTCAGGGTAACCTTCCAACCTAATCATCCCAGAATCTTTGCCAACCATTAACAAAAGCTGTAGAAAGCACTTCTTCATTATTCTTAAACAATGCATCTCTGCTTGCTATTTGTTACTGGAAATTCTGGATCACAAAAACAGAGTGCTTTCCTAAATTTATTTCTAAATGGAGGGGGGGAAAAAGATGTTAAAAGTCTTGAAGTTCAAGAACAAAATAGTTATTTTAGTCAATTATTCATTAGGGATAGTATGAATCCTTTTTATCATGGTGAAGGAAACTAAGTCTTAGACTATACACATGGACACTCATTTCTCCTGATTTTTAAATTTGCTTGCTTAAATAAAAGCTATAGCCACCTTTATGTATTTTACAATTAACTAATGTTATGAGCCAATTAGGGAATCCAATTTACAAGATAATTCTAAGACTAAAGGCCCCATAAAGGTTAGAAAATTATAAAACACTTTGCAGAGTTCTGGTCTTTGTTTCTTCTCAGAGCATCGACCTTGTCCGAATCGATGTTGCCCTTTGCCACTGATACTTTTTTTTTTTTCATTTCTTCCCCTTTACATTACTTTTCCAGGTATGTGGACTTTTTTCTTAACCTACTTTTGCCCTCAGCTGAATGTCAGATCATTCTTTCTAAAGTGTGAACTTACAGCTGCAGTTACCTCTGTATGATTTCCATCGTTATTAATCCTTTAAGGAGTACATATGTGCTAAGTCACTTCAGTCGTGTCTGACTCTTTGTGACCACATGGCCTGCAGCCTACCAGGCTCCCCTGTCCATGGGACTCTCCAGGCAAGAACACTGGGGTGTGCTGCCATTTCCTTCTCCAGTCAAGAATATATTATTGTCATATAACAATTAAGTCTTACAAACCAACTTATTAAACACCTCAAAGAAATTAAAGTTAAACGACAAGATTTGTTTGTATCAAGAAAGCTGTTTGTATAACACATGCCAAAAAATTAATTTTATGTTTGTTGGAAAGACTGTCCATGACTAGATTCACTAGTGACCCAGAATCAATAGAAATAAGACTGAAGAAAGATTAATAATGATCAAATAATAAAAATAGGTAATACAAAATGCCAAATACTGTCTTTCTGCCCAGCCAGGTATATTCTCCCTTTGCTCCATTCTGGTTCTTAGTGGGTTGAAACTAAGGGTTTTATTGTTGCAGTTTCCTTGACCTTTGGTATCTAGTTAGTTGGCTGCAGTCAGTGGGGGGCATAAGCAAGAAATATGAGGGAATGACAAGGTGGTCAGCTAATGTTTCCTTGGCTCCTCTCCTTTAGTTCACCAGTCTGGAAGTGGCTGAAAGTCAGTTCTCAGGCCTTTAACAATATTGGGACTGTAGACATGGATAGAAATGACTTCTTGTTCTTGCTAGTTCTTGGAAATCTTAGCATGTATTTTTGAATCCTTTACAATGGTACATTTATCTATAACTGTAAGTCCATCATTAAAATTTTTCATTTAAGCCATTTGAGTAGAATTATCTTTCCAGTGAGACTATTATTGATATAACAAATGGTGCTGGTCCCAAGAAACATACTAATAAAATTGTATGGGATTCTGGGATTGGTTACACTCACCTTACCTGCCTCCTGAGAAATCTGTATGCAGGTCAAGAAGGAACAGTTAGAACCAGACATGGAAAAACAGGCTGGTTCCAAATTGGGAAAGGAGTACATCAGGGATGTATATTGTCACCCTACTCGTTCATCCTATATGCAGAGTACATCAAGCAAAATTCTGGGCTGGATGAAGCACAAGCTGGAATCAAGATTGCCAGGAGAAATGTCAATAACCTCAGATATGCAGATGACACCAACCTTATGACAGAAAGTGAAGAAGAACTAAAGAGCTTCTTGGTGAAAGTGAAAGAGGAGAGTGAAAATGTTGGCTTAAAATTCAACATTAAAAAATGAAGATCATGGAATCTGGTCCCATCACTTCAAGGCACATAGATGGGGAAACAATGGAAACAGTGACAGACTTTATTTTCTTGGGCTCCAAAATCACTGCAGGTGCTGATTGCAGCCATGAAATTAAAAGACACTTGCTCCTTGGAAGAAAAGCTATGACAAACCTAGAGAGCATATTAAAAAGCAGAGACATTACTTTTCCCACAATAATTCGTCTAGTCAAAGCTATGGTTTTTCCAGTGGTCATGTATGGATGTGAGAGTTGGACCATAAAGAAAGCTGAACACTGAAAAATAGATGCTTTTGAACTGTGGTGTTAGAGAAGACTCTTGAAAGTTCCTTGGACTGCAAGGAGATCCAACCAGTTCATCCTAAAGGAACTCAGTCCTGAATATTCATTGGAAGGACTGATGCTGAAGCTGAAACTCAAATACTTTGGCCACCTGATGGGAAGAACTGATTCATTGGAAAAGACACTGATGCTGGGAAAGATTGGAGGCAGAAAGAGAAGGGGATGGAAGAGAATGAGATAGTTCGGATGGCATCACTGACTCAATTGACATGAGTTTGAGCAAGCTCCAGGAGTTGGTGATGGACAGGTAAGCATGGTGTGCTGCAGTCCATGGGGTTGCAAAGAGTTGGACAAAACTGAGTGACTGAACTGAACTGAACTCTCACCAGGGATATATCTATTCTGGCACTTATACTTGGCCACATTTTGACTCTAATAACTTTCTTTGTTGGTCCATTGAAGCCTATACTCACAAGTGTCCTAGTTTCAATAAGTTAAGACTCAAGAATATCCACAGCAGGCCATATAAGGTTAAATACAAACACTTTGAGAAGGTGAGTGGTTGCAGGGCATGCTCTCATGATTATATTAGAATTCATTCTCTCAGCCATTGCCTATGCTACAGACCAGAATATTCCTTTCATCAGGACACTGGGGAATGCATTGTCAAAGAATTATCAACATCCTCTAAAAGCTCCTGTCTTGGCTTCACTCTGGAGGTTAGAGAAGATGGCTGCATATGACACCATTGCATTGCAGGCCTTAATGCCAATAATTAGCTCCTTGAGAGACAAAGGAAAGGTTGCAACACCTAATCATCAGAGACAAGGTGGGACCAATTGCCACAAGGAATAATTGGAGTGCTTTGGAATCCAAGGGCTTTGGCAATGGCTAATTGATATTAGTGTCCTTAAGAGTGAAATAGCCAGACAACCTACTAATGTGGCCCCACCTGCCTCCCATTGGCAGTCCTGTGCATAACAGCGTGTATAAGTGTCAGATGCTAAGAGTTCACAAATGCTCCTTCTTTAGAGAAGTGCTGTCTAATGAACAGATGTCACTTTGTCTTTCTGGGAGGGATGATCTCTTTATCCTTGTGGGTCCAATATTACATTTAAAGGAGGCACATCCTGGAAAACAAAAGCCCAACCTTCATTGCGTAAACAGTGAGACAAATTCTGTGGTGCAAATCATGACACAAAGTTGCCAGAAGGATGAGCCTAAATAAGCGTAGACTTAAGATGAGCTATCCAGTCCCTACCTAACTTCTTTCCTCACATTCTCCTGTCTGCTTTACTCCTTTACTCTAAAGAGCATTCACTTATTTAAAAATATATTCTTGAACCCTTACCTCAGAATCTGTTTTAGAGGACTTTTCAGAAGTTTACTGGAGCAAACAAGAATAGCATCTCATCTCTTCCTTAGAAAAGGATATTCTTAATGCCAATAAAGTCATTTGGAAGGAACTCGCAGCACACCTTTATTAAAGCACACCTTCTCACAAAGGTGAAGAATGAACTTTGACAACCAAATAAATAATAACTTTGATCGAGGAACTCATTTTTTTGGTGGATAAATTATAGCAACAGGCTCACGTACACAAAAATCACTTGTCTCCTGATACACTCCATTAAATAGAAATAGCTGGCCTGAATAAAGATGGAATGTCTACTAAATGCCCAATTATGTTGGGTCATTGAAAAAGCAAGAGAGTTCCAGAAAAATATCTACTTCTGCTTTATTGACTACATCAAGGACTTTGACTGTGTGGATCACAGCAAACTGTGGAAAATTCTTAAACAGATGGGAATACCTGAGAAATCGGTATGGAGGTCAAGAAGCAACAGCTAGAACTGACATGAAACAACAGACTGGTTCCAAATCGGGAAAGGAGTACATCAAGGTTGTATATTGTCACCCTGCTTACTTAACTTATATGCAGAGTACATGCTGAGAAATGCTGGGCTGGATGAAGCACAAGCTGAAATCAAGATTTCCGGGAGAAATATCAATAACCTCACATAAGCAGATGGCACAAAGCGAAGAAGAACTAAGGAGCTTCTTGAAAGTGAAAGAGGAAAGTGAAAAAGTTGGCTTAAAGCTCAACATTCAGAAAACTAAGATCATGGTATCTGGTCCCTTTACTTCATGGGTAATAGATGGGGAAACAATGAGCAGTGAAAGACATTATTTGGGGGAGCTCCAAAACCACTGCAGATGGTGATTGCAACCATGAAATTAAAAGATGCTTGTTCCTTGGAAGAAAAGCTATGAACAAACTAGACAGCATATTAAAAGGAAGAGATATTACTTTCCCAACAAGGTCTGTCTAGTCAAAGCTTTTGTTTTTTTAGTAGTCATGTATGGATGTGAGAGTTGGACTATAAAGAAAGCTGAGTGCCAAAGAATTGATGCTTTTGAACTGTGGTGTTGGAGAAGACTCTTGAGAGTCCCTTGGACTGCAAGGAGATCCAACCAGTCTAACCTAAAGGAAATCAGTCCTGAATATTCATTGAAAGGACTGATGTTGAAGCTGAAACTCCAATACTTTGGCCACCTGATGTGAA
This sequence comes from Bison bison bison, assembly GCF_000754665.1. Taxonomy (NCBI): domain Eukaryota; kingdom Metazoa; phylum Chordata; class Mammalia; order Artiodactyla; family Bovidae; genus Bison; species Bison bison. The sequence goes on from NW_011494929.1 coordinate 1,353,849, forward strand.
GAAGTGACTCATTTGAAAAGGCCTTGATGCTCAGAAAGATTGAAGGCAGGAGGAGAAGGGGATGACAGAGGATAAGATGGTTGGATGGCATCACTGACTCAATGGACATGAGATTGAGCAAACTCCAGGAGATGGTGATGGACAGGAAAGCCTGGTGTGCTACAATCCATGGGGTCTCAAATAGACACGACTGAGCTACTGAAATAAACTGATGGTGCTGACCAGGAGAATGTATTGTCTAAAATTGAGGTGGTATCCTACAAGGTTCAGAATAAGTTTTAAACTAAACCCCCACACATTAGTATGTCTTTGACAGCCAAAGAGTAGGAATATGGAAAGCCTGGAATGCAGCTGAAGAGTCCTTCCTCCCTCCTTCTCTCACTCTCTCTCTCTCTTCCAGTGTGTGTGTGTGTGTGTTTAATATGCCTTTGCCACTTACAGATCTTTTATTTCCCTTTACACGACCTTAGTCATGGTAAGACTGTAACTCTTAGAGAAGAATGCTTCAGTGAAAGTGCATAGTCATGCTTCCAGTAAACTGGAAGCTAAGACTACCTCAAGCCATTTTGGGCTCTTTATGCCAGAACACTGCAAGCATAGTGAACAGTCCTAGTTATCAAAGGGAAATTGAGTGATCATTATAAAAATGAGTAAAAGACTAATTTTGAAACAAGCAGTCTTAATCTAAATCCAAAACCAATGACCAAAAGTTAACTATAGGGGTCAAGTGAAGACAGGATCGTGAAAGTCTTGTATCATGTAAAAGTGATGAGTTGGGTAGGTCTTCTGGTAAAGAACCAAGACCAACTGAGATGCTGACAAAGATTAAGGGGGAACATAGAATAGGTGATGCAAGAAGAAAGCAATGGTTAACAATTGAGGATTTATGACCTACTTATAGTAGGTGTTGTTGCAACTGTATTTCATATTGTGTTTGGTTCTTTTTTATATGAAAAGCATTGGCTATGATTCATGTTACAGTTTATGTTCTAGATGGTAGGGAGCCTGGACTGACACCATCCTGTGATGACATGATGGTTAATACAACACTGCTGTCTGTGGTTGAAATATATTTATCCAAGTAGAGGACAGACTTAAATGCTACATGACAAAAGGAGTAGAATGTTCTGGTTATAAAACTATTCCTCCCTTGTCTCATACAACCTCTGTTCCTTGTGCAGTAAACTGGAGGCAGCTGCCTGCTAAGGGCCTCATCGCGTGGGCTCCTTTGCTGCCTTGGATTCAACCACAGTGAAGCCAGGCCAGGTGATGGTAGGAAGAAATGGCTGCAGCTCACTAGACACTGGCACCGTCAGTTCCTCTCCTCCTCCTCCTTCAGGCTTAGTTGTAGCAATGACGCCCTCCTGCCGCTAGTCTGTGCACGTCCCACATTCCTTTTTGGGCCCCTGAACATTTCCACACACCTCTTTTAACAGATTATCCATTAAATTCTCTTTAGTGAAACACACATGAGAGGAATACTTTTGTTTTGGGGGACCACAGTTAACACAATGTGCCAATCATCAATGGGTCAGTCACTTTTGCAGGAATTATCCTACTACTTCCTTCCAAGCTGATAAGTTAAGAGCTACTCCTTTGGCATTTTATTAACGAGGAAAACACACCACTAATGGCAAATATCTTGTCCGAAATCATACAGATAGTAGGTAGTACCGCACAGAATTGACTCAGGAAATTTTTAGTCAAGTTTAATCTTTGAGTGACTTAAAAAATTAGAGGTATACAGTTTTGTGTAAATAAAATGTCCATTAGAAATGGGATAGTCTACTTGTAGAACAAATAAAAACAGGCAATAAGATAAAAGTATTTCTATACCGAAATTCTTTCTTGTTTTTGTTGTTCAGTCACTCAATCGTGTCTGACTCTTTGCGACCCCAGGGACTGCACCACTCCAGGCTTCCCTGTCCTTCACTATCTCCTGGAGTTTGCTCACACTCATGTTCATTGAGTCAATGATGCCATCCAACCATCTCATCCTCTATTGCCCCTTCTCCTCCTGCCCTCAATCTTTCCCAACTTCAGGGTCTTTTCCAATGAGTTGGCTCTTTGTTTCATGTGGCTAAAGCACGCCAGAAAACTGCACAGTACACAAAGATGTATGTACTTTGGCACACCAATTTTGCATCCTATAATATAATCTAAGCTCATTGTTATTATGTACTCAAACTTTAAAAGAGTATTCAACATTTCTGCTGGAACTGGTTTTCTGAAAGAGTATTTTTATTTGAATTTGGTGACATTTTTCTTCATTCTTTCTTTCAGTTTCTCTGGTCGTTCCCTGTATTCCCACATAGCCTTCTAATTCCATATGCAGTTAAAATTGTTGGGGTTCATGACTTTATTTGGGAGCCTCTCCTGTTCTTTCTTCTGCTGCTTCTCCTCTCTCTTCTTCTCTTTCATTTTAATTTTATATTAGTTTTTCTTTCACTTCATGTTTGGCTATAGGTGTATCCATTAAAGTAAAGTGCTAGCAATGATTTACCTGGTGAATTTGTCCTGAATGAGGTCTGGTTGGTTGAGTTTGTATTTTCACGATCTGGAATTATACAATCGAGATTGAATAAAAAAGTCATAAATCAATAGAAAATGACAGTAATAGATACAAAAACACTCAAGCTAGGAATTCAGACTACTGGGATCTGCCATCTCTGCAACATACGACTGCCCCAAATACACAAGTTTTCTGTTGGTTTCCTCATTTGTGAAACCCTATTCATGAGCTGACTCTGTGTTTTTAAATGATTTTTAGATTTTTTTTTCTACTGGCCAAATTAAGTAATAAAGATCTGCTTTTGATATTAACTGGTATCCCCCAAAAATGTGTTACATATTCAAATAAACACATAACATAGTGTTATCCATATTGCTAACTTTGAGCAAATTAATGTCTAAGCATTTTAAATTTGTAAAAATTTTTTTAAATCAAACAACGCTTGTTTAAACAGAGAAGAATTATATTATAAGCAGTACATTTTAAATAAGAACCACATTTTTCTATGCTGAAAACCTCATTGCACATAATACAGTGAGAAAGTCTAAATACAACATGAATTTGAAAAGCAAAAAGTAAGAAGAATCAGTCACCATCTGAATCATCATTTTAATACATAAATTTTCCAACATAATATTATATTTGTTCTTAAAGTAACACCACATGGGACAAAAACACAGATCTCTGGATAGGGGATGAAAAGCCATAGAAGAAAATTGTTGCTTTTCTTAAAAATGAAAAAAAAGATATCTTTCAAGAGTCAGTGTTTTGGCATGAACAAAAACTCTATTTTAAGATCATCTGAAAATGACTGTCTATGTATGGTTAGTGAGAGACTGAAGCTATTTCCGAGAAAATGAATGAGTCACAGTAATGAGTTCTTCCTTTATTGTAGAGTTTAAAATAGACTACTCACACTCTTTCTTGGTTGAAGCTACAGCAGCACACAAGCGTCTTTGAAGCTGAATCTCTGCCAAAAAAAAAAGGCTCACATTCAACATTTCTGATACATTTCACATGAACTGATCATTAGTAACAGAGTGGCACACTTCATTATTATTGTCAGTAAAGATTTTGATAAGTTTTGAGACCCAACGTGAAAATTCCAGTGTGCATGAATTTTTCAAAAAATTGAATAATGACACATTCACAGTGACCCCAGACTGGGCAAATGATTATGAAAACTGAACAAGAGAAGGTAAACATATGAAAGTACTTTCAATCTCAGGATGTCTTTTCTTCTTATTTCTCTCCCATTCCACTCATTTCTTTATTCCTTCTCTTTTCTCTAGTCTTATCTTTATCACATTTTTCACATTTCTCTTGGTTTTTCTCTTATTTCTTCCCTGATATCTTGTTTGATCTTTTTTATTCTCTCTCCTCCACTTTCTAACTCCTTTCTTCTGATCTCTTTCATCTCATTCCCTTTCTAATTCTTCATCTTCATATGAATTATACTTTGAAAAAGTAGGAAGGACTAAGTCTAATGATTATTATAACTAAGGAATGTATTTTTGAATGGAAAATTTAGGTCACTTACCTCAATATCATCATTTGGTTCAAATATTATAAAAACTTAATAAATTAAAGTAAAATCACTCTGAGATTTTCTTCTTTTTAACATGAGGCTTATCTTTTAAAATAATTATTTTTCAGCTTGGCCAAAGAATGAGATTGTGTTATGATGAGAGCCATGTGCCAAAGATCAAGCTGGCCTACTTCTCGATGTTGTCCTGCTTGAGCAAATTGGCAGCTCATCAATGCAGTGGTTGATGATGCAAACAAAAATACATGCATGGGAGGCCGGTCTGCCTGCTGTTATGTGGGGCCAAAGAGTTCCTCTTGCCAGCTGCTGAGTACACTTGTAGGGCTGCTCCTGGCAGACAGGCTTCCCTGGAGCAGGAGATTTGGAAAGTCTTTCCCATACATATGAAAGGGCATGTTACTAGCTATCACTCTGAGAATTAAAGAAAATGTCTCTAATGAGCTTCACATTTAGAAACATCATGGTCTGGAGGGAGAAAGCATTTAAATTCATGTCAGGATTTTGGGCATATCCCACTGAGCTCTATTTTACTAAAGAAATAGATTTAAAAGAGAAACCTGAAAAAGGACAAGGTATTTCAAAGATATAGGCTGGGAGAGGTGAAGAGTATATACAAGTAGTGAAAGTGTTAGTCGTTCAGTCGTGTCTGACTCTGTGACCCCATGGACTGTAGCCCACCAGGTATCTCTGTCCATTAAATTTTCCAGGCAAGGATACTGGAGGAGGTTACCATTCCCTTCTCCAGGGGATCTTCTTGACCCAGGAGTTGAACTCAGGTCTCCTGCATTGCAGAAAGATTCTTTACTGTCTGAGCCACCAGGAAGTATATACATAGGGAATAGAAAAAATTAATCTTACCGTTTGTACTGATGTCAGTGTGTAGAGCACCAAAGAATTGATGCTTTTGAACTGTGGTGTTGGAGAAGACTCTTGAGAGTCCCTTGGAGTGCAAGGAGATCCAACCAGTCCATTCTGAAGGAGATCAACCCTGGGATTTCTTTGGAAGGAATGATGCTAAAGCTGAAACTCCAGTACTTTGGCCACCTCATGCAAAGAGTTGACTCATTGGAAAAGACTCTGATGCTGGGAGGGATTGGGGGCAGAGGATGAAATGGCTGGATAGTATCACTGACTCGATGGATGTGAGTTTGGGTGAACTCTGGGAGTTGATGATGGACAGGCAGGCCTGGCATGCTGCGATTCATGAGGTCGCAAAGAGTCAGACACGACTGAGTGACTGAACTGAACTGATGGAATAAGAACACTTTTTCCCTATGTCCCAATGTAGTTAACCATCCTCAGGCTAAAATAATCACTCAATTTTCTGTAGTCCAAGTGTAGGTTTGTTTCTTGCCTCCATCCCTTTTCTTTTCCTTTCCCTTCCTTGAAAGATTCAAAGCAACTTATTATAATAGTACTAAGTACACTGGGAAAGGATGAAGCAATTCACCTGAAACATGAAATGGGAGATGACAGTGGGGGCTAGAAACCAAATAATTGAGATAGTATTGGTAATAATAAAGAAAATACACATTTTTAATGAAATCACAATGTAACTAACAAAATTAAATTTTTAACATTGTCCAACAAACAATCCATAATTTAATTTCTCTTCTTATTCCTAAATAATTATTTTATTAATTGTATCAGATTCCAAACTTTATTGAGTTTCACATATTCTATCTGGCTGTTATTTAAGTTATTAAGTCTGATAATTTAAATATATTTCTTAAGGATGGCACTTCAAATAGAACCTTAACATTGCCTTAATATTACTTTTGGTTTAAGATTTATGAATTATATTCATTTAAAAAAATAAATTCAAAGCTATTAAAAACAGAACTAACATACCATTGTCTAAGTCAGAAGATAACCAATTTCTCAAAAAAAGATTTGGGAGAAAAATGTAGAAATTATGCAAAAATATTTTGTTTTCAAACTTTAAATATTATTTCAAGAAAAATATGTGCATGCATTTAAAAATATGTTTAAATTTATGAATATATTTATATTGGTTTAATACACTTAAAATATATAATAAGCTAGCTCTCATTTTTATTACCTCACATATTAGAGGAAATGTTTCTGAGTCATTATTAGTAATTAGATAATCTAATATTAAATTTAAATTCTAGATGTCTCAAACAATAAAATACTATTTATATTGTCAATAAAAAAGCTTTTTTAGTCTTCATTAATAATTTGCATTTCAGAAGATCGAAATTATAATGACTAGTTATACTTATGATAAATTCTTAACAATTCATCATTAATATTTGAGATTATAAGCATATAAATAGGTTTGTAGGCATAAATTTACAGATAGAATTCTCAGCCTCTTTCTTATATTTCAGTCACACTTTGGCTGCACTTCATAAGCAGAAATGGAATACTTATGCATATTTGAAATTTCTTTTCTATGAAAAGAATTTCAAAATATTTTTTTCTTGACTTTGAATTTTTTTAACTAAAGTGTACTGTGAGTTTATGACTATTCTAATAAAAAGAAAAAAGCAAATATTTCTTAATTTAGATAACATTTTCATTCTAGTTCTTCCTTACTCTGTAGTTTCAGAAGAGTTTAAAAAGTCCCCTGTCCACATTTCACAAAATCTGACACTCACACCACAAGCCTCACCTTTATCTAGTGAACTCCAGACTGCTGCTGCTGCTGCTGCTGCTAAGTCGCTTCAGTCGTGTCCGACTCTGTGCGACCCCATAGACGGCAGCCCACCAGGCTCCTCTGTCCCTGGGATTCTCCAGGCAAGAACACTGGAGTGGGTTGCCATTTCCTTCTCTAACGCATGAAAGTGAAAAGTGAAAGTGAAGTTGCTCAGTTATTTCAGACCCTTAGCAACCCCATGGACTGCAGCCTACCAGGGCCCTTTGTCCATGGGATTTTCCAGGCAAGAGTACTCGAGTGGGTTGCCATTGCCTTCTGCAACTCCAGACTGAGTAGGTATAAAAAATTTTTTGTGCTATTTGGAAAAATTAAATACTTTGTGATTATTTTACATACTTAAAACTTTTTCCATTGCAAACTACAATTCATTAAATATCATTGAACAAAAGACATCTTTCAAATATTGTATTCATGATGGAATTATTTCACTACATATACTGTTAGCAAAAATAGTTTGTTGGCTAAGTTATAAAACATGCTCTTGTTGTGAAAAAATATACACTGAGGGCTCTATTTATTGATATTTAGGTTAAATATACATGCAGAGGTGTGTGTGTGTGTGTTTGTGTGTGTCATATGGTTATGAAGACAAAATTGCTATATGATAAATGAGATTTAGATTATTATAAAGATTATTTTGCAAAAAGACAAAAGGCAAGAATGGATTAATTTTGCAGAATTGTAGATAAAGTTGATCTTTTTCTGATGTGCTAGGGAGATATTTACATTGTTAATAAAAATTCTCCCTCATATAATCATTCAATCAACTCATGGTTGATTCCTTGTTCATGGCCCTGCAGAAAATTAACAAAATGTCACATTTTAAATAACACTATCTTTAACATTTTTTAAAAACTGATTATCCTTATTATAGATGACTTGAATTTTATATGCTCTAAGCTTCATTGTTTTTTTTTTCATGAATTCTAAATTTTGTGTAAGATTTTGCTTTATAAAATATGCTATTTTATAAATACATTATAATATATTTTTATGTTATACAATATAAAATTATATAATGTATTATGTTCATTATGGCAGTATTTTTATCCTAGATATGGCATCTTGTGAGATAAAATATTTGCCTTTTTTTCAGTTCTATTATCCCCTTTCATGGATCACTGCCTTGTTTTGATGCAAAAGGCTTGTGTAACTCAATGAAGCTATGAGCCATGCCATGTATGTCATGCCATGCCAAGTCAGATAGGTCACACAGAGAGTTGTAACAAAACTTGATCCACTGGAGGAGGGAATGGCAACCCACTCCAGTGTCTTAGCCATGAGAACTTTGTGAACTGTATAAAAAAGCAAACAAAAATATGACACCAACAGATGAGCTTCCCTGGTCATAAGGTGTCCAGTATGCTCCTGGGGAGTGCCAGAGGACAAACTGCTAACAATTCCAGAAAGAATGAAATGGTTAGGCCAAAGCATAAATGGTGTTCAGTTGTGGATGTGACTGGTGATGAAAGCAAACTCCTATGTTGAAAGAACAGCATTGCTTAGGAACTTGGCATAATAGGTCCATGAATCAAGGCAAATTGGATGTGGTCAAGCAGAGAGTGGCAAGAGTAAACATCTACATCTTAGGAATCAGTGACTAAAATGGATGGGAATGGGTAAATTTAATTCAGATGACCATTATATCTACTACTGAGGGCAAAACTATCATAGAAGAAATGGAGTAGCCCTCATAATCAACAAAATATTCCAAAATGCAGTAATTGGGTGCAAGCTTAAAAACGACAGGAAATGGCAAACCACCCCAGCACTCTTACCTGGAAAATCCCGTGGACAGAGGAGCCTGATAGGCTACAGTTCATGGGGTCGCAAAGATTCGGACACAACTGAGCTACTAGCTAGCTACTTAAAAACGACAAAAGAAAAGAAAAGAAAAATCTATTTGTTTCCAAGGCAAACCAGTCAAAATCACAGCAATCCAAGACTGTGACATAACCACTGATATCAAAGAAACTGAAGTTGATCAGTTCTATGAAGACCTAGAAGACCTCCTAGAACTAAAACCAAAAAAAGACATCGTATTAATCTTAGGAGATTGGAATGCAATAGTAGGAAATCAGGAGATGACTGGAGTAACAGGCAGGTTTGGCTTTGGAGTACAAAATGAAGCAGGGCAAAGGCTAAGAGAGTTTTGTCAAGAGAACATATTAGTCATAGCAAATACCCTTTTCCAACAATATCAGAGATGACTCTTCATATGGACATCACAAAATGGTCAATGTTTAAATCAGATTGATTATGTTTTCTGCATTCTCTTGGCAAAACTTTGTTAGCCTCTGCCCTGCTTCATTTTGTACTCCAAGGCCAAATTTGCCTGTTACTCCAGGTAACTCTTGACTTCCTACTTTTGCATTCCAGTCCC
>NW_011494929.1:1363072-1363807 GCF_000754665.1 Bison bison bison
CCCATATGATGAAAAAGTGAAATCACTCAGTCATGTCCAACTCTTTGTGACCCCATGGGCTGTAGCCTACCATGTTCCTCCGTCCATGGGATTTTCCAGGCAAGAGTACTGGAGTGGGTTGCCATTTCCTTCTCCAGAGTATGATGAAAAGGATATCTATTTTTGGTGTTAGTTCTAGAAGATATCTGTAGGTCTTCATAGAACCCTTCAACTTCAGCTTCTTCAGCATTAGTGGTTGAGGCATAGACTAGGATTACTGGGATTTGAATGGTTTGCCTTGGAAATGAACAGAGATCATTCTGTCATTTTGAAGATTGCACCAAAGTATGCATTTCAGGCTCTTTTGCTGACTATGAGGGCTACTCTATTTCTTATAAGGGATTCCTGCCCATAGATATAATGGTCATCTGAGTTAAATTCACCCATTCCAGTCCATTTTAGTTCACTGATTCTTAAAATGTCAATGTTCACTCTTGCCATCTCCTGTTTGACCACTTCCAATATGTATATGATCTTTAGTTTTTTAACACTTAGTCTTTAGCTGGCTCTTTCACTCTCCTCCTTCAACCCCATCAAGAGGCTTTTTAGTTCCTCTTCTCTTTCTGCCATTAGAGTGGTATCATCCACATATCTGAGGTTGTTGATGTTTCTCCTGCCTATCTTGATTCCAGCTTGTAACTCATCCAACCCAGCATTTCTCATTATGTGCTCAGTATATAGGTTAAGTAAACAGGC
>NW_011494929.1:1363907-1367616 GCF_000754665.1 Bison bison bison
TATTTTTTACAGCATCAAACTTTACTTCCATCACCAGTCACATACAAAACTGGGCTTTTTTTTTTTTTTTTGCTTTGGCTCAGCCTTTTCATTCTTTCTGGAACTATTTCTTCGGTCTTCTCCAGTAGCATATTGGGTACCTACCGACCTGGCTAGTTCATCTTTCAGTGTCATATCTTCTGCCTTATCATACTGTACATGGGGCTTTCAGATTGATTATATTCTTTACAGCTGAAGATGCAGAATCTATATACAGTCAGCAAAAACAAGACCAGGAGCTGACTGTGGCTCAAATCATGAATTCCTTATTGCAAATATTCAGGCTTAAATTGGAGAAAGTAAGGAAAACCAGTAGAACATTCAGGTATGACCTAAATCAAATCCCTTATGATCATAGAGTGGAAGTAACAAACAGATTCAAGGGATTAGATCTGACAGAGTGCCTGAAGAACTATGGATGGAGATTTGTAACACTGTACAAAAGGTGGTGATCAAAACCATCTGCAAGAAGAAGAAATGCAAAATGGCTATATGAGGAGGCCTTACAATTAGCTAAGGAAAGAAGAGAAACTAAAGGCGAAGGAGAAAAGGAAAGATATATCCATCTGAATGGAGAGTTCCAAAGAATAGCAAGGAGAGATAAGAAAGCCTTCCTCAGGGATCAATGCAAAGAAAATAGAGGAAAATAATAGGATGGGAAAGACTAGAGATCTCTCCAAGAAAATCAGAAATACCGAGGGAACGTTTCATGCAAAGATGGGCACAATAAAGGACAGAAATGGTATGGTGCTAACAGAAGCAGAAGATATTAAGAAAAGGTGGCAAGAATACACAGAATAACTATACAAAAAAGATCTTCATGACCCAGATAACCATGGTAGTGTGATCACTCACCTAGAGCCAGACACCCTGGAATATGAGGTCAAGTGGGCCTTAGGAAGCATCACTACAAATAAAGCCATTGGAGTTGATGGAATTCCAGCTGAGCTATTTCAAGTCCTAAAAGATGATGCTGTTAAAGTGCTGCACTCAGTATGCCAGAAAATTTGGAAAACTTAGTGGTAGCCACAGGACTGGAAAAGGTTACTTTTCATTCCAATCCCTAAGAAAGGCAATGCCAAGGAATGCTCAAACTACCACACAATTGCACTTATCTCACACGCTAGCACAGCAATGCTCAAAATTCTCCAAGCCAGGGTTCAAAAGTATGTGAACTGAGAACTTCCAGATGTTCAAGCTGGATTCAGAAAAGGCAGAGAAACAAGAGATCAAATTGTCAACACTCATTGGGTTAATAAAAATCCAGAAAAACATGTACTTCTGCTTCATTTAGTCAAACTAAAGCCCTTGACTGTGTGGATTACAACAAACTGTGGAAAATTCTCCAAGAGATGGAAATACTAAACTACATTACCTGCATCCTAAGAAACCTGTATGCCAGTTAGGGAGCAACAGTTAAAACCAGACATGGAACAACAGACTGGATCCAAATAGGAAAAGGAGTACATCAAGGCTGTATATTTTCACTCTGATTATGTAACTTACATGCAGAGTACATCATGAGAAATGCCAGGCTAGATAAAGCACAAGCTGGAATCAAGATTGCCAAGGGAAATATCAACACCCTCAAACATGCAGATGATACCAGTCTAATGGCAGAAAACAAAGAGGAACTAAAGAGCCTCTTGATGACTGTGAAAGGGGAGAGTGAAAAAGCCAGCTTAAAACTCAACATTTAAAAAACCAAGATCATGTTATCAGGTTGCATCACTTCATGGCAAATAGAAAGGGAAAAGTGGAAGCAGTGACAGATTTTATTTTCTTGGGCTCCAAAACCACTGAAGGTGGTGATTGAAGACATGAAATTAAAGGATGCTTTCTGTTTGGAATGTAAGCTATGACACATCTGCTGCTGCTGCTGCCAAGTCACTTCAGTCATGTCCAACTCTGTGTGACCCCATAGACAGCAGCCCACCAGGCTCCCCAGTCCCTGGGATTCTCCAGACAAGAACACTGGAGTGGGTTGCCATTGCCTTCTCTGATGACAGACCTAGACAGCTTATTAAAAAACAGAGATATCACTTTGTCAACAAGGTCCATATAGTCAAGGCTATGGTTTTCCAATACTCATGTATGGATGTGAGAGTTGGACCATAAATAAAAGTCTTGAGTGCTGAAGATTTGATATGTCCCCTCCCTTTTGAACCTCTCTCCCACTTCCCACCCCATCCCTCCCCTCTAGGTTGTCACAGAGGACCAATTAAAATAGAACTACCGGGGGCGGTCCTAAGATGGCAGAGGAATAGGACAAGGAAACCGCTTTCTCCCCCACAAATTCGTCAAAAGAACATTTAAACGCTGAGTAAATTCCACAAAACAACTTCTGAATGCTGGCAGAGGACATCAGGCACCCAGAAAAGCAGCCCATTGTCTTCGAAAGGAGGTAGGAAAAAACATAAAAGACAAAAAGAGAGACAAAAGAGGTAGGGACGGAGCTCCGTCCTGGGAAGGGAGTCTTAAAAAGAGAGAAGTTTCCAAACACCAGGAATCACTCTCACTGCCGAGTCTGTGGCGAGCCTTGGAACCACAGAGGGCAATATAACTGGGAGGAAAAATAAATCAGTAATTAAAACCCACAGATTATGTGCCCAACGGTAACTCCCCCAGCTGAGAAGCAGCGCAGATGCCTGCATCCGCCACTAGCAAGTGGGGGCTGGGCAGGGAGGTGCGGGCTGCATTGCTTAGAGTAAAGACCAGGCCTGAATGCCCCGAGGGCAATCTGAGGGAACTAACTTGGGCTAGCAAATCAGACTGTGGGATAGCTACGATGCGAAAAGCCCTAACCTAAGACACCGTCAGGTACGCTCACAGAACAAAGGACTGAACAGAGCTAGCCGGCTGAAGATCATCCTCCTCTGGTGATAGGCAGCCAAAGCTGGAAGGGGGCAATTGCAGCCCCAGAGAGGCATTATCTACCAAACTGCAAGTAGGCTTCTTTGCTAAATAAGACTTCTTGGGGTTCTGGATGGTCAACATCCACCTGAGAAAGCGCACTGGTTGTACACACAGAAAACCGAGCAGCAGGGACTGGGGAGGTGATAAGTCCCAGAGACTGTGCTTGCCAAACACCTCATCACCTGAGCTGCTTGAACCTGGGAAGGGCACAAAATGCAGGCCCAACTGAGTCTGCGCCTCTGAGGACTACCCAAGTGCCTGAACCTGAATGGCTTAGACCTGGGAGGTGCATGCAGCCCAGGGCCGGCCTTGGACAGTTCCTGGTGGACCAACCTAGAGCTTGAACAGTGTGGGCAGAGAGGGCACATGCTCCGTGAGCCAGGGCAGGCCCAGTGTGGCTGAGACACTGCGAGCACACACCAGTGTTATTTGTTTGCAGCATCCCTCTTTCCCCACAACGCGACTGAACAAGGGAGCCTAAAAAACGGTCTACCATCACCCCTTTGTGTCAGGGTGGAAATCAGACACTGAAGAGACCAACAAACAGAAGAAACTAAAACAGAGGGAACAACCTTGGAAGCGACAGGTACAATAGATTAAAACCCTGTAGTTAGTACCAATTACATATGAAGGGGCCTATAGATCTTGAGAAATATAAGCCGGACCAAGGACCTATCCAAAAATGAACTGACCCCATACTGCCCACAACAACACCAGAGAAAGTCCTAGATATATTTTACTATTTTTACTATCA
>NW_011494929.1:1367716-1369775 GCF_000754665.1 Bison bison bison
GTTATCAATTTTGTACCTTTAAGAACCCAATCTTCAGTATCCATTTTTACTTGGGAGCGAGATTACTGGATTGACTGCTCTCTCCCATCTTGGACTCTCCTTTTTCTCCACCAGGTCACCTCTATCTCCTCCCTCCCCTTTCTCTTCTCTACCCAATTCTGTGAATCTCTTTGTGTGTTCCAGATGGTAGAGAACACTTAGGGAACAGATTACTGGCTGGATCTGTCTCTCTCCTTTTGATTGCCCCCTTTATCCCCCTGGCCACCTCTGTCTCCTTCCTCCCTCATCTCTTCTTTTCTCTGTATAGCTCCGTGAACATCTCTGAGCAGTCCAGACTGTGGAGGGCACATAAGGAAGTGATTACTGGCTAGCTTGCTCTCTCCTCTTTTGATTCTACCTCATCTCATTCAGGTCACCTCTGACTCCCTCCTCCCTCTTCTCTTCTCCATGTAACTCTGTGAACTTCTCTGGGTGTCCCTACATGTGGAGAAACTTTTCATCTTTAACCTAGATGTTTCACTGATGGTGCTGTACAGATGGAGAAGTCTTGAGGCTACTGTAAAAATAAGACTGAAAACCAGAAGCAGGAGGCTTAAGTCCTAATCCTAAGAACACCAGAGAACTCCTGATTCCAGGGAGAATTAATCGACAGGAGCTCATCAAACACCTCCATACCTACACTGAAACCAAGCACCACCCAAGGGCCAAGAAGTTCCAGAGGAAGACATATCATACAAATTCTCCAGCAACACAGGAACACAGCCCTGAGCTTCAATATACAGGCTGCCCCAAATCACTCCAAACCCATTGACATCTCATAACTCATTCCTGGACACTTTATTGCACTCCAGAGAGAAGAAATCCAGCTCCACCCACCAGAACACTGACACAAGCTTCCCTAACCAGGAAACCTTGATAAGGCACCTGTACAACCCCACCCACAGTGAGGAAACTCCACAATAAAGAGAACTCCACAAACTGCCAGAATACAGAAAGGCCACCCCAAACACAGCAATATAAACAGGATGAAGAGACAGAGGAATACGATAAATGCCTACCAAACCAAGCAAAAGAGGAAGAGATAAGGAATCTACCTGATAAAGAATTCCGAATGATGATAGTGAAAATGATCCAAAATCTTGAAATCAAAATGGAATCACAGATAAATAGCCTGGAGACAAGGACTGACAAGATGCAAGAAAGATTTAACAAGGACCTAGAAGAAATAAAAAAGAGTCAATATATAATGAATAATGCAATAAGTGAGATAAAAAAACTCTCTGGGGGGAACAAATAGAATAACAGAGGCAGAATATAGGATTAGTGAAGTAGACAATAGAATGGTAGAAATAAATGAATCAGAGAGGAAAAAAGAAAAATGAATTAAAATAAATGAGGACAACCTCAGAGACCTCCAGAACAATGTTAAATGCCCCAACATTTGAATCATAGGAGTCCCAGAAGAAGAAGACAAAAAGAAAGAACATGAGAAAATACTTGAGGAGATAATAGTTGAAAACTTCCCCCAAATGGGAAAGGAAATAATCACCCAAGTCCAAGAAACCCAGAGTCCCAAACAGGATAAACCCAAGGCGAAACACCCCAAGACTCATATTAATCAAATTAACAAAGATCAAACACAAAGAACAAATGTTAAAAGCAGCAGGGGAAAAACAACAAATAACACACAAGGGGATTCCCATAAGGATAACAGCTGATCTTTCAATAGAAACTCTTCAGGCCAGGAGGGAATGGCAGCACATACTTAAAGTGATGAAAGAAAATAACCTACAGCCCAGATTACTGTATCCAGCAAGGATCTCATTCAAATAAGAAGGAGAAATCAAAAGCTTTTCAGACAAGCAAAAGCTGAGAGAATTCAGCACCACCAAACCAGCTCTCCAACAAATGCTAAAGGATATTCTCTAGAAAGGAAACACAAAAAGGTTGTATAAACTCTAACCCAAAACAATGAAGTAAATGGCGAACAGGATCATACTTATCAATAATTCCTTAAACGTAAATGGGTTGAATGCCCAAAGACTGGCTGAATGGATAA
>NW_011494929.1:1369875-1373864 GCF_000754665.1 Bison bison bison
CTGCCACTTCTAAAAACTTCTTTTTCCCCTTTGTATTACTTTCCTCTCTACTTAGCCCATCCCTGTCCCTAGGCAACCACTGATCTGCTTTCTTTCACTACTGTCTTTATTTCACGAAATGCCTTTTTCATTTTGTTGAATTTTATAGAAATGTAATAATATGCTATATTCTCTTTTTTGTCCTAACTCAGCATAATTATTCTGAGATTTTTTCCCAATGGTGTTATTTTGAGCAATAAGTTATTTCTTATTGTTCTTGTATGATGTTTCATCATATTTCTGTTTGGGCTGTTTTCAGTTTTAAATACTACAAATAAGCTGCTATAGATATTCATGTACCAGTCTTTGTGAGACCTATGCTTTCATTTCACTTAGATAAAATCTTAAGAACAGAACTTTTTAAGAAACCACCAAACTGTTTCCAAATATCTGTAACATATAATCTCATCACCTTGAAAGAAAATAACCTACAGCCCAAATTACTGTACCCAGCAAGGATCTCATTCAAATATGAAGGAGAAATCAAAAGCTTTACAGACAAGCAAAAGCTGAGAGAATTAAGCACCATCAAATCAGCTCTCCAACAAATGCTAAAGGATATTCTCTAGAAAGGAAACACAAAAAGGTTGTATAAACTCTAACCCAAAACAATGAAGTAAATGGCAACAGGATCATACTTATCAATAATTCCCTTAAACGTAAATGGGTTGAATGCCCCAAAGACTGGCTGAATGGATACAAAAACAAGACCTCTATATATGTTGTCTACAAGAGACCCACCTCAAAACAAGTGACACATACAGACTGAAAGTGAAGGGCTGAAAAAGGTTTTCCATGCAAATAGAGACCAAAAGAAAGCAGGAGTAGCAATACTCATATCAGATAAAATAGACTTTAAAACAAAGGCTGTGAAAAGAGACAAAGAAGGACACTACATAATGATGAACGGATCAATCCAAGAAGAAGATATAACAACTATCAATATATATGCACCCAACATAGGAGCAATATGTAAGACAAATGCTAACAAGTATGAAAGGGGAAGTTAACAATAACACAATAATAGTGGGAGACTTTAATATCCCACTCACAACTATGTATAGATCAACTAAACAGAAAATTAACAAGGAAACACAAACTTTAATTGATACAATAGACCAGTTAGACCTAATTGATATCTATAGGACATTTCATCCCAAAACAATGAATTTCACCTTTTTCTCAAGCACACATGGAACCTTCTCTAGGATAGATCACATCCTGGGCTATAAATCTAGCCTTGGTAAATTAAAAAAAAATAAAATCATTCCAAGCAAATTTTCTGACCACAATGCAGTAAGATTAGATCTCAATTAGAGGAGAAAAACTATTAAAAATGCCAACCTATGGAGGCTGAACAACACACTGCTGAATAACCAACAAATCAAAGAAGAAATAAAAAAAAGAAATCAAAACATGCACAGAAATGAATGAAAATGAAAACACAACAACCCAAAACCTGTGGGACACTGTAAAAGCAGTGCTAAGGGGAAGGTTCATAGCAATACACATACCTCAAGAAACAAGAAAAAAGTCAAATAAATAACCTAACTCTTCACCAAAAAGCAACTAGAAAAAGAAGAAATGAAGAACCCCAGGGTTAGTAGAAGGAAAGAAATCTTAAAAATTAGGGCAGAAATAAATGCAAAAGAAACAGAAGAGACCATAGCAAAAATCAACAAAGCTGGTTCTTTGAAAGGGTAAATAAAATTGATAAGCCATTAGCCAGACTCATCAAGAAACAAAGGGAGAAAAATCAAATCAATAAAATTAGAAACGAAAATGGAAAGATCACAACAGACAACACAAAGGATCCAATACAAAGGATCATAAGAAACTACTATCACCAATTATATGCCAATAAAAAGGACAACTTGGAAGAAATGGACAAATTCTTAGAAAAGTACAACTTTCCAAAACTGAACCAGGAAGAAATAGAAAATCTTAACAGACTCATCACAACCACAGAAATTGAAACTGTAATCAGAAGTCTTCCAGCAAACAAAGCCCAGGTCCAGACAGCTTCATAGCTGAATTCTACCAAAAATTTAGAGAAGAGCTAACACCTATCCTACTCAAACTCTTCCAGAAAACTGAAGAGGAAGGTAAATGTCCAAACTCATTCTATGAGGCTACCATCACCCTAATACCAAAACCTGACAAAGATGCCACACAAAAGAAGAAAAGAAAAGAAAACTGCAGGCCAATATCACTGATGAACATAGATGCAAAAATCCTTAACAAAATTCTAGCAATCAGAATCCAACAACATATTAAAAAGATCATACACCATGACCAAGTGGGCTTTATCGCAAGGATGCAAGGATTCTTCAATATCCACAAATAATGCAATACACCACGTTAACAAATTGAAAAATAAAAGCCATATGATTATCTCTGAAGATGCAGAGAAAGCCTTTTACAAAATTCAACATCCATTTACGATAAAAACTCTCCAGAAAGCAGGAATAGAAGGAACATACCTCAACATAATAAAAGCTATATATGACAAACCCACAGCAAACATAATCCTCAATGGTGAAAAATTGAAAGCATTTCCCCTAAAGTCAGGAACAAGACAACAGTGCCCACTTTCACCACTACTATTCAACATAGTTTTGGAAGTTTTGGCTACAGCAATCAGAGCAGAAAAAGAAATAAAAGGAATCCAGATTGGAAAAGAAGAAGTAAAACTCTCACTGTTTACAGATGACATGATCCTCTACATAGAAAACCCTAAAGACTCCACCAGAAAATTACTAGAGCTAATCAATGAATATAGAAAAGTTGCAGGATATAGAATCAACACACAGAAATCCCTTGCATTCCTATACACTAATAATGAGAAAATAGAAAGAGAAATTAAGGAAACAATTCCATTCACCATTGAAATGAAAAGAATAAAATACTTAGGAATATATCTATCTAAATAAACTAAAGATCTATATATAGAAAACTATAAAACACTGGTGAAAGAAATCAAAGAGGACACTAATAGATGGAGAAATATACCATGTTCATGGATTTGAAGAATCAATATAGTTAAAATGAGTATACTACCCAAAGCAATCTATAGATTCAGTGCAATCCCTATCAAGCTATCAATGGTATTTTTCACAGAGTTAGAACAAATAATTTCACAATTTGTATGGAAATACAAAAAACTTCAAATAGCCCAATAAATCTTGAGAAAAAAGAATGGAACTGGAGGAATCAAACTGCCTGACTTCAGGCTCTCCTACAAAGCCACAGTCATCAAGACAGTATGGTCCTGGCACAAACACAGAAATATAGATCAATGGAACAAAATAGAAAGCCCAGAGATAAATCCATGCACCTATGGACACCTTATCTTTGACAAAGGAGGCAAGAATATACAATGGAGAAAAGACAATCTCTTTAACAAGTGGTGCTGAGAAATCTGGTCAACCACTTGTAAAAGAATGAAACTAGAACACTTTCTAACACCATACACAAAAATAAACTCAAAATGGATTACAGATCTCAACGTAAGACCAGAAACTCTAAAACTCCTAGAAGAGAACATAGGCAAAACACTCTCCAACATAAATCACAGCAGGATCCTCTATGACCCATCTCCCAGAATATTGGATATAAAAGCAAAAATAAACAAATGGGACCTAATTAAAATTAAAAGCTTCTGGAAAACAAAGGAAACTCTAAGCAAGGTGAAAAGATAGCCTTCAGAATGGGAGAAAATAATAACAAATGAAGCAACTGACAAACAACTAATCTCAAAAATATACAAGCAACTCCTGCAGCTCAATTCCAGAAAAATAAACGACCCAATCAAAAAATGGGCCAAAGAACTAAACAGACATTTCTCCAAAGAAGACATACAGATGGCTAACAAACACATGAAAAGATGCTCAACATCACTCATTATCCGAGAAAGGCAAATCAGAACCACAATGAGGTACCATTTCACG
>NW_011494929.1:1373964-1377139 GCF_000754665.1 Bison bison bison
AAAGAGACCTGTGTACCCCAATGTTCATCACAGCACTGTTTATAATAGCCAGGACATGGAAGCAACCTATATGTCCATCAGCAGTTGAATGGATAAGAAAGCCATGGTACCTATTGTTGGGAAGAGTAGTGCAAAATAGCCATAAAAGGAGAAAGTCCTTGGGAAAATGGCAAAGGGCCAGAAGTACTTGGCTTTGCACTGCGGACAGAAAAACATCTCCTGCCTTTGGTTATGCTCGGTGCCAAGGGTTAACAATAAATAGGGATGTTACTTGAGACAGCAGGTTGTGGGATAAGCCCACGAGTCATTTACAGCGTGCTGTCCTTGAAATGTTTTTACTGATTATGTGTTAACTCCGCATGCACTCTGCTGGCCATATACTTTAAGCTCTTTGTTCTGCTTCTATAAAAAAGCTTAACTGCAGGAATAAACTTGTCAGTCCTTGCAAGAGACTGTCCGAGTGTCATTCTTTCAGGTTCATCGTTTCCAAGTCCCAGGGAGAAAAACCCCAACACATATACACAATGGAGTATTACTCAGCCATTAAAAAGAATACATTTGAATCAGTTTTAATGAGGTGGATGAAACTGGAGCCTATTATACAGAGTGAAGTAAGCCAAAAAGAAAAACATCAATACAGTATACTAATGCATATATATGGAATTTGGAAAGATGGTAATGATAACCCTGTATGCGAGACAGCAAAAGAGACACAGATGTATCCAGTCTTTTGGACTCTGTGGGAGAGGGAGAGGGTGGGATGGTTTGGGATAATGGCATTGAAACATGTGTAATATCATATATGAAACGAATCGCCAGTCCAGGTTCAATGCAGGATACAGGATGCTTGGGGCTGGTGCACTGGGATGACCTAGAGGGGTGGTACGGGGAGGCAGGTGGGATGGGGAACACATGTACACCTGTGGTGGATTCATGTTGATGTATGGTAAAACCAATACAATATTGTAAAGTAATTAGCCTCCAATTAAAATAAATAAATTCATATTAAAAAACAAAAAAACCTGAGCATGAGGAAACTTTTGGAGCTGATGGGCATCCTTGTTGTCATGATTGTGGAGATGGTTTTGTTGGCATATCCAGGTGTCAAAATTTATCAAATTATATACCTTAAATATATGCAATGTATCACATGCCAATTATACCTTAATAAGCGTGTATAGTGCTTCCCTGGTAACTCAGCTGGTAAATAATTCACCTGCAATGCAGGAGACCTGCTTCTATTCCTGGGTCAGAAAGACCCCACTCCAATATTCTTGGACTTCCCTGGTGGCTCAGATGGTAAATAATCTGCCTGCAATGAGGGAGACCTGGGTTTGATCCCTGGGGTTGGAAGATCCCCTGGAGGAGGGCATGGAAACCAACTCTAGTATCCTTTCCTGGAGAATCCCAGTGGACAGAGGAGCCTGGCAGGCTGCAGTCCATGGGGTCACAAAGAGTCAGACACAACTGAGCGACTAAGCACAAAGCACAGGTGTGTTTAGAAAATACAAACCTTGTGAAAAGACAGCTTTCAGAATGGGAGAAAATAATAGCAAACAAAGCGACTGACTAAGAATTAGTCTTAAAAATATACAAGCAGCTCATGCAGCTCAATACCAGAAAAATAAATGACCCAATCAAAAAAATGGGCCACAGAACTAAAGAGACATTTCTCCAAAGAAGATATATAGATGGCTAACAAACACATGAAAAGATGCTCAACATCACTCATTATCAGAGAAATGCAAATCAAAAGCACAATAAGGTACCATCTCATGCCAGTCAGAATGGATGCTATCAAAAAGTCTACAAACAATAAATGCTGGAGAGGGTGTGGAGAAAAGGGAACCCTCTTACACTGTTGATGGGAATGCAAACTAATACAGCCACTATGGAGGACAGCGTGGAGATTCCTTAAAAAACTGGAAATAGAATTGCCTTATGACCCAGCAATCCCACTGCTGGGTATACACACCGAGGAAACCAGAGTTGAAAGAGACATATGTACTCCAATGTTCATCGCTGCACTGTTTACAATAGCCAGGACATGGAAGCAACCTAGATGTCCATCAGCAGATGAATGGATAAGAAAGCAGTGGTACATATACACAGTGGAATATTACTCAGCTATTAAAAAGAACATATTTGAGTCAGTTCTAATGAGGTGGATGAAACTGGAGCCTATTATACAGAGTGAAGTAAGTCAGAAAGAAAAAGACTAATACACTATATTAACACATATATATGGAATTTAGAAAGATGAGAATGATAACCCTATATGTGAGACAGCAAAAGAGACTCAGATGTAAAGAACAGACTTTTGGACTCCAGGAGAAGGCGAGGGTGGGATGATTTGAGAGAATAGCATTGAAACTTGTATATTGCTATATGTGAAATAGATCGTCAGTCCAGATTCGATGCATGAGACAGAGTGATCAGGGCTGGTGCACTGGGACAACTCTGAGGGATGGGATGGGGAGGGAGTTGGGAGTGGGGTTCAGGATGGGGGACATAGGTATACCCATGGCAGATTCATGTCAGTGTATGGCAAAAACCATTACAATATTGTAAAATAATTAGCCTCCAATTAAAATAAATAAATAATTTTTTTAAATGTAAATAAAATAAAATAAAATAGAACTACCATATGACTGAGCAATTTTATTTCTGGATATATATGTATATGTATATATATATATATATATGTACACACACAAAAAAAAACATTAACTTGAAAAGCTACATACACTCCAGTGTTCATAACAGCATTATTTACAGCTGCAAAGGTATAGAGGCAACTCAGTTCAATCAGTCGCTCAGTCGTGTCCGACTCTTTGCGACCCCATAGATATCAGCACGCCAGGCCTCCCTGTCCATCACCAACTCCCGGAGTTCACTCAGACTCACGTCCATCGAGTCAGTGATGCCATCCAGCCATCTCATCCTCTGTCGTCCCCTTCTCCTCCTGCCCCCAATCCCTCCCAGCATCAGGGTCTTTTCCAATGAGTCAACTCTTCGCATGAAGTGGCCAAAGTACTGGAGTTTCAGCTTTAGCATCATGCCTTCCAAAGAAATCCCAGGGCTAATCTCCTTCAGAATGGACTGGTTGGATCTCCTTGCAGTCCAAGGGACTCTCAAGAGTCTTCTCCAACACCACACTTCAAAAGCATCAATT
>NW_011494929.1:1377239-1389150 GCF_000754665.1 Bison bison bison
GACAGCATCAATTCTTCAGCGCTCAACTTTCTTCACAGTCCAACTCTCACATCCATACATGACCACTGGAAAAACCATAGCCTTGACTAGACTGACCTTTGTTAGCAAAGTAATGTCTCTGCTTTTGAATATGCTATCTAGGTTGGCCATAACTTTTCTTCCAAGGAGTAAGTGTCTTTTAATTTCATGGCTGTAGTCACCATCTGCAGTGATTAACTGTCCATCAAAAGATGGATGGATAAAGAAGCTATGACATATGTATATGTGTATGTATATATATATATACACACATATACATATGTGTATGTGTATGTGTGTGTGTGTATAATGGTTTTTCTGGTGGCTGTAATTCAGGAGACACAGGTTTGATTCCTGTTTTGGGACAGTCCCCTGGAGAAGGAAATGGCTACCAATGCCAGTATCTTACCTGGAGAATTCCATGGACAGAGAAGCCTGGCGGGCTACAGTCTATGGGGTGGCCTAGAGTCGGACATGACTGAGAGACTAACGCAAACATATATATATATATAAAATTATGGGTAATGGAATACTATGCAGTCATTAAAAAGAATGAAAATTTGTCATTTGCAACAACATGGATGGACATGAAGGGTTTATGCTAAGTGAAAAAAGTGAGGGAAAGACAAATGCATGTTTTCACTTATATGTGAAATATAAATAATATGAAAATCTGATGACTATAATAAAAAAGAAATAAGTATATGTATATAGAGAGAACAAATTATTAGTTCTTATTAGTAGGTTATTAGTAGGGAGGTGGGGGAGGGCAGCATAAGAGTAGGAGTTAAAAGTTACAAACTATTACACAAAAAATAAAGTGTATAATGCAGAGACTATAGCTAGCATTTCTTCATAAATATAGAGTATAACTTTCAAAATTGTGAATCACTATATTATACACCTGTAACTTACACAATATTGTACATCAACTTCAATTAAAAAATGAAAATTTGTGATATTCAATATTTGATTAAAACTTCAAGTATACTCATAGTCAGTTCAGTTTAGTTCAGACACTCAGTTGTGTCCAATTCTTTGCAACCCCATGGACTGCAACACGACAGGCCTCCCTGTCCATCACCAACTACAAGAGCTTGCTCAAACTCATGTACATCAAGTTGGTGATGCCATCCAATCATCTCATTCTCTGTTGTCCCCTTCTCTTCCTGCCTTCAATCCTTCATTCATTCAGAATTTTAAAGAATTCCTATAACTTTAAAAATAAAGTTGAAAATTAAAACGTTTCATGAAAATTCAGTAATCAAATTAATTATTTAAACAAAATTATTAGGAGATTAAATTCATGTAAGAACACAATGTGTATTCAAATCATAAAATAATGTGTTCTTCTCTGAGAAGTGGATACCTTTTCCCCGTTCTTGGTTTCCATGAGAGGAATTTTCCCAAGCAGTACTTTTGGCCTTTTTGTAGTCCCTTTATCCACATTACCTCTAAGGAAGTAAACTATTTACTGATGGGGAAACCTGAGAAGAATAATCTGCAAGCTAGTCCCAAGAACGACATCAGCTGCTAGTGTTTCAGTGCCTCCTCCCTGGAATGGCAGGTCGACCCCATCCAGGACCCCCAGTTCTGGCCTTCAGAAAGCAGCTGCACTTGGCCGTCACCCTGTGCTATATCCTCAACCTAATCATTATTAATAATAATAGTGAAATTTTGATTTTTTTTTGTTTGTTTTGCATTACGTCTCAAATTAAACACATTTCAGTCAGTAAAGAAAAATGTACTTATTGGGTACTGAATAGGACCAACCAATACATAGACATAAGATGCCAATCTCCCAGAATTTTCAAACTTTTTGAAAGAAAGACTGGGAAACATTTAAATATTTAATTAGTCATTAGTTTACATTATTACTGTATTTAGCTAAGAGTACAAAAATAAACTGCTGTCTAATTACTTGAACCCCAATTATTGTGCTTATTGTGGCTGGAGCCAGCTCAGAGAAGTTTGGTAGTTCAGTAGCTTCTCTGTATTTCCATGATCTTGGAAACTAAGAAAAGGCTGCTGTTTTAAAGCTCCATCTATCTTAACTGTGGGTGCAATTTTAGAATATAGAGCTAAACTGAATGTCTAAACAAAGGTTGGATTTCAAAGTGAATAATGGATCAAAGAAAGCTTGAAACCAAATAACAGATTAAAGACAGGGCTTGTTTTTTGGGGAGGAAAAAAAAAAAGTGATATGAATAGCTACAGAGTGTGCTGTCAGGTTTTTTCCTAAGGTTTCAGCAGAACAATCTCTGTTTTTCCCAGACCTGTGATTAGCTGATTTAACTTCATTTCCCCCAGTAACTGCAAAGACAATATGTGTAGTTGCAATTGAAAAAGTCCAAAATAAACCTTAAATACACATGTGTGGGACATTTGTTAAGAAGGATAGTTCAGTTCAGTTCAGTCGCTCAGTCGTGTCTGACTCTTTGCGACCCCATGGACTGCAGCACGCCAGGCCTCCCTGTCCTTCACCAACTCCCAGAGTTTACCCAAACCCATGTCCATTGAGTCTGTGATGCCACTGAACAGTCTCATCCTCTGTCGTCCCCTTCTCCTCCTGCCTTCAATCTTTCTCAGCATCAGGGTCTTTTCAAATGAGTCAGTTCTTTGCATCAGGTGACCAAAATATTGAAGGATAACTTCAGTAAGAAGGATAACTGGGATGAAAATTGGGAGCTGAGAGCCTTGGACCTATGTATGTAAGTGGATCTGTGTGAACAAAGATAATATATACATATCAATGACAATGCAGAGAAATAAAAAAATAAAGAGATGCTTAATGTAGTTAAGTAGTTTGTATTCAGTATAATTAATAAATCTATCGAAAACCATGTTTTTGCACAACCCAAAGAGTAATCAGATAGTTATCCTTTCTATACAAACATCTGTATGAGGCAAAGGTCAGACAGTGTGGAAAAAGGCAACAGAAAACCAAAATGGTACGCGTTATAAAGTAATATAGTAGTCTGATGAAGGACATGAAAGAAAGTCTATGCCAAATAAATCGTCAGTATTTTAAATACTCAGCAAAATACACTTGTACAAGCAGAAATAAGGAGAATTAAATTCCATGAACTTAATACAGAGTCTATGTTGTCACTGTGGTATGCACCCAGATGCAGGCCCAGGAAGACATGGCCAATTTCTCTTTCTTGTAATCATGCCAATCAGGAAAAAAAAAAAAAAAAGACACATTTCCTTGAATTAACGTGCTGTAAGAATTTGTGCACGCTCCTTCAAGCTGTCAGTCTTGCCAGTACAGCAGCATCATTAACCAACAGGAATATGGACTTCTTTCAGCCCAGGTGTTGAACAGTTTGAAATGCATGAGCTCCTTCTCGTGAAGCAATCTTTCCCTCTGAGGCTCACATTGTCCTCATCACCCCAGGAGCCACGCAGAGAGTGAATATGGATTTGCTTGCTTTCCTACATGAAAATCTCCAAGAGGACTAGAAGATTGCTATCTCCAGCTCTCTTGACAAGTCCTTGCAGCGGGAATCAGGGAGGAAAACTTCAAAAACAAAAAGGAAGTCAGTGAATTTGAACCCTGTCCTATAAGATTCTATAATTATGGATCACAGGTGAGCTTCTGACATAGGCAAGTATACAATTCAGCATTTTTGAAGAAACCTTATACAATAGAAATAAATTGCAAATACAGTGGGGATTCCTAGGTCATTATTCTTTTTTTTTTTTTACTACTTCCTAGCTGATTGTCATTTTCAGCTATTTTTGCTGTCACAAAACACCAAAGGTAATTGTAAGCAGTCTTTAATGTGCTAAACTTGATTTTATTTAGAAATAGGACTTGTAAAATAATTTGTAATTCTTTATGTCTCTTAGCAGTTTCCAATATCCTCTCCCCAGGGTAAAATGACAATAATAAGTATACAGATAAGAGTCTCCCAAATGATGGGCTCATAATTATTTCCTAATGTTGGGCCAATATCTAAAATAAAACATAGTCAATGACAATTTAATTAATTTTTGCAATGTTACAGTCAAGACTGATGAATATATTTGGAACATACAACTCAATCATACACAGTCTAATGGAAGGGCATATGTAGAAAAATTCTATATCTTAAAAGCCTATTTTCTCTTTTAAGAATAAGCAATTTTTTTTTCCTGGAAAACAATAATTCAATCCACTAAACTGACCAAAAGAGCAATGTGACTAAATTTTTGATAGAAACATAAGTTCTGGATTCAAAAGGTCTAGGATACAATACTAGTCCCACAATTTATTGACCGAACAGCCTTCAGTAAGGCAATAAATCTCTGTACCCCACTTCTCTCATCTGCAAAATGGAAATTATATCAGTGTCTATATTATAGAATTATTAAAATAGTTATATTTATTAACATGACTAAAGTGACAAGAATATTGCCCGGGATAAAGCACATGGTCAACAGAATTTGAGGATTATAACTAATACTGGTTTGTTCAGCTTGATGACATACATATCTCTGGTGCATTTATGAAATATAGAGAAATGTCTTAGTATATACAGCAAGGAAATAAGATGTCTAAAGCCTTTCCTCAATTCTCTTAATATGATTTACAATTTTATTCTGAAAGACTATCCATACAAATATAGGTACATTTTAGAAAGGAAAAGTAATATAAGTTATTTTAAATAATCCATCAGCAGTATACATGTGCGTGTGTTCTGATACTGTTCATTTAAATATTTGAGAAATGTTCTTATGTCTCCCAGGAACAAGCTTTTAAAAATATGCTGAACACATTTCTGTACACTTGGATATATAAATAAAATATGCCCAAAAGCTTTTTTAGAAAACTATAAGCTAAAACTTTGCTCATAAAATGGGTTTCTGGAGTTAATATATTGTTTTATCACTAGGGTATAAGCACTGTACCTTAATTACAGCAGAGAGAATAGTGATAGTCTTATGAATTTAGTGAACACCTCCCAGAAAAATTATTCACCAATGGAAAAAAAATAGATCCATATTAAAAGATACAGAGCCTTATGAAAATAAGATGCTAACAGAATTTTCAGTGCAAATTAAGGTTGCTTCTAAAACAAAGAACAATGAACAACATATTTGCAAGCATAAAAAGAATTTTGAATTGCTTCTGGAGCTTTGTTTGCAACTATAATACAGCAGTCATTCAACCCATTATAAATGAGCTTGTGAGCTCTGTTAGCTCCTTATTGATGTTATGAGACAAACAAAAAAGACTGTATATTGTACGTTGAGGCTGAATGCCTTCCCCCAACTCAAGCTGCGAATTAAATGTTCCAAATAGTAAGAGGAAATTGTCCTTACTCTCCAAGCACATCACCAGTATTTCCAGGAATCTCTTCTTTCACCATGTAGAATTATAACAGAAAGAGAAATGTCAATTCTCCTAAATTTCTCTCTCTCTCTCTCTTTTTTTAATCAAAGACAGTCTACTAAAGCATATTTAAAAAGAGAAAGTTAAAGTCTGAGGTTTATAAGAGTGGGTTATTTCGGAATCTGGAGGAATTATTTTAAACTAATGATTCAATATTAACCCAACTTTCCTTAACACAAACTGCTAGGTGAAATATTTTTCTGACAGACTTTTATTTAGAGAGAGAAATGGATGTCACTGATAATCACTGAGGTTGATAGCTGTCACTTTCTACTAATCATAGCCCTTTTTACCTGACTTTTTTGCGGGCCTCTTGCTCTTTGTCATGGTCCGTCATCTACGTTATGTGAAGAAAACAGAAATTATGGAAAAATCAAAACTTGACACTTGTGATCATATCACTAACAGGTTGTTAAGGTTTCAGGATTGGAAAATGGACTTGGAAGAGACAGGGAAACTTCTGCCCCCTGACCTTGACCTCTGCCAAGTGTGCTCCTCTTCATTCTTGACCTTCCTACCACCAGCCAGTGCCCATCCCTTGTTATTCTGATACAAAAACTATCTGCTACTTGGCTGCACTTGGTGAAAGGGGGGGTTAGGCAAAAGCCCATAATTCTTTTATTGCTGCCATCCATGTTGCTGTGGTTATTTTTTTCAATTGCTAAGTTGTGTCCAACAATGTGTGACCCCACAGACTGCATCAGGCCAGGCTCCCTGTCCTTCACCATCACTGGAGTTTTATTCAAATTTATGGTCCATTGAGACACGGCTGCCATCCAACCACCTCATTCTCTGTTGCCCATATCAGTTGCAAATATTTCTCCACTTTCTTAGGTTGTCTTTTTGTTTTGCCAGTGGCTTCCCTAACTGTGCAAAAGCTTATAATTTTAATCAGGAGAAAAGACAGTTCCCTTTCTGCTTTTCATGATTATGCTGTCTACCACTTAGCTATCTATGAATTTTCTACTAGAATCTAAAAATCAACATGAAAAATAAATTCTGTGTAAGTTCTCTGTCTTCCCATAAACTTCCTTTCTTGCCTTATTTTGATGCCTTGTAATCCAGGCAGAACTTCAAAATGAATTTTGTGAATTATCTATAATTCTTCCACAGATCAGTGTAGTATTGAGCTAATACTTCCTTGTAATGTTTCTCAGTTACACTCCTCCTTTATTATCCCCTACACTATTGCCTGAGCTCAGGTTTTTCATTTCTTCTGTTTTAATCTCTATAGCACTCATCACTTACTTGGAAGAGAATTAGGTGTCCCTAATTCCATTTTGCCTTCTTCTGATTTGCTTCTACCACATCTCTATAGTAATCTTTCTGAAATTGAAATCTGATCATGAATCTCTTTTACCAATCATTCTTTAAGAGTTTGACCCTTTCCTACAGAATAAATTCCAAGTTTCTTTCCGCACATTGTAAATTCTACAAGACTTGGCTGGCTGAGCCTTACAACTCTGTTGCATGTTCTATCACTTTTTTCTTTCTCTTTTCTGCCACGCACAAACCTATGGTAAAAACCCATTATTTCTTTTTACAGTTTCTCCAAAGAGCACATAATTATCTATTTCCCTGGGAACATCCGTTTTCTTAGTATTTCTTATGCAATTTTTAAAAAACACAGTTCAAAATTTTGCTCCTCTTGGATGACTTTGTCGTCAAAAACAAACTTCATTGTTACTTCTCTCTGCTTCTCCATATACTGTTCTTATTTCCATAATTTTAGTAATCATTCTATATTAAATGTATAAGCTTTTCCAGATAAGCTTATGTTTGTGAGAAGTGGGGTCATTTTTCATTTCCTTATATTTTCAGAAATTAGCATATTACCTGATAAACTGTAGATGATCAATATGTTTTGGATATATGAATCCTTGCATCCTTTGGGGTCTTTTCATTCCTCTCACTATGAATTCCATTTCTACCCTATGCTCACTCTCTGCAATGTAAATATCCTCTATCATTTCTGGTTCAGCCCACTGTCATCTCATTCAGGACACATTTGTTGACCAGTTCAGCTCTCCATTTTCCACATAATTGAACTTTATGAGTTGTGATGACACTTATTTATCAGCCCTCTGCTAAGATAAATAGACTAAATTAATTGTCTCTCTACCCAATTCATGCATGTGTCCCTAATCTCTGGAAACAGAATCTAAGATAAGGAGAGGAAACTGTGCAAACAGACCTGTGCACTAAACTATTCTCATGCACTAAACTTTCCATTTCCATGTGTATCATCATCATACACAATTCCCAGTGTGCAAACAAGGGAAATAAAAGAAATTAATGCATTTCATAAGCGATGATTTCTTTTTTTATCTCATTCTGTATTGCTCTCAGCAGAATTGGGATCAATGTCCTTTTTAGTCTCAGGTTTTTTATCTCAACATTCCTTCTCAAAATATATTTTTCTACCATTTTTCAATGCTTTCTATGCGTTTATGTTATATCATTAAGATGTTAGGAGGTATGTCTTTCTATTCTTCATTTACATTGCTTTTGCTGCATAGATTAATAGTTGGCACTTGAGTAGCAAAAAAGAATAATGCAAGAGATATGTTATAATGGAGAAAGAGCTCTCCAAGTGCATCAGAATTGAGTGTATCTATGGAGACAAGTGGCTTGAATGAATTACCTGAATAAGCATAACTTCTTGTAGAGAGCTAATGCAGATGTCATAAATAAAGAAGGAGTTTCAATAAGTTAAAATCATTTCTCAAACCTTTATTCTTTTTTCCATGTGAAAATAGTCTTTTATAATGATCATGTCTGTAGACATTAGAGTCAGACAAATTGGATCCAAGTCTCAGCTTTCCTCCTTCCTATAAGAGTAACCTTGGTCAGTTGAATTATCTCTAAAGCTCACTAGGAAGAATTATAATAATAGAGAAACTCATAAAGATATTGTGAGGGCTGAATGTTGAGCATACAGAGTAAGTAAGGTTGTTTAATAGCATAGTCTATATGGACAAAACACATATGGCATGTGAACTATAGATATGTAATAAGCAGATCGTGTGTGTGAGAGACAGAACAGACATCATAAGGTGCATTGTGTGTGTGCACGCATGTGTGTGTGTGCTCACTCAGTTGTGTCTGATTTTTTTGTGACTCCATGGACTATAGCCCACCAGGCTACTCTGTCCATGGGATTTTCCAGGCAAGAAGACTGGAGTTGGTTGCTATTTCCTTCACCAGGGGATGGTCCTGACCAAGGAACCAAAACTGTGTCTTTTGTGTCTCCTGCATTGGCAGGCAGATTCTTCACCCCTGTGCCACCTGGGAAGCCCCAAGTTTCTATATATATATATAAAGCTAGTAATCTATAAAATATGCTGTAGATAGAATAAATAGAAATGTGAGTGCTGATTTTATATAGAAAGATAAACGTAAAAGATCCAACTCATAATCATACCTCTGTCATTATTTGGCATCCACTTGACGACACTCAACACCATTCTCTTCTGACCCCCAAAGATGCTTTGCCCTGAAAATCTGCAAGCCCTCTCTGAAGCAGTTTAGCAGGTGAGGTTTTAAGGCACAACTGTGGCTATGTATTGGTCACTGTGCTCTCTTTTAGAACACATGTCCACAAGACTCAGGCAACTTGTGCCTGGTTATGCTCCTTTGTTCTTTGCTTAACTTTGGTT
This sequence comes from Bison bison bison, assembly GCF_000754665.1. Taxonomy (NCBI): domain Eukaryota; kingdom Metazoa; phylum Chordata; class Mammalia; order Artiodactyla; family Bovidae; genus Bison; species Bison bison. The sequence goes on from NW_011494929.1 coordinate 1,386,297, forward strand.
TCCTTAACTATGCTATCAGTAGAGGAAGCTGACATGGAAAAAAGAAAGGAAGGTCATAATATTTATTCCATGACTCAACTGGTATATACTTTTCACTGGCTATCTCTCCTATGTCATTTGATTCTATCACTTTCCCTTTGTCTCTCATTGTGAGTTTTAAACTGATTTAGTAAACTCCACAACTCAAACATTTAAATTTGGTCAGTTTCATGACTCATAGTATAGCTTTTCTGGTAGTGACTTAGGGACTATTACAGCATCATGGAATTTCTAAAGAAAAAAAAGAAAAAGAAAAAAAGAGGGAAAGGGAAATCAGCAGGTACTTCATTAAAAAAAATACAAATAAGTAAATACATGAACATAATATTTATTCCTACTAGTGACAAAGTAAAGAAATACTAATTAAAACAGTCATTTTTACTTCTCATGCATGCAAATTTGAAAAGGAATAATAATGACTAGCATTCACAAGGGTGAATATGTGATTGGGACATAATATAAACTTTCTTGTGTGCAATTTGACAATATGCATGAAATTGCATAAATATGATGTGGTGTTTGGCCTGGCAATTATACTGATAATGTGTCAGAGTGTTATCTCCATGAAGTTCTGTTAATTAGTGTGCTAAGCATTCATTCATTGTGTATTCTTAATTCAGAGTACATTTCATAGAATTCGTGTACATCTGTATAGTTATACACACAGATGATACCTGAAAGGAAATACATCAATTGCTACTGATACTTCAGAAAGGAAAAACATTGCTCTCTGACTTTTTGAATGCTTTAATATGCTTTCTATAACAAACATGGATTACTTATGTAAATATGTGTTAATACGTACTTCATTTTCTAACCTTTTTATTGTGAAATATAACACACATGTATAAAATATAAATGTTCAACTTAACAAGTAATTATAAGGCAAAATCCCATGTAACCAGATCAACAGCTAGGCTCTGCCCACTCCAGAAGCTGTCAGCATGCCAGCTCCTGATTCCTCTCATTGGGCCTGCTCCATTTGACAACTATCTTTCTTTTATGGAAATTATTGCTTTTAAAAAATTGTTGTAATGCAAAAATCTTCTTTGCCAACTAGATAGTCATCCTTAAACAATAGTATTTAATCCTGATTATTAATGACCTTTCAATACATGTTGTCATATTGTAAGGATTCATCTGTATATGATGTATGCTGAGTTAATTTTTATAGATACCCTTTAAAAGATGAAGGGAATTCTCTCCCATTTCTAGTTTTTTAAAAGCTCTTTTGTTTAATGATTGTGTCAAACATTTCTTTCAATTTATTAAACAACCATATGATTTTTAAAGTCTCTGTCAATCTGTTGATATAATAAATTAAAATTGCTTGCTTTCTAATCTAAGACACATCTTGAAGCTTTCAGTGGATCCAAATTGTTCATGTTGGAATCATTTTGTGAATATTTTGCTTAGGATATTTGCATGTTCTTTTAAATTATTTTATTTTATTTATTTTTGACTATACTGGGTCTTCATTGCCTCATGAGCTTTTCTCTAACTGTAGTGCGTCAGGGCTAGCTCTAGTTGTGGTGTGTGGGCCTCTCATTGTGACGGCTTCTGTTGTTTCAGAGCACACACTCTAAAGCACAGGCTGAATAACCTGTGGTGTGCGAGTTTAGTTCCGGGGCATGTGAGATCTTCCTAATCAGGGATCGAACCCATGTCTCCTGCACTGTCAGGCAGATTCTTTACCATTGAGCCACCAGGGAATCCCACTTCGCATGTTTTTATGAGTGAGGTATTCTTGTAAGTTTTGTCTCTCATAGTCCCTTGCTAAATTTCAGTATTAAGTTCAGCTTACCCCATGAAAAAATTTGAAAAGTGAATCCCCTTTGCCTAGTCTTTGGAAGATTCTATGAAGCATTGCAAAAAATTTCTTTGGTACTTATTTAATTTGGTTAATGCTGATGGGTTAACTTATGTTTAAAATTTTTATCATCTAAAAGATATATAATAATTATTTTTGAGAATTTCACTTATTTTTTTTTAAATTTTAGAACCTATGACATACATTGTTCATAGAATTTTTAAATATTCTTTTAAATTATGGTAAAAACACATAAAATGAGATCTACCGTCTTAACAAACTTTTACTTGTATAATTCTATGCTGTGCCCTGTTGAGTTTATTGCTGTTTGACTGTGTGGATCACAATAAACTGTGGAAAATTCTGAAAGAGATAGAAATATCAGACCACCTGACCTGCCTCTTGAGAAATTTGTGTGCAGGTCAGGAAGCAACAGTTAGAACTACACATGGAACAACAGACTGGTTCCAAATAGGAAAAGGCATACGTCAAGGCTATATATTGTCACCCTGCTTATTTAACTTATATGCAGAATACATCATGAGAAATGCTGGACTGGAAGAAGCACAAGCTGGAATCAAGATTGCCAGGAGAAATATCAATAACCTCAAATATGCAGATGAGACCACTCTTATGGCACAAAATGAAGAGGAACTAAAAAGCCACTTGATGAAGGTGAAAGAAGAGAGTGAAAAAGTTGGCTTAAAACTCAACATTCAGAAAACAAAGATCATGGCATCCTGTCCCATCACTTCATGGGAAATAGGTGGGGAAACAGTGGAAAAAGTGTCAGGCATTATTTTGGGGGGCTCCAAAATCACTGCAGATGGTGACTGCAGCCATGAAATTAAAAGACACTTACATGGAAAAAGCAAGAGAGTTCCAGAAAAGCATCTATTTCTGCTTCATTGACTATGCCAAAGCCTTTGACTGTGTGGATCACAATAAACTGTGAAAAATTCTGAAAGAGATGGGAATACCAGACCACCTGACCTGCCTCTTGAG